>NC_083243.1:165764501-166081287 GCF_032191835.1 Heteronotia binoei | reverse complement strand
TTTGTTGACCTCACATCAACCTTTGATTCCATTGAGCAATCAAGACTCTGGTCTAAACTTGCCAAAGCAGACATTGGCAGAAGGCTCCTTAGAATTTTGAGGGAAGTACATACTAATCTCTCAGTCAGGGTAAGAGTTGACACATATGGTTGTCTCATGGATTCCATTCCCTTGAGAAAGGGGGTCAAACAAGGATGTTTACCAGCTCCATTTTTGTTTAATTTCTATATTAATGATTTTGTTCAAGTTATGAATTCCAAGGACTTTTTCTCTTCCTCTCTAGTTGGTCAGAAAATCCCTGTTCTGTTGTATGCAGATGACATGGCAATTATGTCATTCACCCAGGTAGGACTTAGAAGGATGTTAGTTAAGCTGGCTGATTGCTGTGACAGAAAAGAAATGAAAATTAATTACAGTAAAACAAAAATTGTAGTTCTTGGTAATAATAGCCCAAAACATAGCTGGTCCATTAACGGTCATGACATAGAGCAATGCTCTTTTAAAAAATATCTTGGTATAGCTTTCCAGGGGTCTCAGACCTGGCAAACCCATCTTTATGTCACTCTTTTAACTGTACAACATACTATGGGAGCTATTTTAATTTTTTTCTTTTTTAAGGGTGGTCAGTTAATACCTCCAGTCCTAAAGGTTTTCCAGGGAAAGGTGGTGTCACAGCTTCTGCATGGAGTAGAAATCTGGGAGTAGAATGAGAAAATACTCATCCAGCTAGAAGTTATCCAAAATACCGTTTTAAGGAAAATTTTGGGCCTTCCCCAAGGTACCCCTGCTCCACACCTGAGACTAGAAGTAGGTTTGCCCTCAATCATCTCTAGAGCCCACTTGATACTATTAAAATACTATAAGAAGCTTAGTAGTATTCCAATCCACTACCTGGTGAAACACAGTTTTCAGTACTTCAGCAATAGGAATGTGTTTCTCCCATTTTACAAATGTACTCTTTACCCTCTTTAAAGTCGGTAATAGGCTGGGACCCAAGTAAACTGCGGGACTGGATTTTGAAAAGGACACCCTTTGTGACATCAATTTGATCCATCAATCTAAATTCTCTGTCTGATATCCCCAGTTCAAGAAAAATAAATCCTTTTCCTGCTATTTAGCTGACCTCTCAAACGACCCTCTAAGAAAAGTATGTACCCAAGCCTGTTTCCAAACCATGCCATCCTTGTACCTACAGGGTAGATTTCAAAAAATACCTGCAGACGAGCATCTTTGTTCCTGTGCTACCAATCAGATAGAAGATATTGCTCATTGTATTCTATCCTGTCCATTCTATGGGCCCATTCGAAATAAATTGCTGAATCAATTTCTCACAAAGTTTAAATCAGAAGAGGAATGTATTAAATTTTTATTGGCTGATGCCATTCAAGGTGTTACCCTTAAGGTGTCTACTTTAATCTTTTTAGCAACAAAAAGAATGAAGGAGATAACCACAGCCACCCATAGAAGAATTTATAGTCAAGTTATAGTCTCATTCCATCATGTTGTTTTATTATTTATGTTTTAAATCTTGTTCATAGTTCTGTATTTTACCATGTATTTTTTTAATGTTTTAATTTTTATGGCTAGAAGTAAACTGTATACTTTGGGGGGGGGGGGTTGCTGGGTTGTTATGGCCTATGGCTACAACAATAAAATACTTTGAACCTAGGGTGGCAACACCCCTTCCCTCCCCCCCCTCTCTGGGGCAGCAGTGGTGGAGGTGGCATTGACTGCAGTAGTGGGAGGGCACACAAGTGTAGTGTCCTTCCTGCCTTCTTTCCTTTTCCCCTCCCCTCTCTCCCTCCCCCTCCTGGATTTTTCCTACCAGCTGTTTCTCTCCTTCCCCAGGCACTGATTTTCCCCTGGCTCCTTCTCAGTCTGGGGCTGCAAGTGGAGGAGAGTCTATTGCAGGGACAGAGTAACAAGCCCTTGGATGGGGAGGGATGGGGGAGGGATGCGAAGTGTCCAGATTCCTTTCCCAGAAGAACCCAGGCTCTGCCTCTCCTTCCCCACCCAGGATTGTTGTTCAAACTCCCCCAGTCCAGACGGGCCCATTCCAGGCCCGGACCTATGGGGAGGCCTGGGGTGAGGGGGGAGGCAGGCCGCTATATGTAAAAACCCCTTCCCTCTGTAGGGTCCCTCCATTCCCAGGCTATTTCTCTCCCCCTCCACCATGAGAGAAAGAGAGAGCAAAAGAGAGAGACAGTGACAGTGGGAGAGAGTGGGAGAACGAGAGGAGGCAGTGAAAGCAAAAGCGAGAGAGAGAGCAGGAGAGAGCAATAGCGAGAGAGAGAATGGAAGAGAGAAAGAGAGCGACAGTGAGTGAGAGAGCATGCGAGAGAGTGACAGCAAGAGTGACAGAGAGAGAACAAGAGATTTAGTGATGGTGAGTGTGAGAGAGAGCACAAGAGAGTGACAGTGAAAGAGAAAGCATGAGAGGCAAGAGCGACAGCAAAAGCAAGTGAGAGAGTGACAGCAAGAGAGAGAGCAGGAGAGAGAGAGTGACAGTGAGAGAGATCAACAGCGAGAGAGAGCATGAGAGAGAGCGGAAGTAAAAGCGACAGTGACAGAGAGTGAGTGATGACTGAGAGAGAGAGCATGAGAGAGAGTGACAGCAAGAGTGACAGAGAACACAAGAGACAGAGAGAAACAGCAAATGAGAGAGAGAGCATGAGAGAGCAACAGCGACAACGAGAGAGAAAGCATGAGAGGAGAGAGTGACAGCAAAAGCAAGCAAGAGAGAGAGAGCAGGAGAGAGCAACAGAGAGAGTGAGAGTGAGTGTGTGAGAGAGAGAGAGCTGGGGCCAGGCGGCTGGCCACTGGAAGAAGCAACCAAGGGAATGGGGCATTCCCCTGTATCTAACTGTGATGCTGGAAGAAGCAACCAAGCCCCATGCCCCCCCATCCAAAATTTTAACCCCTGCCCCCCCAAAAAAATTCTGCTATGGGGCTGGCGCTTTCTGGTCACATTTGGGGTCTAGTGTTTTCTCTTTGAGGGGGCACAGATAAAGTGATTGATCTGATACTCATCTGTTTCAAAAGGAGGCTCCTCCTCCGGCAATGTCCAGTCTCGTTCGCCCTCTTGAGTTTGGGGATCAGGGTAGGGTTGCCAAGTCTAACTCAGAAAAGATCTTGGGGGGTGGGGGGTGGAGTGACACCAGTGTTAATGGCGGATGCATGAGTGGAGTGCTCCGATTCCTGCGGCCCTGTTCCCTGCCCGCCTAATCACCTGATCACTCCAAATAGCTCCAGAACATAGGAAAATCCAGGGGGAGTGAAATTGGCATCCTCCCAGAAGACAGAGTGATCGGTTTGAGCTTATTTTGGGGGAGAAACCCCGCACGGTGCAATGGTGGTGGCACAAACAGCCTCAACAGATATGGTGGCCTCCCAGGAATTCTTCCAAGCCACCTTAAAAACGTCCCTTCAAACCATGGAAGAATCAATGCTTGACAAACTTTCTACATAAATTGAAGTTATGCTGCAACCAATTAATGACCAACTACAAGACCTTACAAAATCTCTCTCACAAATGGCACTAACAGCAGACACAGCCTTGAACCTAAGCATGGCTTTACAAGAGGAAAACCAACAGCAATATGATTGCATTTTACAAGTGGAAGCCCTGGTAAGACAAAACAACCTTAAACTTTGGGGTTTTGCTGACGGAGTGGAAGCTTCTACTGGCCTAATTGACTTTGACCACATGGCTCACCCAGATTTTAAATTTAGCAGATGATTTCCCTCTGGTCATACACAAAGCCTACTGTAGTGGGAATGCTAACAATCCTAACAGAAAGCTTCCTAGAGACATTTTGATCACACTGCCAGACCCTTGCATTAAAACAATGCTTTTAAAATCTGCCAGAGAGAGAGAATATCTAATATAACAAGAATATCTAATATATCATATATCTTTCCTGACCTTCCTCAAGATGTGTTGACTTTAAGGAAAGCACTCAAACCAATCTGCATTAAACTCCAACAGGCTAACATTAAATATAGATGGACAATGCTTTATAAATTTCAAGTGAGGCATCTGGGTAAGCAATACACTACCACCAATTTAAACACTGAAATGACTATGCTTAGATCCCTCAACTTGGAAGTTCCTACTGATCTGGCAAAGAAATCAATGAAGAGGAAGTTCTCACTCACTCCAGAGAAGCTAAGTAAGATTCCAATCCTCAACAAGACTTAATGTTTTAGGACTCTACACCTGATGAGAACTACACCTGAGGCAGAACTTAACACCTGATGAAGACAACGTAAGAATGGATCTAAAGTTACAGAACTTAACATCTGATGAAGAATTCCTGAAATATAATGACTGAGTATAAGTGGGCCAGGACAGGGTCAGGGAGAGGGAGAGGGAGCTTACGTTCTCCATTCCTTGTCTCCACTAAAGTGACAAAACCACTGTAATTGTAGATTTATAGATTTAATAGGTATAGATTTAAAGACCAGCTTAAGTTAGAATTTTAGAATTTAGATTAGGCATTAGGATAGGTATTTTGAATTCAAGTTGTATAGAAGCAGTAGATTTGTTAGATATAATAGGTATAAGTGTAGACTTGGAGATAAGGTTAAAATAGAACTTTAGAATTAAGATTAGGTATTAGGAAGATAGAGATATAAAATAAGTATTTCACTGTTATAGCATAAGTAGGTAGATAGCCACTAGAGGTTAGAGAACAAGTTAACAAGAAGTTAAAATATTGGTGTTTACAAAATGAATTATTTGAAATTTATGACATATAACATGTGTGGGTTAAATAACAAAATTAAATAAAAATGTATACTAACCCAAATCATGAAGGATAAACCATATTATTCCTTCAGGAAACACATTTAAAATCTAAAGACTTCCCAGCTCTTAAGACTAATTGATTTCCAACTCAAATCACAGCTCCTGGAAATTCAAAATCAAGAGGAGTAGCCATTTTGATTGCTAGGCACCTAGTGATGAATTACCTAGTGATGAAACAACCCCTTTTGCCCCCATCCTCCCGACTTAGTATTTCAAGGAAGTCTCCCATCCTAGTACTAACAAGAGTTGACCCTGCTTAGCTTCTGAGATTTGACGAGCTCAGGCTTGCCTGGCTTATCCAGGTCAGTCATCTCCTACCTTTTGATGGAGGAAATGGGTTGACTGTGGCAAGGGGGAGGTGGCTGAGAGCTCTTGATTTAAACAGGGGAAAGCACATAGGTTAGGGAGGAAAAGAGTCCACAGAGTCCTGAATACTAACTACGCTATGTGTGCTCAGAATGCCAAGAAATGTAGTTGACAGGTGCATACTTTAAGGGTAATGTGTGCCATTCAAGGCATGAGAGGGTAAAGTGAGAAGGGTGGGAGGGAGATTCAGGAAAATTTGGAGAGACATCACGCTCTCTCAGCCACAAAAACTGCAGCTGCAGCCAGATAGGCGAATCTGGGGGCGTGGCTGGAAGAGTTTGTAGATTCACATGGGTTTGGGGAAGGATCAAGAAATCTTGCAGTAGCATCAGTGACATCATCAGGAATGTCATATTTGTCTTTTTAAAAAGTGAACTGTTTTCTATGTTTTCAGAATATAGCTTGGTTTACTGAGTCAATTGCCAACTGAATCTAGGAGATAACTGATCAGTAGACTTCATTACTATTATAGCTTACTGGGAATAGAAGGTATTCAGAAGTACAGTTTGGTGTAGTGGTTAAGCGCACGGATTCTGGGAGAACTGGGTTTGATTCCCCACTCCTTCACTTGCAGCTGCTGGAATGGCCTTGAGTCAGCCATAGCTCTCATAGGAGCTGTCCTTGAAAGGGCAGCTGCTGTAAGAGCTCACTCAGCCCACTTACTTCACAGGGTGTCTGTTGGGGGTGGGGAGGTAAAGGAGATTGTGACCGCTCTGGGACTCTGAGATTCAGAGTATAGGGCAGGATATAGAGCCGATATTATCATCATCTTCTTCTTCTTCTGCTTCATATGCCTGGAAATAGGAGAAGTTAACTTTTGTCACTTTTCACAGGAAATGCTGGTAAATGACTTTCGGGAACTCTACAGCACTGTGAAAAAGATGGGACTCCTGAAATCCAGTAATCTCTTCTTCGCTATCATATTTCTCCATGCTTTCCTGCTTGATATTGCCTCGTGGCTTACAATCTGGTTCTTTGGAAAGTCCTGGATACCTTTCCTTGTTGGCGTAGCACTGTTCACCATAGCCCAGGTAATACATCTGTTTCCACAGTTATAGTGGGTTTTCAGACTGTTCTTTGGGACTTTTCTGTTCCCGTTTACTGTGATATGGTCGATAAAGTTACCCACAAGTTATTTGACAAAGTGAATGCAAACTCATTGTCCCTTTCAGAGTTCTGGGAATAGCACCAATACTAATTGAGCATCATGTACTCAAAATTGTTATAAATGTTCAGGGAGTAATTGGTGATTTGAGTTTCCCAGATGTTCCATATAAGAATAGAAATTTTCTCAGAAAAAGCAGCTGGTATAGCTGTGATACCCTCTCAGAATTTACACTGAGAAGTCCATTTTGCTAAATTATTAGCCTCTCTGGAGCTTCTATTTTTAATTGCTTTTTGGAAATACCAGCAGTATATACATACATTCGTACATACGTAGAGAACCAGGGTGTCAAGCTCATTGCCTCTTTTTGTAAATATGCTGAGAGGAACAGAAATTCAGCTAAGTGAGGTTACTCTCCATGGTAGAAAGGTTCTCCTTTCACCACAGGGAGGTCAAGGGACTCTGGGTCCTCCTTTTCCTGCCATTTGATCCTGCTCTTAGACTGATATCAAGTGCTTGCTACTCAGTGGGACCCCATTGTTACCTAGGTAGAGTTGCCAACTTGCCTGGAGGGGGGGAAATATCCTTTTTATCAGAAGCTTACTGTTTAGAAATGGGCAGCTGGACTGTTTTTTAATGGTATGGAGGTAAATAACATCACTGGTCATATAACATCCCATTAAGCCACTGTTGAAAGGAGAGAATGTTTTTTTTTCTGCAGGTTAGTTATGATGTTAGTTCTGTAGCTAGGGTTTAAAGATGGACAGTGGACCTGGAAAAGTTGGAGATCTCTAACCCAGAGGAGTTAACCCAAATAGCTGAGCCGCCCTGAGCCCGCTTCGGCGGGGGAGGGCGGGATATAAGAATAAAATAATAATAATAATAATAATAATAATAATAATAATAATAATAATTATTATTATTATTATTATTATTATTATTATTATTAATCTGAATGAATAAATTATTGCACTCTAAATAAATGCTTTTGGCAAATCAAATTCTCATACTCATATGTGTTATACTTGTGTATGTGCTTGAATGTGATATGTAGTTCCTATCTAACACCTCCTAGGTAATTATAACCAGGACCAGAACTATTTTTTTTTTTGTGGGGGGATAAAATCAAAAAATGGCACCCCCTTATGGGTCATTCTATGTTATGGTTCCATAGAATACAATGGACTCCATACCCAATTTGGCGCCCCCCCTCTGTCAGCGCCTGGGGCAAGCACCCCCCCCTCTGCCCCACCCCTAGATCCGGCCCTGATTATAACCACCGTTTATACTTTATAGAAACTAGTTCAATGAATTATCAGATAAAGATATTTATCCAACAGGTAGTGATTGTGAATACTGTTTTATTTGGATTGTGGCTATTTGAAAAGCAACCATTATGTCTTTAAACATACTAAAGCTAAACTAGGTGAAGGAAAAGGAGGGCCCATAACGCTACTCCAGTATTTAAGAGCTTCCATTTCTTTGATCCAGTGCATCCTAATTAATGCATATTAAGCTTGAGTCAAGCCTTTGTATTTTTCACGATGATACACAAACTGAGGTCATGTTGCCTATTTAGAAACACAGTTTGTTCTTTCTCTATTCATAATTTCCTGTGAAGCTGTCTTTTCTATGATGAAGATTTACATGGTTCTACGTAGTTTTCTTCATTAACATTTGAGCACCTAGACAATAATCTGGTGTGCAAGATAATTGGTTCTGCTTTTCTTAGTTAATGATAGTTGTTGTTTTGCCATCAAGTCACAGCTGACTTATGGCAATCCTGTAGGACTTAAGGCAAGAGAAATTCAAAGATGGTTTGCCATTGCCTGCCTCTGCATCACAACCCTGGTATTCCTTGGTGGTCTCCCATCCAAATACTAGCCAGGTTCAACATTGCTTAGCTACTGAGATCTGAAGAAATCAGGCTATCCTAGGCTATCCAGGCCAGAATGGTAGCTATAGGGGATACTTTGGGTAAGTATTGAGGCGGATACTTACCCAAAGTATATAGGGGATCGAGGTGGCTCAGCAGCGCTGCTGTTACTAGACCTGTCGGCTGTGTTTGATACAGTTGACCACCAGCTACTGTTTGATCCTGGATCAGTTCACTCCACTCAGCTTGGGGGAAGTCGACAAAGTCCTCTGCACTGTACGTTGCACCACCTGCAACTTGGACCTGTGTCCGTCCTGGCTGATACGTGTTTGCCAGATGGACTTGCGAGCCCCGCTGCAGGAGATTATCAACAGGTCCTTGAGTGAAAGAACCTTTCCCATGCCCCTTAAGGAGGTGGTGGTCCATCCTCTCCTTAAAAACCATCATTGGACCTGACCACATAGGCAAACGATTGGCCGATGTCAAACCTGCCCTTTTTGGGTAAAGTTATTGAGAGGGCAGTGGCAGTACAGTTACAGGGGGTTTGGGATGATGCTTTCGTATTGGACCCATTTCAGTCTGGCTTTCGGCCGGGTCATGGGACGGAGATGGTACTGGTCGCCCTCATGGATGATCTCTTGAGACATCTGGATTGAGGTGTCTCAGCAGTGCTGCTGTTACTAGACCTGTCGGCTGCATTTGATACAGTTGACCACCAGCTACTGTTTCGCCACCTTGCCAACGTGGGGATCTAGGGGTCTGCCCTTCAGTGGCTTACCTCCTTTCTCCAAGGCAGGGGACAAAGGGTGGCTTTAGCAGAGAAATTGTCCCAGAGACACCCACTTGTATGCGGTGTTTCTCAGGGGGCAGTTCTCTCCCCAATGTTATTTAATATCTACATGTGCCCCCTTGCCCAGATAGTCCAGAGATATGGGCTGGGTTGCCACCAATATGTGGATGACACCTAGCTCTATCTATTGATGGAGGGCCAGTCCAGCTGCACCCTGGGAGATCTGGTCCTGGCTTTACAAGCCGTAGTCAAATGGCTCAAGCAGAGCAGACTGAAGCTGAATCCAGCAAAGACAGAGGTCCTGTGCCTAAGTTGTGGTGGCCTGGGTAGAGAGATTCCTCTGTCAGCCTTTGATGGGACACTGTTGGTGCCAGCTTCGAAGGTCAAGAGCTTAGGGGTGCTCCTGGAACCGTCATTGGTGATGGAGGCCCAGGTGGCAGCCACTGCCAAATCCGCATTTTATCATCTTAGACAGATAAGGCAGTTGGCCCCATACCTAGAGCACAATGACTTGGCAACAGTGATCCATGCGACGATCACCTCAAGAATCGACTACTGTAATGCCCTCTGCATGGAGCTGCCCCTAACTCAAATCTGGAGGCTGCTACTAGTGCACAATGCAATAGCCAGGTTGTTAATGGAGCTGCCTGTACAGGTGCACATTTAACCTGTGCTGGAAAAATTGCACTGGTTGCCTGTGGAGTTCCAGATTTGCTTCAGGGTGTTGCTTATAACCTTTAAAGTCCTATATGGCCTGGGACCTTCCTACCTTCAGGACCACCTCTCCCCATATGTGCCCCAGAGAGCACTCCGCTCGGGGTCTCAAAACCTCCTTAAGATCCTCGGACTGAAAGAGGCTCGACTTTCCATCACCAGAGCAAGAGCGTTTTCAGTAATAGCCCCTGCTCTGTGGAATGCCCTCCCTGAAAACATCAGGGCCCTGTGGGACTTGCCACAGTTCCACAGGGCCTGTAAAACCGAATTATTCAAACTCGCTTTTAACAGCTGAAGGGAGGTAGCTATTACTCCACGGTATCGATAATCCCACTGAACCATTATAGCTGAATTAAGAACATCAAAGAAATCAGAAATGCACATCTTGGACTTATTGATTGTAAATTGTATGATTGTTTTTATTGTGTAACTTGTTTTTAATGTTTTATGTGGTTTAAATTGTTGTTAGCTGCCCTGAGCCTGCCATATATAAATGATCAAATAAATAAATTAAACCAATGCATGGAAAACTTCACATAATTATCTTTTTTTTTGGGGGGGGGGGGGGGGTATTGCTTCCAGATCCAGTATGGATTTTTCCAGCATGATCTTGGACATATTTCAGTCTTTCAGAAGCCCAAGTGGAATAGACTGTTTCATTTCATTTTGGTAGAAGTATTTAAGGTAAAAAATGATTGTAGTTCGTTTATTTGAATGCTGAATATGACATTAAAATAGCAGTATCCTCTCTTCATTCAACATGGGCACAAGAAGGCAAGAAGATAATGATATTAATACCAACAGCGTTTACATAGCTGATGCCAACAAACTATTTTAAATAATTATCTCACTAATCAAGTGAGGATTAGACTAGGACCAGGAAGAATCAGGCTTAAATCTGTTGGGATTTGCAAGTTCCCTGCCTGAAGCCATGAAAGCATTAACTGTTTGTTTATGCATGCTGATATCTTAGCTAGTTTTAGAGACCCAAGGTAGAGCCTGCACATATTTACCTACAGAGCTAGGTAACAAAATGCATAATTAGTTTGTATTGGGGTTCTCCAATTGGGTAATCAATACATTGAAGTTGGACTGGGGAGTAGGCTTTGGGTTTATTGCTCTTTGTCCTTTTCTCTCCAGTTTTCCTCACATGAGGTTTAGAAGTCTCAGGGAAAAGATGTAGGTTCCTGTATTGTTTGTTATTTTCAGCTCCCAGTAAAACCCTCTCTTATTAGTAAGTAAAGTTTCTGTTTTAAAACTAATACATTTGTCTTGCTGCATTTTTCTATCTCTGCTACCTTTGCATATCTAACAAAATCCCTACTTGTCATGAAACTTACTGGGTGAACTTGAGCCAGTTCCTCTCTCATTCTAACCAACCTCACAGGGGTGTTGAGAGGATAAACATCGGAGGGGAGCATTGTTGTGCCAACCTGAGTTTTTGGGAAGAAGGGTAGGATAAAAATGCACTAAAAACACGAAGTGGAGTGGTCTTTCACTGCTGCTATGAAGTGTGGCTTAGCCAAGTGCTAATTTGGCATGCCACCCTCTTGCTTGTTTGAAAAGGTATTGTAGCAGCACTTACATATTGTGTTGTGCTACATTCCTTTAAATATGATTTGAGTGGTCTATTCTTGAGAACAGGGCCAGCTCGCATTTGCCTAGGGTGCCGGCAGGGCAGGGGCACCAAATTCAGCCTTCCTCCCCTGCCCCCTAGGCAAATGCTTGGTTTACCTGCTACCCAGCCTCCTCCTCCCTCCCTTCCCTGCCAGGTCTATTTCAATGCCTGGGAACCAGCGGTCGGTCCACTCCGAGGCTATTTAAAGGCGCCCTCCTGCTGATCAGCTGATTGATGGGTAAAACTGCACAGGAGGCTCCTGGCTCCTATACTGGCCTTCTGCATGCTCACTATCAGTGCTGCGTTGAGGGGGCAGGCCAGCAGCAGTGGGAAGGACGAGCAAGCCGCTGAAAAAGCAGCCGCTGCTGCCTCCTCCCCACTTCCTTCCCAATCCAGATTTTTCAATTGAACTGTAGTAGTTGACAGCTTCGTTACTAAAGTGAAGGATCTGTGCAAATTCATGGAGAATTACTGTTTTAACCAGGGAGGAACATGCAGTTGGTGGAGACACATGCATAACCAGCATCATGCCAAACCTAACTGTTTTCGCAAGGATCCTGATCTCAACATGCACCCTTTCCTGTTTACCCTGGGGAAGACACTCTCTGAAGAGGTGAGAAGACAGCCAAGCAGAAAAAAGAATGGGGGTGGGAGGGGGGGAGAAAAACATAAGTACTGAATGACAGCAGTTTGAGAAAAAGTGATAAAAGAGAAGAAATATGAACTCTTATCTCTAACAGGAAGCTTTTCTACTCTCTTTGCATTAATGTGGATACACTACAATGTCAATTCCTTCCAGTTCTCTACATCTTCCTACACATGTATAACAATTTTGAGTGCATGTACTCGAGGCTGCTTCCACATGGCATTTGCAACAGCCACAGAGCACGTTATAGAATCAGGAAAGGAGCTCCAGAGTCACCTAGTCCAGGGGTCCCCATCCACTGGTCATGGACTGGTACTGGTTCATGGCCTGCTAGCAACTGGGCTGCAGAGCAAAGCAGTACAGCTCCACCAGGACCCAGGAGGACGAAAGAGGCAACACGGCCTCACTCCAAAGCTTCCTCCCCTTGCAGGGGAGGCAGCCTTGGAGTGAGGCCATATCACCTCTTTCATCATTGCGCTGGATCCCAGGCCAGCGCAAGGGGCAGCACTGCTGGGACCGTAGCCTACCCCTCATTTATAGACCCTCACTGATCAGCTGATTGGCAGGGGTCTTTAAATGGGAGGGGGAGGCATATTGGCCTTCTGCCACCTGGCCACCTAGCAGGGAGGCAGCAGAAACAGCCCCAGTCTCCTCCCCATTTAAGGACCCCCATGGGGGGAGAGACAGGGCACAGGCGGGGGGGGGGGAGCCAGAGGTGGCAATCCCCCCCTCCCCCGCAGTCCATGGAAAAATTGTCTGCCACGGAACTGTTCCCTGGAGCCAAAAGGTTGGGGCCACTGATCTAATCCAACCCACTGCACAATGCAGGAAAGTACTTTCCCCACATGCACCCCAGTGCCCCCTGCTCCAAGCCCAGATGTCAAAAAAAAAAAAAAAGCCTTCTCCAGGATCTGTGGCCAAACTGGCCTGGAGCAAAATTGCTGCCTGATCCCAAAGTGGTGAACAGCATTTCCCTTGGCATGTAAGAGGGGGCCAAGAGAACCTGGATGTAACCAGAAAAACTGTAACATAGTTAAGTCCTAAAAAGAGTTGAGTTGGTGAAAATGGAAAGTTGTTGTTTTGATTAAATTTATGGATCACCCAATCCCTGCTATAGGAGGGCTCTGGGTAATTCACAACATGTGCAAATAATTACAATAAAACAATTATAATAAAGACATAGCTAAAAACATGACAGGATTAGAACAATATAAAACAGATGGTGAATAATATATCAATTCAGATTGCAGACTGACGGCCACTCCAAGGGCGGGGGGGTGGGGGGGAGAAGGGGAGGAGTGAGCTGAAACAAATTAACAGTTCTGACTGAAAAGCCAAGCCAGTGCATCCCAGATGGTAACAGCATGTTTGATACAGACACTGTTTTAGTTTTCTGAGGTACTTTCTTGAACCAGTTTCCAGAAGAGAAATGTGTAAACTGACAAAATGTAGCAAGCATAGTACAGGAGTTAAAATCTGGGATGTTCCCTTAACCTCACTCTTTGCCCCCATCCAGGATAGTTTAGCAATTAGGGATGGGCACAGACCCAAACCCGAGCCAATGTCCAGGCTGGACTTTGTCCAATCCAGAGTTCATGAGCCAAGGTTCAGCAGCCTTTCCCCAAACACTCACCAAGCTTTTCTGCTCAGTTTGGCTCGTGTGTTTGTAGGGTTGCCAAGTCCAATTCAAGAAATATCTGGGGACTTGGGGGTGGAGCCAGGAGACATTGGGTGGAGCCAGGAGCAAGGGTGTGACAAGCATAATTTAACTCCAAGGGAGTTCTGGCCATCACATTTAAAGGCACAGCACACCTTTTAAAATGTCTTCCCTCCATAGTAAATAATGAAGGATGGGGCACCTTCTTTTGAAGCTCATAGAATTGGACCCCCTGGTCCAATTGTTTTGAAACTTGGGGGGTATTTTGGGGAGAGGCACTAGATGCTACACTGAAAATTAGGTGCCTCTATCTCAAAAAACAGACCCCCAGACCCCTGATACCCACGGCTCAATTCCAAATCATTTTTCAGAGAGAATAATAGAGTGCTCTGTAGACATTTCCCTAACCTCCACTTTCTGATGACCTTAAAGCGGGGGGAGGACCTCCAAACCTGGGGATTGGCAACCCTCTCTCTCTCTCTCTCTCTCTCACACACACACACACACACTTACTGGATCTGGTTCCTCCACAATGACATCTGAAAAGAAAAGGGGCTATGCTGCGTTCTCTCTCTCTCTCTCTCTCACACACACACACACACACTCTTAACTTGTCCTGAAATGAAAGCAAAACAAACCGAGGGGCTGTGCTGCTGACCCTTCCCGATGAAGTACTTCCTGCTCAACTTTAAAGGCACACATACACATTTTGAAATGGACCTGTTTGCAGGTTTCTAAACCTGCCCGAGATCTAGAGGTGCATCATGGCTGTGGGAGCGGGGCTTCCCCAGCCGGCCAGCTGGCTGGGGGTGGGGGAATCTGTAAAACCGGGGGATTCTCCACTGGGACCTGGGGATTGGGAAGCCTGTGTGTTTGGCACACCACTTCTGGGTGGCTTCAAGCCCTTCCTGTCGTGGCCATATCATCTGTAAGAGATGCAAGTGCATCACCAACATGCTCACATCACTTTTGGGTAATGCAGACATGTCAGGGGCAAGGCCATCTGAAAATAATGCAAGTGTATTGGGGGGCCAACATACTTGCATTACGTCTGGATGATGTGGGCATGAGGAGGTGGGGCCCAATGACACCCTAACCTGTTCAGTTTGGGTGGGTTTTTTCTTCAGGGGTTTGGTCTGCAGTTCAGTCAGGGGCTGCCTGGTTTGCAAGCCCCAGACTGAACTGGGTTTTCCCAGTCTGTGCACATGCCTATCAACAATTATTGATGATTTTATCCTAAATGTAGAGAAAGGATGCAGGTAATTCTGACATGGGGTGCTGTTAATATATCCCCAGCTTAATTGTTCTTTTCTGCTGTTCATTTGCAGCTTGGGAAAAAGAAAAAGAAATACATGCCTTACAAATACCAGCACACCTATTTTACCTGTGAGTATGTCTGCCATTTTCCAGTGGTTACATTCAGTTAAGGCTATGCCCCTGGACAGGGCTTTTTTTTTGTAGAAAAAAACCAGCAGGAACTCATTTGCATCAGGCCACACCCCCTGATGCTGAGCCAGCCTGAACTGCATTCCTGCTCAAAAAAGGCCCTGCCTCTGGGATGATGAGACCAATGGCATTGGGCTGTTTTAAAGTACAGAATGTGTGACTGGACATTTTAAAATATATATCCTCCAATATAGACTATCATTATTTGCGGGGGGGGGGAGGTTGGGGGGGGGTTTACAGTGCTAGGCATATACTAATTTTTGTGTTCTTCTTGCTTCCCCTCCCATTATAGGCTTAGCCCCGATGATATTTGTTGTCTTTATGCAGCTGACAGTATTCCGCTTCACAATCCTTAGGAAAAAATGGATGGTAAGTAATCTGAAAAACAAGAAGTTGCAATGCTTTCATCTAAAAATGCAAATATTACAGCTCCATGCTAAGAAACCAGTACTGGAGCATCACCAGTGCCCATGTGGCACAAGCTCCACCGATTGACATGTCAGTCAGGGACCATAGCTAGATCCCACTAAGATGGTGACTAGAATGAAGCCCATGCCAGGCCCTCCTGTATTCCACCATCCCCTGAAGTCTGCTCAAATTCATGTTTGTTACATCAGTATCGTTGTCCAGCCATCTTATCTTTTGCCGTCCCCTTCTTCTTTTGCCTTCTGTCTTTCCCAGCATCAGGATCTTCTCCAGTGAGTGCTCCTTTCTCATTTGGTGGCCAAAGTATTTGAGCTTCAGCATCTGACCTTCCACGGAAACGTCAGGGTTGATTTCCCTAAGGACTGACTGATTGGATCTTCTTGCAGTCCAAGGGACTCGCAAGATTCTTCTCCAAAAGCATCTTTTTTTCTGCGCTCAGCCTTCCTTATGGCCACATAGCCACACATTACTACTGGGAATACCATTGCTTTGACTATACAGACTTTTGTTGGCAGAGTGATGTCTCTACTTTTTATTATACTGCCCAGGTTTGCCATAGCTGTCCTCCCAAGGAGCAAATGTCTTTTAATGTCATGCCTACAGTCCCATCTGCAGTAATTTTGGATCCCAGAAATGTGAAGACTGTCATGACTTCCATGTCTTCCCCTTCTATTTGCCAAGGAGTGATGGGGCTGGATGCCATGATGTTAGTTTTTTTGATGTTGAGTTTCAAGCCGACTTTTGTGGTCTCCTCTTTCAGCCTCAACAAAAGGTTTTTTAGGTCCACTTCATTTTCTGCCATTAGAGTGGTGTCATCTGCGTATCTAAGGTTGTTGATGTTTTTCCCGGCAATCTTAGTTCTGGCTTGTGCTTCATCCAGGCCAGCATTCCACATGATGTACTCTGCATATAAATTAAATAAGCAGGGTGACAATATACATCCTTGTCGAACTCCTTTTCCTATTCTAAACCAATCAGTTGTTCCATATCCCATTCTGACAGTTGCTTCTTGACCCTTATACAGGTTTCTCAAGAGACATGTGAGGTGGTCTGGTACTCCCATCTCTTTAAGAACTTGCCACAGTTTGTTGTGATCCACACAATCAAAGGCTTCAGTGTAGTCAATGAAGCAGAAATAGACATTTTTCTGATACTCCTGTGCTTTCTCCATAATCCAGCGAATGTTGACAATTTGATCTCTAGTTCCTCTGCCTCTCCAAAACCCAGCTTGAACTTCTGGTAGTTCCCAATCTACATACTGCTGAAGCCTAGCTTGTAGGATCTTTAACATGACCTTTCTGGCATATGAAATGAGTGCAATGGTGCAATAGTTTGAACATTCCTTGGCATTACTCTTCTTTGGGATTGGAATATAAACTGACCTTTTCCAATCCTGTGGCCACTGTTGTGTTTTCCAAATTTGCTGACATAATGCGTGCATCACTTTAACAGCATCCTCTTTTGAATAGCTGACCTGGGATACCATCATCTCCGCTCGCTTTGTTGTTAGTAATGCTTTCTAAGGCCCATTTGATTTTGCACTCCAGGATGTCTGGCTCAAGATCAGTGATTTCACCATCATGGTTGTCAAGGACATTGAGATCTTTCTTGTATAATTCTTCTTGCACTTCTTCCTAATCATTTCTGCTTCTGTTAGGTCCCTACCATTTTTGTTCTTTATCATGGCCATCTTTGCATGAAATGTTCCCTTGATTTCTCCAATTTTCTTGAAGAGATCTCTTGTCCTTCCCATTCTATTATTTCCCTCTATTGCTTTGCATTGTTCCTTCAGGAAGGCCTCCTTATTTCTCCTTGCTGTTCTCTGGAAATCTGCATTCAGTTGGGTGAATCTTTCCTTTTCACCTTTGCCTTTCACTTTCCTTCTTTCCTCAACTATTTGTAAAGCCTCATCAGACAGTCACTTTGCTTGCTTGCATTTCTTTTTCTTTGGGATGGTGCTGATTGCTGCCTTCTGTACAATGTCACGAACCTCTGTCCATAGTTCTTCCAGCACTCTGTCTGTCAACTCTAATTCCTTAAACCTATTCTTCACCTCATTATCCACAAGTATGCCACATTAACATTTGGCAGGTCCCCAGAGTTAGGAGTTGCACACTTGATCATAAGACACAAAGAATGTCTAGATTTGGACAGAACATTCCCAGGTATGTATTGGTATGGTATGGAAGAAAGTAATGGGACCCAGAATGTCATAAGTTCAAACTGTGCTCTCAGAATTCTGAACTTGTCTTGAAGTGGCAGCTACATTCTATGGTGACAGAGATTTCCCAAAAGTCACAATGAATCAGATAATTTACCACAGTCATCATCATGCCTTAGGATGCATTTACAGAACCTGGTTGAATATGAAGTAGATATGTCTACATGGTTTTTGAAAAATGTGCTTCTTTTGTCGTTGAAAGCCATATGACCATCCCATCTCAAGCAAAATAGGTCTACAAAAAAAATGAGCGAACTTTGGAGAAGGTAGACCTTACTAGTGGGTAGGAGAAAAAAGGAACAAGGTGCAAGATCAAGAGTTTTATTAGATCTTCTAGATCCCTATACATTTTACTATATGCTTCATCAGAGGATCTTGCATCAAAACTTTTCTGGTTCCCACCTTGAACAATCGGATGATCCCCTAACAAAACATATAACTAAAACCTATAGAAATCTAGATCTAATGAAACTCTCAACCTTATTCCTTTTTTCTCTATCCCATCTCAAACATACGTTTGCTAGTGCTACCATAATAGCTTCTTGTTTCTTTATACCCCACTTACTTCCCCAATGGAAACCCAATATGGCTTACATCGTTTTTCCCTCTTTCATTTTATCCTAACAATAACTTTAATAAATAAATAAACTTTTTATTTATATCCCGCCCTCCCCGCCGAGGCAGGCTCAGGGCGGCTCACAACATATAAATACAATATACAGTAAAACCATAATACGCAATAATTAAAATTAAATAAAACCATCATTAAATCAACTTATATTAAAAAATTAACATTATGGTGCTATAACTCAGATCTTCTATAAAATTCAGTGGCTAAAACATTTCCAGCGAATCTATCTTGGCTCAGCATTAAGTGAAGGCCATTTTAAAGAGGAAGGTCTTGCAGGCCCTGCAGAATTGGTCCAAACACTGCAGGGCCTGCATTTCCTCTTGGAGCTGGTTCCACAGTAGTTTAGCTGCAATAGAGAAGGCCCGTTCCCAAGTAGTCTTCAATCTGGCCTCCCTTGGCCCAGGGATATTCAGCTGGTTCTTTCCAGCTGACCTCAGCGCTCTCTGGGGTTCATATGGGGAACCCTTTGTGAGGTAGAGTATGCCAAGTGGGATCGACTGGATGAAGGTCACCCAGTGAGCTCTCACGCAGAGTGGAGATGTGAACCTGAGTTATCCAGATCCTAGAACAGCACTCTAAAAACTATACTATGCTAGTTCTCTTTTTCAATAGATATTATTTAATTCTGCCTCGCCCCCCCCCCTTCTTTCTCCTTCTCCCAAAATACTAGAGGATATCCAATGAAGCTGATGGACAATAGTTCAGGATGGACAAAAAATATTTTTTTTTTTACACAGAGAGTGATTAAAATGTGGAATTTGCTGCCAGAAGGATGTAGTGATAGCCACAGGAATAAACAGCTTTAAAGGGTATGAGATAGATTAATGTAGGAAAAATCTATCAGTGGCTACTAGCCATGTTGACTGAGGGGAACTTCCACCTTCAGAGGCAATAAACATCTGAATTCCAGAGCCAGAAGGTCACATCAGGGGAAGATCTCACCCACTGTGCCCTTTTGTTGGCCCTCCAGGGGCCACTGCATGAGACAGGATGATGAACTAGATGGACTATTGGTCTGATTCAGCAGGGCTGTTTTGATCTTATGCTTGACTCTGCATTTACAGACATAACTGTAACACCATCTAACATTACTTGCCACAGAGCAAAGCAGGAGTCAAGTGGCACCTTTAAGACCAACAAAGTTTTATTCAGAATGTAAACTTTCGTGTGCTAGAAGCACACTTCATCAGAGTGCTTACATTCTGAATAAAACTTTGTTGGTCTTAAAGGTGCAACTTTGTTCTACTGCTTCAGACCAACACGGCTGCCCACCTGGATCTAATTACCGTACTTGCCATAGAACACCTAGGTACATTGATCAAAGACCAAGATATCTTTATTCTGATCATCTGTTTAATTCACCTTAGTAAATTAGGAAATATCTGTCTAGGAAGCAGTTGGAAGGTGTCTCTGGATCATTTCAGTGTATCCCATAGTCGAAAAGATTTCTGCTAGACAATTTATTTTACTTTGAGCAGCTTCTACGCATACTTTCAGCACTGCCCCTTCCCCAAAAAGAACTTGCCTTTTTTTAGCCACAAAACCAGAACAAAAACATTTTCCCAACTTTGCTTAGCACAGAAGATGAGGCAGATGATCTGGCCAGTTGACTCCTTGCCATAGTAACATCAAGACTGAACTACTGTAATGCCCGTTGCATGAGTCTCCCCTCAACATCAACTCAGAGAACACTGCAGCTTGGTTACGATTCTGCAATCACTCCATTGCTGCCCGTCAATTACTGAGCTCAGTTCAAGGTACTGGCTGTCACATACAAAATCCCATATGACCCTAGATCCTTGTATCTGCAATGTGACCTTTTCACCTACTTCCTCCCACTGCACTTTCATTCATCTGAGCACGGCCTTCTGCAGGAGGCTGCAAATGGGCAAGATCAAAAACTGCCCATACATGTGCTGTCTTTGTCATGGCCCCAGCCTGTGGAATGGCCTGCCTGAGGGATTCAAAAAAGCTTCCATCTGTCTGGCATTTCACAAACTCTGTAAAATAAAATCGTTCAGGAGAGAAAAAGGGCTACATCATAACAGTTTGGTACTAGAAAAAATGTTGAGTTTCTGCTTATATAATACCATGTTCTGCATTGTTTAACATGTCCAGGAAAATACACTGGGTTTCTGCTTATAATACCATGCACTTCATTGTTTAACCTGTAATGTATAATAGTTATGATTGTTCAGCTAACAGCGTTGTTTCGATTTCTGCAATTCTAGTCTTATTCATTCTTGATTAGATGTATCATGCTATTGATTGCATTGATTTTTAGATTAGATAGATTAGATAATTTCATTTGTATCCCGCCCTCCCCGCTGAAGCAGGCTCAGGGCGGCTAACAACATCATACAAATTTCAATTATACAAAGAAAGCAAAAAACACAAAATTACATTTAAGCATTAAAATTCTGATTAGGTTTAAAAATTAGTTAATTAAGTTAATAAAAGTGCTAATACTGTTCTTTTAGGATGGCGGTTATCATTAGCAATTTCTTTCTTCGTCAGCGAAAGCCAGTTGGAAGAGGAAGGTCTTGCAGGCCCTGCGGAATTGTTCAAGGTCCCGCAGGGCCCGCATTTCCTCTGGAAGTTGGTTCCATAGGCTCGGGGCTACAGAGGAGAAGGCCCGGTTACGGGTACATTGCAGCTTCACCTCTCTCGGTCCGGGAGTAGTCAACAAGCTGACCTCAGTGCTCTCTGGGGTTCATATGGGGAGAGACGGTCCCTAAGGTAGACAGGTCCTCGACCATATAGGGCTTTAAAGGTAATGACCAGCACTTTGTAACGAACCTGATATATAACTGGCAGCCAGTGCAGCTCGCGCAGTCCAGGCTGTATGTGCTCCCATTTAGGAAGCCCCAGCAACAGTCTAGCTGCTGTATTCTGCACCAGCTGCAGCTTCCGGGTTTGGTACAGAGGCAGCCCCGTGTAGAGGGCATTACAGTAATCCAGTCTCGAGGTGACCGTTGCGTGAAGTACCGTTGCCAGATCTTGGCGCTCTAGGAAGGGGGCCAACTGCCTTGCCCGCCTTAGGTGGAAAAAGGCTGACTTGGCGGTGGCTGCAATCTGGGCCTCCATTGATAATGAAGGCTCCAGTAAAACTCCCAGACTCCTAACCCGGTGCGCCGCTTTCAGCGGCGCCCCGTCGAAGACCGGAAGAGGTATTTCCCCTTCCCGAGCGCCCCGACCCAGACAAAGGACTTCTGTCTTCGCTGGATTCAATTTCAGCCCGCTCTCCCTCAACCAAGTTGCCATGTCCTGCAAGGCCCGGTCTAAATTCTCAGGGACGCAGTCAGGCCGGCCGTCCATCAGCAGATAGAGCTGGGTGTCATCTGCATATTGATGGCACCCAAATCCGTATCTCCTGGCAATCTGGGCAAGAGGGCAATCTGGGCAATTTTTATTGTATAATCCTCCTTGAGTCTCAGTGAGAAAGGTGTGGACTAAAATAAAAGTAAATAAATATTAAATCATCCTCCCCTGTCTCACAACATGTTTCTTGAAAGATTGTACTCAAAGCATTTTTGGTCATTGAATTAAATGAAATGTGTGGATTCTCAGACCTCCTTCTCCCTCATCCAGTGCAAATTTCTCATTGTATCCGCTTGTACCTCCCCGCCCCCCCTCCACCATGTCACTAACAGATTTTTTGCTGGCTTTTTTCCAGTAGTAGGTATATCACTATATCATAACACTATAGCAATATGCCTATTACCTTTTTAAAAGGCCAACAAAAAAGGCATGGGAATGGCAGTCACAGGGAGATACCACAGACAATACCCTGTGTGGGCCTCTGTTGCTGCTATAAATTCCTCTTCATTCACAGCAGCAATGAGAGCACTATAGGGAATCGTGACTACATGGAAGCAGCATTGGCTGTACATTTCTGCAGAAAATCCACTCGGTCTTTCAGATGTAGGCTTGTCCGATCTCATTTGTTACTGGTCCTCTTTTTTGGCACCTTCATTCCCCTTTTTCACCAGATACAATTCTCCGGTGTTCCCATACATTATTGTTGCTTTACTCTACATAATATTCTGTTATGGGTTTTATAATCTCCATAGTTGCTCCATACAGTTCAGTGATGTGAAGTTGCAGCAACCTTTTCTGCTTCCTTCTGCCCTAATGCTGTTCTTTTTGGCAGGAGCTCATTTTCATTATACTCTACAACATCCGTGTCTGTCTCATGTATGTTCCTATAATGGGATTTAAGAGTTTCATGGCATACTACTGGCTGGCCAGGTAATAATCATTATGCAGAACTCTCTTCCAGCTTCTGTTCTTATGCGGATCTCATAAATAAAGATAAGGCAATCAGACATGAAAGCACAACTTGAAATGAACACATGACATAGAAAAATATAAGGCATAAAGAATCATGCTGTAGGAGCTTATTCATCTATTAGAAAGAAAACTTTCTGTTCTTTTACACAGACTGTCCAGTGCTTTTTGCAGCTTCAGCTCTAACTGTACCATCTAGAATTTTTGTTTTTAAATTGTCATTAGGTTGCAGTTTTAAGAATAAACCATGTCTAAATCTGATTTCCAATAGTGATGAAAAGTGTATGTGAGGGTTATAGTAATTCACTTGATTGTCCTGAACTTGTTTTTGTTTATTCTGTGACACCATCCATATACGTTATTATATATACCCTCTTAGTGTAATAATGATAATTGCTATTAACAATTAATATCTGAAGCAAAAAACTTCAGAAAGTGTGAATGGGGATGGGCTAGATTTATACTGCAGAGATCCAGAAATAATGTTAACTTGTAAATAGCATGTAATTCTAAATTGCTGTAGCAACTTAAAAGACTGTCTGGGCTTATTTGATCATTTGGAAGGTGAACTTTGAGTTCATAAAACATGGCCTAGTTTGGGAAGATATGAATAAGGTAGATGTTATAATAATCAATATATTCATGTGGCAATTGTTTTTGATTTTGGTTTTGTCTCTCTGTGTTTTGTTTTGTTTTGTTTTGTCTGTGCAGGTTCCTAGAAAGCAATTGGTTTCTCTGGGTCTCACAAATGAACCACATTCCTATGAATATTGACTATGACAAGAATTTAGACTGGGTCTCTGCTCAGGTGAGATAATGCCTCTATCTTTTTTTAATCTAATAATTTGATTCATAAAGGTATTGGGAATGTGAGCTCATAACACAGCGCTAGATCATGCTACTTTTGTTACATTCTTCCAGAAGAATTTAATCCATGGTTTAAAAAGTAAAGGTAGTCCTCTGTGCTAGCACCAGTCGTTTCCAACTGTGGGATGATGTTGCTTTCACAATGTTTTTATGGCAGACTTTTTTATGGGGTGGTTTGCCACTGCCTTCCCCAGTCATCTACACTTTCCCCCCAGCAAGCTGGGTACTCATTTTACCGACCTTGGAAGGATGGAAGGCTGTGTCAACCTCAAGCCACCTATCTGAGCCCAGCTTCCACCGGGATCAAACACAGGTCGTGAGCAGAGTTTAGGACTGCAGTGCTTCAGCTTTACGACTCTGCACCATGGTTACATAGTCATGTTTTCATTTAATTCACTTATATCCTGCCTGTACTCCCCAAAGGGGACCCAAAGTGATTTGCATCATTCTCCTCTCTTCCATTTTAGTTTCACAACAATAATCCTGTGAGGTAGGTTAGATAGAAAGGGAATGACGGGTGCATGGTCTTTGAGCGATTTTCCATGACATAAAGGGATAGTTGGGTACAAGGGATTAGGCCTTTGTTTTTCAGACCCCTGTCTGCTGCTAACCAGCTGGCCACTGGGGGAAATCCCACCCCCAAACACAACATGCTTATGTCATGCAGAAGTGATGTCATCACATCAGTGACATCACAAAAATTGTATGGTTTGAGGGTGATTTTACCATAGAGTTTTGCCCAAAAGCCAGAATGTCACTGTGCCATGCTACCATCGTAATGATGTCACTTCCATGTGACATCAGCATGTCAAGGCAGTCTGCCCCAACTCCCCAAAACTCTCTCCCCATGGTGCGATCATTGGACATTACTACCCTATAATGGGAGCTTTAACCTGAGCTTCATGACTTGCTAACTACTACATTACACTGGCTCTCTGTGAAAAAAAATAGTATAGAGTCAGTTAAGAACGTAAGAGAAGCCATGTTGGATCAGGCCAATGAACCATCTAATCCAACACTCTGTGTCACACAATGGCCAAAGCTCAGGTGCCATCAGAAGATCCACCAGCAGAGCCAGAACTCCAGAAGCCTTCCCACTGTTGCCCCCCCCCCCCCAGCACCAAGAATACAGAGCATCACTGCCCTGGCCCAGACATAGTGTTCCATCCATACCTTTCAGCTAATAGACACTGATCGAATTCTGCTCAGTTGGACCTCTGATGGACCTCAGCTGATAGTGTTGCCAGCTCATTGTTTTTTGGTGAAACACAGAGTGTCACCCTGATGTGGTGGCATCACTTTTGGGGTTGTACTGGAAGTGACAGCAAATGCCAATTTTTAATTGCTCCATTTTGTTTCCGTTGCTCCACCAAGCAGCATTGGGAGTGGTGGGGCCCAGGGTGGGAGGTCTCCTACTGTAGTAGGAGATCTGGCAAGGCTATCAGTTGTTCGTGCTGTAAGCTGACAGTCATTCCCCTAATCACATGTAAGTCTCCCAGGTCTCTTAGATTGGTAGGAGACCTAGGTAAACACACAGGAAACCACCGCAGATGGGTTTAACAACCTTACTTGTAAGTGAATAAGTCTTAAAACTGCTTGTATCTTTTCCAAAACCAGATTCTATTAAATCAATAGAATAAATCAAAAGAGCATACTATACTCCTTATATATTAAACACATATTCCATATCATAACTCATTTACCAAACACCTTCTGAAAATTCTTATAGTTACAGTCCCAAGGATTTGTATGTAGCACATCCTGCAGTCATCACTCCAAAATTCATATATCCAGCACAAAGTCCGGTTGCCAACTTCTTATTTTTAAAGGGTGATGTTGTCAGGTTGCACTTGTAGACTACAAAGTAGCTGTATTTCTTCCACAAAAAATGGGCAGCAACATGAATCCTAGGTTGACTTCATGTTTCTATATATTCTTCTTCTGGCTGCAATTATGATCAGAACCAGTGCTTCATAAATATTCTTACTATGGCTTACACAAAGCTCTCAGTCATTCATCCCATCACTTCAGTTCTCTAGTGACTCAATGTCACTTCCAGCAAATACTGGAAGTGGTGTTGTATCACCAATGTAACATGGAGGAGACACTCTAGGATGTGGATGAAAATCCTAGAGCATCTCCTTATCACCATGCTGGCAAGATGACATCACTTCCAAGTATTTGCTGCAACTAACATTGTGCTGCAAGCATAGTGCCATTTTTTAAAAAAATCCTTCCTGTAGGTTAGCAGGTAACATAAAGTAGAAATGGGAGCTGTCCTATTAAAATGTGAACACTGGTTTCCCTGTCCTAGGACTGACACTGAAGTCTGTGGGTCTCAAGGCAGCCGTACCTAACTAACCTGCAGGTTTACATGTCCCAGAGACCTCCAAACCTCAGGCTTAGGCCAGGGACACTGGTGGAAAAAGCAGGAGCCAATCACTATTAAAGATGTAGAGCTTTGACAGAGAACATAAAAGGCCCTGCATATGAAAGGAGTGAGTTTACTCTTTGAAGCTGGCTACTATTGGAGGAAGATCTTTCCTCAGCCCAAGGCATGGAGTCTGGGTCTTCCATTCCGCTCCCCATGCTGGCACTGCCTGATACCACCCAACTGGGTAGGGATGCGAAGAAATGACTGGGGCTATGGTCTTGAAGTGATGTCACTGCACTGGGCCGTGCTCTAGCATTCAGCCAAAACTCTATGGTTACAGTGACAAGTCATATAACTTCCAGACCATGCCAGAAATGACATAATTGCATTTCTACAAAACAAATGGGGACCATGGCGGAATAAGTAGAACTGAAATAAAGGCACCACACCGTGAAATAACTTACAAACTATTAAACCAATATATACAAATCATATGTGTATTAAGAGGAATATTTCTGATGGAACTCTGCTCATCAGATCCCTTCTGATGGAACTCTGCTCATCAGATCCCTTCTGATGGAACTCTGATGGAATATGAAAATTTATATTCTCATATTCAACATATTGAGGAATAGTATAGAGATACAATATTCATCAATAAGTGACTGTAATCTTCTATTTAGACAAATATCTAAATATTTCAGCTTTAGAGCTGTATAGGACCCATAATCCAGCTGAACAACTGAGAATTCTTTAGCAGCAGATAGCAGATGGAAACTTGGAGTAAATGACAGCGTTCCAGTTACTTATCTAACACTGAGAGGCAACTTTGTATTTCCAATACTTTGGTGAATACACTTGTGAATCCAATAGCAACAGTTGAGGTCTAACAGAGTGAAATTAACCAACAGGTAAAAACAACAATGACCCTTGAAAAAGGATGTGGTCAGAAATGGAAAGAACAGAACCATCCATCCATCCATTGGGTTGGAACTGGTTGTTTAGTTGGATTATGGGTTTTATACAGCTATAAAGCTGAAATACTTAGAAATTAGTCTAAACAGAGGACAACAGTCACTTATTGATGAATGCTGTATTCTCTATACTGTTTATTATTTCTCAATATGGTGGATATGAATTTTGTATTTTTGTATATTCAGAAATATTCTTATTAATGCACATATGATTTATATCACTGCATTTCTGTAAACATTGCAATTTTGCTAGCAAGACACCCCTTGCAAGATAAGTCCCCCAATGAATGTCTCCATGCCCCACAGATTTAAACTGCAGGATTTTATACCAGACATACAGCAATGTAATATTAAATTGACCTCTAGAGGGAGGAAAACACATGTGAAAAGGTCCCCCTCCCCCCCCCCAAAAAAAAACCCCCAACAGAGACACACAAGCAACAAAACTGAGAATGTGGAAGAGTGTTGTGTCTTACTTCATCTATTGGTACACTACTTGTTTATTAAAGTAGTATTTTTTGTTCATTGACTTCCTTCATCCTCATATTTGGCCACACAGAAAGGCATCATATGGCAAGCTGCTTCAGGAACCTTCTGAGGCATTAGAACCATCTCCCAAGAACCATTGATATAGAAAATACACTCTGATCTCGAAGCCGGCAAAAGACATGCCTAAGACTTCTCTTGGTCAACTTGTGGACCATTTTGACCTAGTTATCATGAGGGATGTTGACAGGATCCTGGGATCTGAGAAATCCACCATGTGTGTACTGTTCCAGTCCAGTAGCAACTTAAAGACCAACAGGATTTCCAGGGTATAAAGCTTTTGAGAATCAAAGCTTCATTCATTAGATATGCATCTAACAAAGGGAGTTTTAACTTTTAAAAGCTTATACCCTGGAAATCAGACTGGTCCCTAAGGTGCTACTGGACTTGAAACTTGCTCTTCTACTGCAGAACAACACAGCTTTCCACCTGAAACTATCTTCACTTGTGCACTGGATTCTTGCCCATCCTGGTTGCAAAATCAAGCAAGGACCACATTAATGAGTCCTGATGTACACAATAAATCGGTCAGTAACTCATGGCACCTTCCCTCAGCCACTCAAAGAGTCAATTGTCTGTCCACTACTTCAAAAAACCATCCCTACAGAAAAATGATGTGGTCAGTTATCACCAATTATTACCAGTAGTGGACCAACTCTAAGCCTTCCTGGATAACTCATGTGCTCTGGACTCTTTTCATTCTGGTTTCAGGACAGGTTATGGGACAGGAATGGCACTTGTGGCCTTAGTTGATTATCTCCATCAAAATGCAGCCAAAGGCTATGCTAGCTCCTACTGGAACTGACAGAGCCAGTTTGGTGTAGTGGTTAAATGTGCAGACCAATGTTCCCTCTAGGCTGAGTTAATGTGAGCTAGTTCACAATTTTTTAGTCTCTGGCTCACAACATTTTGTCTCAGCTGAAGAAAAATGGTCCTAGAGCACACTAATCTATGCAGTAGCTCACAACTTTAATGCCAGTAGCTCACAACTTTAATGCCAGAAGCTCACAAAGTAGAATTTTTTGCTCAGAAGACTCTGCAGCTTAGAAGGAACATTGGTGCAGACTCTTATCTGGGAGAACCAGGTTTGGTTCTCCACTCCTCAACCTGCACCTGCTGATGTGACCTTGAGTCAGTCACAAGTTCTTGCAGAGCTGTTCCTCTCAAAAGCAGTTTCTGTTAGAGCTCTCTCAGTTCCACTTGCCTCACAGGGTGTCTGTTGTAGGAAGGGGAAGGGAAAGGAGATTGTAAGCCACTCTGAGATCCTTTAGGTAGTGAAGGGTGGGATATAAATCCATTATCTTCTCTTCTCTTTTCATCCTTTGATATAGTAGATACTTGTAGTTACAATGAATCCCCCATTGCTGCTGAAGAAACAAGATAATGCAAGTGCAAAAAACATTGTCTTCCAACTCATTCTAACCTAGAAGATTGCCTTCTATCTTGAAACAGCTGATCTGACATCCTGGATCTATGACACAGTAACATCAGTACTAGACTATTGCAATGCACTCTACATAGGCCTCGCATAGAAGTCGGCTCTAAGATTCCAGCTGGTACAGAATACAACAGGTCACTTATTATCAGAAGCCAGAAGGAGTATGCATATTACTTCAAGTTTGTAGGCACACCATTGGCTGCCCATCAATTTCTGGGCATATTTCAAGTTATAGACCTTCAAATACAAGTCCTTTCATGTCTTGGAATCATCATATCTGTAGGTCTAACCCCCTGAACTATGAAAAACTGATTTGTTCATGAGCACTTTTAAAATACAGGTAATAGGGCTATACAGGAATGAAATGTTTCAGAAAGATGCTTTGGTAAAGAGACAAGGATTGTGGACTAAACTATTGTGTATAGTACATACTACCTGTTGCTGTGGATATGACTCTACTATGTAATTTCTTCATCATTTTTCATGTCATATTCATGCTCCCCCCCCTCCCTGGGCTTGGCTTCAGCTGTGCTTTCAAAAGCTGGCAATCCAAGCCCTGTTACATTGTTTTTTGATGTCTTGCTCCCATTGATTTAATTGTTTCACACTTTGTGAGCCACCTTGAGTCCCACTGAGTAACAGCCTAATCCAGAGACTTTGACATGCTGGAGCGTGGAGAGGGGAGAGGCATAGCTTGCCATGAGAGAGACGGTCGCCATGGCAATGGCACTGGCAAAACCATGGAAGGGAGGTGGAGGCAGCCGGAAGGGAGGGCCAGCCCACCCACCCCCAATTGGCCAGTCCTGGCACATGTGCTGTGGCTCATGACCATCAGGGATGGGGAGAGGCGGCCCAAGAGAGGCTGATAGCCATTCCCAACCCACCCCCGAACAGAGAACGGAGCCAATGATGGGCAGACCATCACAGGCAAAGGAGAGACGGCCCACCAATGCGGGGAGGGAACCGAGTGAGGCTGGGCATGCGCGCACGAGAAGTCTGGCTCGGTGGCTCGATGGAGGTGGGGGAGAGACAGGCCTGCATGGGACCACACAGAAGCCATCAATCCCCTCACACCCTCCCACTGTCAGAGACTCTGCCAATGGCAGGCAGACAAGCAGGAAGTACCAAGTGCAAGAGTTCGCTGTCATAGACAGTGGCTGGAATGTGTGTCTGGGAGTGAGCAGCCCAGCAGCAGACACCCCCCCACCCAAAGACCCCCCTGTGCTGCCCTGAAGCCCCCTGCCATGTGGACAGAACATCTCCCCCGGGGACCGCAGAACTCAGAGTGAGAGTGCATCAGCCGCAGAACTCTGAGTCCACTTCATCAGCCCCCCTTTAGTGCCCTGCGCACTCCCCTCCCCTGTCCAGCCATGCAGAGGGCAGTGTGGCACCATTCCCCCCCCCCAAAACCAAGTCTGCCCACCCTCCCAGGCATTCCCTCGTAGAGGCCACTGACGGGGGGAGGTGTGTTACCCAGGGAACGTGCAGCAGATGCCAAACAGGAGAGACAACAGAGGGCACAGCTCAGACTTTATTTTTCCAGAACAGAGTGCAACCGTTTCCCTGTCGCGCACTGGGCAGTCTTGCCGTGGGCAGGGCTCCATTCCGAGTGGAGGGCAAAAACAGCTGAGGGAGTGGGGGGGCAGTAGAGCGGCACATGTGGAAGCCTCTGTGTTGGAGTCCCACCTGCAAAACGGAGATAGAGATCAAGAACACCTGCAGGGGCGGGGCTGGAAGAGCAGGCTGCGTTTCAGCCAGGTGCTCTCTTAAAGGGACAGTCTCTGACCCACCTTCCTGCAACGGGGCATCTGCTCCCAAAAGACTTTCTGCCCCCCCCCCCATTGCTCTCTAAGTGAACTATAAATGACATTGTTTAAACATACTGACAGTGAAAGACATGCTTTAAAATAATCTTTTTAATTTTTTTTGTTTGTTTGTTTAGCTTGCAGCAACATGCAATGTGGATCAATCCATGTTCAACGATTGGTATACAGGGCACTTGAATTTCCAGATTGAGCATCAGTGAGTACAAGAAACAGAAAGATTTGGAATGGGAAAAGGCACTTCTCTGAATATTATGTCTGGGAGAAATTTTCCATGGAAATGTGGGATGACACACAATTTTAGTGTTAAGGGGTTTAAGATCTTGTGCAGAGATAGAATACTTTTGGCTCTTTCAGTGTCTGTAACACCCCCCGTCAATCCAACCTTTGTTCTCTCTCTGCAGCCTTTTCCCAACAATGCCTCGACACAATTATTGGAAGGTGGCTCCTCTGGTGAAATCCCTCTGCGCCAAACATGGGGTTCAGTACCATTGCAAGCCCCTGCTCACTGCCTTTGCAGATATATTGCGGTAAGTGTCAAGTACTTAAGTGGGAAGGAGGAGAAGGAGAGGGTTAGTGTTGCACAGGAAAATCAGGAAAGTGGTAGCGATGGGGCACGGAAGAGCCAGCCATTTTGATATTTACCAAGGAGTCTCCCTTTCCCTTTCTCTTGGCAGCTCTCTGAAGGAATCATCAGTACACTGGGAGGATGCCTATCTTCATGGCTAAGAAGAGACAGGGCCTCAGGAGGAAATCTTCTCACCAGGAATTCAGAATTCTCAATTTTTCTGAGGGAGGGCATGAGGCTGAAAGCAGCCCAGTTCCATACTTGTAATCTATATTAAATTATTTCAGTGTGAAATTATTTATATTTTGAAAAACTGCATGCCATCCACAATTAATCATATGGTTTTAAAAACATTTTTTCAATTGTAATTGTCTGATTTGCACTCAAAAAAAAGCAGACTCTGTATGAGGAGAGAAAAGATGTCATAAACTCTGTCACTGAGACAATTACAATTAATATTTCATTTGTTTATGAAAGGAAATACTTCCTCCCCGCCTCCGGCCCCTTATCCTCACAGCTTAGGCTGAATGTGTGACTGGTCCAAAGAACTGGAAGCCCCTTGGCCATCTTTTCATCCTGTTATGGACAAATTCAGCTGCCTCTCCCAGGAGGAGGTAGACAGGACACTTGCAGCTGTGAGGTCCACCACTTGCCTCCTCAATCCATGCCCACCTTGGTTGGTAAAGGCCTGTGGAGATGAGGTACTACTAACCCCTTTGTGTGAGTTTATCAACTTATCCCTGACATCAGGGGTTTTCCCGGGGGGCCTGAAAGACGCAGTGGTGCATGTACTCTTAAAGAAGCCATCTTTGGATCTGACAGTCTTGACCAACTACCACCCACTACTGAACCTTCTGTTCCTGGATTAGGTAGTTGAGAGAGCAGCCAGCAGGTTTTCCTGGATGATATCTCCATTCTGGATCCCTTCCAGTCTGGTTTTGGGCCCAGCCATGGATCGAGACATCTCTGGTCACCCTTACAGATGACCTCCAGAGGCAGCTGGATCAAGGCAGGTCAGTGCTGCTGTTGCTTCTTGATCTGACAGCAGTGTTTGACACAGTTAACCATGATCTTTTGACCCTAGGGTTGCCAGTTCCCAGTTGGGACCAAACCAAACATCAAAAAATGTAATTGTGACCAAAAAATTACTATGAATGAAATATAATAACCATATAGAACAGGCATACAATGAAATCATATACATAAGTCCATTCCAATAATCATTTCTGAAGAAGTTCATTCAAAGTCCATTCTCAAAAATTCATCCATTCACAGTGCAAAGTCCATACTTATAAAATCCCAAAAAAGCTGAGACAGGATTGTTGATTTGTGCTTCCTGTTTCAGTCATTTTGTCAGGCATGGGATTAACTGAAATTTCCTAAATCAATGAAGACCAAGGGGTTTTTTTACAAGATTCCCATGGGACAAAAGGTCTCCGTAATGTTTTCAAACCAGCATCTGCTCAGAAAGGCTCTGTGAATGGATGAATTTTTGAGAATGGACTTTGAATGAACTTCTTCAAAAATGATTATTAGAATGGACTTATGTATATGATTTCACTGTATGCCTGTTCTATATGGTTATTAATATATTTCATTCATAGTAATTTTTGGTCGCAGTTACATTTTTTGAGATTTGGTTTGGTTGCAACTCTCTCTGAATTTTTGGTGAAATTCCCAGTTGGGGGCAGGGGATCTTCTGGTTTTCAGGCTCTTCCCCCACTTCAGGGTTATCAGAAATTGGGGGGGGGGGCGGTTTTGAATGTCCATGAGGTACTCGATTATACCCTATGGAGACTGGTCCCCATAGGGTATAATGGAGAATCAATCTGTGGGTATCTGGGGCTCAAGAGGTGGGCTGTTTTTTGAAGTAGAGGCACCAAATTTTCAGCTTAGCATCTGGTGCCTCTCCTCAAAAAAAGCCCCCAAGTTTCAAAAAGCTTGGACCAGGGGATCCAATTCTATGAGCCCCAAAAGAAGGTGCCCCCATCCTCCATTATTTCCATGAAGGGAAGGCAAAACTAGCCCTGTGTTAAATTGCTACAACAACAAACAAACAGGATTGACTAAACTTCAGAACTTGACTGCCTGAGCAGCTTCATGATGCTACTTGGTGGGGACATAAGCCCTGCCAAGTTTACACCTATGCTTCATGCTGCCCTCTAACATCACAGCACAAACAACACATAGTCTTAACTATGCAGTTCAGGAATCGGTCAAACCAAAAGATAGTGTAGAATTTCCCCTTTTGCGCAGGCAACTTCATTTGCTAGTCTTGAGCTTCATGCATGGAGGCCAGGAGGGGGGCTTCACCTGAGAAGGAGAAGGAAATTCAGGACTGGAAAGCATAGCCTCTCATGTCCCTTTCGGTTTACCGAGGAATAAGAGCAAACCTTATGTTTTAAGATCCTACTATGTTCCGGACTGCAGGATCAGAGAGCCTGGGAGTAGAAAAGAAAAACAGTGTGTAGAGTGCTTTGCTTTTGGTGTATTTCTACCAAAGAAAACAGTTTTAAAAGGGGTGCAAGCATAGGAACAGGAAGTAAAGAAAGCCTGAGCCATTGTTCCAACTTCTTATAGTTTCCTATTGGCATTCATTTCGTTTGTTTCTTTCACCATTACCATAAACTTCAGAGGCTCCTCTACTTATTAATCGGGGTGTGCAAAAAACCCCAAACTTTTTTTGGATTCTGGTGTTCTGAAACTGAAAAATATTGGTATGATTTTGGGATTTGGGAAATAATCGGGATTGTTGAATTTATTTGGCTCCATTGTCCCCTATTGGTACCATCCCCACAGGGTATAAAGGAGAAGGGGGTGGGTGAATTCATACTCCTTCAAGTTCACTCATGGGCTGCATGGCTCGCAAAAGCCATTTAAAGAGTTCCGCATAGGATCAGCTGGGGATCTGATGGGCAGCCTGCCTTCAGAAAAGAGGGAGGGAAGATCTCGGATCTCCCCCCCACACTCCATTCTGCTGGCCCCAGGAGCTGCCACCAGCAGAAGGGAGGGAGGGAAGATCTCAGATGGTTTAGGATAAGTACCAAATGTAGTGTAAAGTGACTGCATGTTTTCACATTTTCTTTATATCCTTGCTCAGCCAGATGCTTGAGAAGACCATGTGTATTGTTTTTATTATCATTTATTGAAGTTTCTTATATTTTGAATGGTCGAAGTGTGATCTCTGTAACCACACTGCATCTATGCCTTCTTACTTACTAACAAACAAGAAAGGGAACAAAGGATAATTTTACCATCCCTGAACCTTGATAGCTTGAAACTGCAAAAGTGAGATAGATAATCACCACGCTAGCTTGTAGGAGTGAAGCAGGAGACACAGTAACCAGACAGAGCCTCTAAATGATATCACATGTACAGAGTACTAGATGTTCTCTTAGACTTGCTGGTGGCAATAGTTATTACCCAGTTTGGTTTTAGTGCCTCCTAGGAATAAAAGAAAGGGGTGATGTTGCCAAGTGAAGACTTGGGGTGATCATGAGATTTTCTGACCTCCCTGGACAAAAGAGAATTGAGCTTGTGATTCTGATCCTTTATTTGTAACAAAACCTTGTGAACATGTGATTTGAAATCAAATTTACTATGATTAAACTAATCATGTATTGTCACTTGAGTTCTCAGCAGATAGTTTGCTTGCAATTCAAACTGGATGCCATTTTGAACAGTTTTGCACCTGTGCAGTTGGCACCGTTCCATATAAGCAGTTTATACTGGCATGCTTAGATTAAGTATGCTGCGGGGTCATGGGAAGGTTAATAATAATAATAATAATAAATTTATTCTTGTATCCCGCCAGGTTGTGTTTCAGTTATGTTAACTTCATTAATTATAACTTAAGGATTGCATTAACATCTTTACCTGTATAGTCAGTGATAAAATACTAAGGAATACCAAGTTTTCTCTACAAATGAACCACATGCAAACATTATTTCCAATCTAGATCTGACATATGGTAGATGAAATAGGATGAGTGACAAGAGGAAAAGGGCAAAGGAGAGCTCCCAAGAAACAGTATACAAACACAGAGGCACAACAAGCCATTTTTGCTATTTAGAATAATTGCAAATGTTTGAATAAACATGAACAGTTTTGCATGTTCAAGATTGCAGGCTGTGATCAAATTACACCCTGACTGAGTGCACTAGCACCATGGAACGATTCGGCTGGATCCCATTGAATGTTTCTGCTGATTGAATGCTGTTGCTGAGGGGATCCTGCAACTTCCAGGAGAAACACTTGGGGGCATTTTGAGCTACAGCATGGTGTGGGCAGGGGACAAGAAATATATGATCTGCTGATGGAAATCCTTCTGTCAGGAGTGATTTTCAGCAGAATAGAAACCATACAATCTTGAAACAGCTCAACCAGGAGCACAACACAGGAGGAAGCAAGCCCTCCACTACTCATGTCACTACTACACAGCTCTAAACTCTTCTTTTTGCTTCAGACCTCAGTATACTTTTCTTTCATTCCTCCATTCCTGCTGATTTTGTGAATTTTTTCTTGGGATCTCTCATCTGAAGTTCCTTCACTGAACATCCAAGTGGAGCTACCTCTCTGTTTCCAAACCCTCTAGTCCTTATTCCTAGCTGAAACAAAAAAGCTGGTAAAAAAAGCTCTTTTCCAGAGGGCATCTGTCATTTCAGAAGTGAATTAGCAACTGGAGAAACAGTGTTAAAACTTCTGACTTGGACTTTTATTGTAGGTTCTATTACTGTTGATTTATGTGTCAGTGATTTATTGCTGTATTGTGTTGATCTCTATTGCAGTCACGTCAAGAGCCTTAGCAAGTAAGTGGGTTTAAAAAGCCGATAAACCAACACAAAAATCAGATAAACCAAAATATGTTTGCATATGGTTCTGCTCTATTGCCTGTGCTTCTTCCTTTCTTCCCTCACTCTTTTAGAATAGTGTATGTCAAATGAAAAAACATGTCAAATCATTGGTCATGAGAATCATTGAATAAGACCAATTGCTTGACATGTTTTTTAGGAATGGTCTTCTTTATAATATTATGAGTGCTGTGCATAATTTGCCTGTGGGATAACAAAATTTTGAATAAATTATGGAATTTGACATTCTTTATATGGAATACTTTGTATGTTGTATCTGCTGTTTGTGTAATGGCAGCTGTAAATGAGATGTTTGCCTTTTTAAACATGTTAGTTGCACCATTAGGGTGCACAAGAAGTCACATACTGAGCTGCAGCCGAGGTGATATTGCTGCTGGAGACACTCTACGTCCCTCTTTTTTGAAAATTGTGTAAAAAATCTATATAATGGAATCAATATGTAAGTATGATATATTTTTTCACTGGAAGAGGGCTGGTGGTATCTGAATGTCCTTCTGATATTTTTGTATAATATTTTCTTTTGTTAGTGGTCCCAGGTCTGATGAAGACTGGAAAGAAACAAATACTTAATCGATTGGCTTGTCAGTCACCACACTACTTTGGAACTTGAATGTACATGTTTTGGACATTTGGACTGATTTCTTTCTTAGTAAATTGGTCACTAGCTTGCATTTTTTGTTGTGTTATCCATTATAGTGACCTGGGGATTGGCAGCAATGGTTCCCCAGGAAATCCCTCCTACCCAATTTGATCTTTGCCCTGTTGGGTTTTTTGTTGTTGTTTTTTGACAATGCCATAGTAGGATTGCCTCTGCTGGGCACATGCACTGGTTCTGCTGCTGACTGAAAAAACACTTTTTCAGGTAAGAGATTCTCTTATTTGTCCTTAGAACAAAGCAGGAGTCAAGTCTTACCCTTAAGACCAACCAATTTTTATTCAGAACATAAGCTTTTGTGTGCTCTCTAAGCATACTTCATCAGACGAGGGGATCAGGTATGATGAAGTGTGCTTAGCACACAAAAGCTTACGTTCTGAATAAAAATCGGTTGGTCTTAAAGGTGAACTTGACGCTTGCTTTGTTCTACTGCTTCAGACCAACATGGCTGTCCACTTGGATTTATTTGACCTTAGTCGTTTTTTCCCCACAGCTGAAACCAAAGGAGTTTTCACAGCCATTGATTTCAATTGGGATAGGGGCACCCTCTTTGTGCGCCTACAGGATTGGACCCCCTGGTCCAATCTTTTTGAAACTTGGGGGTTCTTTTGGAGAGAGACTCCAGCAGGTACCCAGCAAACTTGGTGCCTCTCCCTCAAACCCCCTCCCCCCAGCCCATGGAATGTACTCTATGGGATTTTTCCATTGACTAAAATGGTCCATAGAGTATAATGGAGCCACAAAAAATTGGGAATACTGAATTTTTCCAGATTTTTTCCCTTTACCTAATATGAGATTCAGCTTTCCAAGGGAATAACGATTTTTTTTGTTTAATCAACCAAAAACCGAATTTTAACAAATCCCCCCCCCCTGCACACCCCTAGTCCTGACTGACTAATCAACGCCCAGTCCAAATCCCTAGACCTAGAAACCCAGAATTCAGGGAAAGCATTCCTTCTAAGACATCAGCACCCACTAAGAAGGGATTTTTAGAAATTCAACCCCTAAGGGGGTGAAATTGGGTAAAATATGTTTCTGCAAAGGGGTAAAGCTTTGCTGTGTGCCTGGCAGGCTGCTGCCTGCTGTCACACCCATCTCTCTGATTGGTCATTTGTGAAGCTCTGTGTTCTGAGGTAAATATCTGTTAAAATAGACTGCAGACAGTTGAAGACAGTTGGTCTTCAGGGAACCTCTGTCTTCTGTGTAATAAAATCAGTGATTCAAGACTCCTAAATAGGCATTTTTCATAAAAGTTAGTATGGCAATTGAGTTTATAAATGTTCATGGGGAGATGGTGCAGGACCTTTCTAGGAGCCATTTCAATGCATGCCTCCCTTGTAAACCTGAAGAATGGTCTACCACATTTTATTTATTTATTTATTTATTTAGAATTTATATCCCGCCCTTCCCACGAGTGGCTCAGGGCGGCCTTTTTCACAGCCATTGATTTCAATTGGGATAGGGGCCCCCTCTTTGTGCGCCTACAGGATTGGACCCCCTGGTCCAATCTTTTTGAAACTTGGGGGTTCCTGACATCACCCCTCCCTCAGTCCAACTCCCTCTCACTGCTTACTGCCCCCAAGAAGGCTCCTGGAAAACATCATGCCAGACACACTGATGCTAAAAGAAGGAAGCAATTTAGGGATGCAGCAGAGAAAAATGCACATAGTACTCCTTCAGTGCACCAAGCACTAAGATCACCCTGAGGTGCACAGAGTGGCACAAGGTTAACACATGTGTCAAGGCATCGCACCTGTGGCCATTCATTAAGAAACTCTCACTAAGATGATGATGATGATATTGGATTTATATCCCGCCCTCCACTCCGAATCTCAGAGTTGCTCACAGTCTCCTTTATCTTCCTCCCCAGAACAGACACCCTGTGAAGTGGGTGGGGCTGAGAGGACTCTAACAGCAGCTGCCCATTCAAGGACAACCTCTGCCAGAGCTATGGCTGACCCAAGGCCATTCCAGCAGCTGCAAGTGGAGGAGTGGGGAATCAAACCCAGTTCTCCCAGATAAGAGTCTGCACACTTAACCACTACACCAAACTGGATGAACATGAGGGTCCACCTGAGAGGCAGTGGGTCCGCTGGGGAATTCTCTGAACTCCTGCTAAAGATAGGGGACAGAGAGTATCCCTAGTCCAAAGGAGAGGTGACCATCCCTGCAGGCCTGGCCTTGGTAGTCAGGACCCTACTATACCTAAGACCCAGGGTCTACCCTGATATCACCACTATCACAGAAAATTGATGGACTGCTTTTCAGTGATCTCAGCCTTGGGATGATACTGAATTTCTCAGCTGTGTTATTTTGACACAGTGCAAACCAATTACAAAAACCAACCCTGCAAGAGGAGACCTGAGCACCTTCGCTAGAAACCTCTGGCAGTGCCAGATCTGAAAGCAGTTGGTGCAGGGCTGAAAAGTGGGGGGGGGGGGGGGGGGGGAAGAGAGAGGAATAAGACAAGCCAGTTCTTCCTGCCCTGTGCCTTTAAGAGCCTGGAGAATCCAACCGGTGAAGATCCCCCCAAAAAATCCTTTGGGAAACTGGGTTTTGCTCCTTTGAATACTTACCGACTCTCCCCCCCCCCCCCCCCCCCCGCTCCTGAATGCTAACTGCGGCTCTAAATAAAACGCCAAAAACCAGTTTCCGTTTGCACCGCAAAAGCGCCGGGACTTTCCGGCTCTTCTGGGTGCTCCGCGGCAATTAGTGCGAAATCCGCGCAGATCCTGCACGGTGAATAGGGTCGTCGCTGCTGATTAAGGTGAGTGCGAAAACAACCTTAGTCTTAAAGGTGCAACTTGACTCTTGCTTTATTCTACTGCTTCAGCAGGCCCTGAGGCGCAAAGATCCAGGGCGAAAGCGCAGCGCTGTGATTCCTGGCCCCTATCTGCTTCACTATTTGGCCAGGGGGAGGGGAAGCAAAGCAGGGCGCGGAGAAGGTGGGCGGGATTGTTTGCTGGGAGAAGAAGCCTCTGTGGGCCATCCTGCTGGGACTGGAGCAGGTGGGTGAGACTCCACTGGCAGCTGCGTTGGGAGGGAGGGGGAGCCCTGCTCAGCCCCTTCTCTGCCGCTTCTGCTATCTGCTCCAGAGGCTTCCAGGCAACAATGAGGGCTCAGAGGGAGCTGGCTGGGCTGCAGGCAGCAGCCAATCTTTTTTTCCTTTGCCTCGAATTGGGGTGAATGAAGAAGGATGCAGGCAGCTGCTGCCCACCCAGCTCCCTCTGAAGCGGGGGAGTGGGCTGGGCAAGGGATGGGGCAAGAAGGGTTGGTACGAGTGGGGAGGGAGTGTCTGCCTTTCAACCCCTGGTGAGGTGGTGCCCTTGGTGGCCACCTACCTCACCAACTCCTACGCGCTGGCTCTGGATACAGAGATTGCGGCGGGGGGGGGGGGGAATGGCATCCTGTAGCAGCAGGCTAGATACAGATAGAGAGGGAAAGCGAGAGACAGAAAGAGACTGATATCCTATGCTTAAGACCAATAACATTATCAGAAAGAGTGTTGATCTGAAAGGTATCACTAAAGGCCTCTGAGGGAAAACTTACTGGGATCAGCCCTGACTACAGCTGCCAGTTCAAGATTGGTGGAAAATTCCTGGGGATTCTTTGGTGGCATTTGAGAAGGGCTTCAGAGCGGGGTCTGCCAGACACAGGTGCTTGTTGTAGAAGCTGACTGGGTGCTTTTGGACCAATCACAGACTTCCAGCTTAACCTACCATGCAGGGTTGTGGTGCAGATCTAAGGAGGGAGAGGAGAAGGATGGAAGCTTCTTTGCCCCCCCCCCAACTATGGAGAAATACTGTCCTTTTCCTATGTAGAGGCTGCAGGGAGGGGGAGGCAATGGAAAGCTGAAGTCAGGGGGCAGATAAAGGGAAGGAGATAGGGTTGCCAACTCCAGGTTAAGAAATTCCTGGAGATTTAAGGGCTGGAACCTGGAAAGGGGGGGCTTTGAGGAGGGGTGGGACCTCAGACAGGTACAATGCCATAGACTCAACTCTCTAAAACATCCCTCTCCTGTTGCTAATCTCCAGGTAAGGGCTGGAGATCACTCAGAATTACAACTGCTCTCCAAATGCAGAGATCAGCTCCCCTTGAGTTGGGTGGCGGGGAGTGAATGCCTTCACTAGGGTGGGAAGACAGCAAGGATGGGGGGCACTCACCCCGATCCTCTTTCTAGAGCCCATTGTATTTTCCCCCACAACAGGCCTTATTCCTAGTTATATATAATGATGCAGACGCACTACAGTAGTGTGATGGATACATACCAATCTGGCAACCATTGACTGTTGTTTTTAGCCTTTGACAGTTCTCACCTTTTATTTTATTTTATTTTCATTCCTGTCTGATGCCAAGAAGTCTTTACATTTTGACTATGAATTCTATCTTGAAACCTATGGCTAGAGTGTCTAGTTGTTTTGAGATGCTGCTAAAGGATTGAGTTAAGCTTTTGGGGTCAAAAATGTATATGAAGTAATTATTTGAGTTATGAAGGAAGAAAGACTATGACTATGAGAATAGATGACTGGCCTTGTGCCCTCATGTGCCATTTTCCCATCTTGAAACAGCACCAGGGGTGTCATTTGCATAATCAGAGAACAGCACTTGCAAGCACTCAGTACATGAGCAGCCCCTCCCCCAGCAGGGCAAATAACCCCCTCCAGCTCCATTTCTGGTTAGAAGAAAGGCACGGGGGGAGACAGGAGCTCATTCTCTCCCTGTGCTAGGGCCCCTATCACAATCATGTTCCAGTGGTAATTCTAAATGGATTTCCCATGGAGAACTTTCAGCTGTGAACTTGGCGGCAGCCCTGTGGTGTCAATGTAGTGGTGCAATAAGCCATTGTTATTACATAAATAATTGCAAAACAAGGTAGGGAACCAAGTTATCATTTAAACAACATCAGGTACAGGTTGCAGCAAAACTGATGATGCAAGTACCTGGTATCTCTGTTTCCAAATATGATGTGAGATTAGCACCCTCTCATAGCTGTTGCAACATAGCAGTTTGCACATGGGACTGTTGCTCAGTATTCAGTTATGCTCCATTCTTAGCACTGCAAAGTACCAACCTTTAGTTCTAATCGAGGCAAAATAATAAGCTGAGGTAAGGTCACGTTCTGTCTCTTTAGAAGACATAAGATTGTGGAGGCAGGGGGTTTAAAGTAGCATACTCAACAATTGAAACCTCCCTACTATTACTGTTGCTCAGTAGGAAATCAGTGAATATGTAGATATCAGGCTCCATCCCACAGCTCTGGCTGTAGCATGTATGCACAAGGAGGTCCATGCATGTAAGTGCTATGTTAAGGAATGTTTTGCATGTAATAAGGATCTGTACATGAATCCCAAATACTGCAGTGAATAAGGTAACCCCTGATCTTATAGAGTAGCATGTGCACCTCAGATTTCTTCAGAACTTTCAGTTATTATTAAACTGCAGATTATAGTGTGCGCATGCAAGTGTAAGAATACAATAGTAAAAAATATTTTATTTTAGGCCCTCTTCCATGTTCCCACCAAATGAATTTCTTTGCTGGGTCAGTCAGGAGGGCCTCTCTCTGTGATGTTAATTCCCAGTCAGGTACATATGGGAGAAGATGTCCTTTAGATACCTTAGTCCCAAACCATGTAGGCCTTTCAAGGTCAAATTCAACACCTTGAATTAGGCTCTGGAGCAGATCAGTAACCAGTGTAATTGCTGTGATATTAGGGTCATATGCTTCCAGTAGCTGGCCCCTACCAGCAGTCTAGCTGCAGTATTCTGCACTAACTGCAGGTTCCAAACACTCTTTAAGGCTAGCCCCAAGTACATCAGATTGCAGTAATCCAGTCTAGATGTAAGGCATGGATCCCTATGTCTTGATTGATTCAAACAGGAACAGGCACAGCTGGGCAAAAGAACTGAGCCATCACAGCCACTTGGTTTTCTAAGGTGATTGCTGCATCAAGTTGCAGACCCCCAAGTTGCAGACTCCCATGTGTTGCAGACCTGACTTTTCAAGGGGAGTGTAACCCTATCCAAGGCATGGGAGAGCTCAAGTCCCTGGTCTGCCTTTCTGGTAAGCCAGATAACCTCTGTTTTGTTTCAGTTTGTTCATCCTCATCCAGCCCATTACTGATCGCAAGCACTGTTTCAGAGCATCTACAGCATCCTCAGAATTAAGTGGGAAAGAAAGGTAGTGCTGGGCATTATCTGCATATTGGTAACACAGCAGCCCAAACCTCTTGGTGGCTTCATGTGTCAGTTTTACCCATCTTCTTAAACAGAAACAAAACTAAATTTCACATTAAATACTGTATATCTGATTCAAACTAGGTAGGCAGATGGTAGGGGTTACAAGCTCCCGGATGGGGAGGGGGTTCTCCCGCTCTAGAGGTCACCAACCCGCTGGCCCATACTGGGCCACTGGGGGGAACCCCTCGTGACATCGCTGGTGCGATGACATCACTCGCAAGTGATGTCATTGTGCCGGCAATGTCATGTGCCGGCCATTCTAGGAGCTTCCAGGAAAACTCTATGGTTTTCCTAGACACTCTAGCAATTTGGGAGGAAAACTAGAGTTTCCCTCCCAAATTGCTAGAATGTCTGGGAAAACCATAGATTTTTCCCGGAAGCTCCTAGAATGGCTGGCGTGTGATGTTGCCAGAGCAATGGCATCACTTGCGAGTGACTTCATCCTTCCCGTGCGCTATGTGCACATGAAAAAAGTCCCCCACCGGAGGCCACAGGGGACTTGGCAACCCCAGCGGATGGGTATGTAACCAGGTTTTAATAATAGTGTTTTTCTCAGTTCCTTCTAACCTTGGCGTATTTATCTTAACTTCATAGAAAAAATAAACCAAAAGCTCTGCCCCAGAGAACTGTCCTCTCTGTCAGTTGGTACTAACTGCAAAACAATTGGTGCAGCTTTGGAAAGTGGACTGCTCTTGTACTCAGTGACATGTTGTGATAGGCTGCAAGGCTTTTAGCTAAGCAGCAAGGAATCAAGAGGGCAGCTAGGTCACATGATTAAAAGCTGTGCCATCAGTCTGCTTAGAATTCTGAGGAACTGAAAAGAAAAAAAAAAGAAGCAGTGCGAGAGCTAGTTGAGAGCATTCAGACCTAGAGAGCAGATCGGTGAAGAAGCAGCCAGTTTGAGGTGAAACTGTTGATAGAGAGAATTTTGCTGATTACCTCTAGAGAGAGAGGGTAGTTAATTAAAAGGAGCCTCAAAAAGAAAGCTCCTTGGTGTTAAAAGAGTCACACACACTTCTCAGGGAAAGCTTTTACCCAGTTAAGAAAAGACTAGGAGTCTGGAAAGGCTCGCCAAAGGGCCTGGGTAGAGACGACAGTCTCATATGTCAAGTGAAACTGAGGTAATTCTCATGGTGTATAGAGATTACCTGGAAGTCCAGACTCAGAGAGTCTTAGGAATAACAGGAGATATTAGCAGGAGAAGTGGAATAACTTTGTGTGTTCTCAGAGCCACCAACAAAGTATCTGCACAAGCTAAACCAGTATAACATCTGCCTATAATAAATTAAAGCGAAGCAACTTGAACTAAAACAAAAGACTGCCCTGTATAAATATCCCAACCCCACCTGTGTTCATGTGAATAAAGATCTATTCTGTTTGCTGTTCAAAAGCTATGGTACCTGAATTTCTGAGGAGAGTTTATGAACTAAAGACATCAAACCCCCTAAAATAGTGTCAGCCCTAAAAGGGTATAAGGCAGCCTGAAGGACTGTACATTACCAACACATTTTAAAATAAACTGTTGTTTTTATTTTGACAATGAGCTACCGCAAAGATATTTAGTTACATTTATTACAGCAGCAGAACAGCTGTAGGAAAGGGGGGGGGGGAAGTGGATGTCCCTGTGAAAAGCTAGTCAGAAAATCAGACAAGACTGACCAAGTCTTTATCAGGAAACGGTTAACATCATACATGTATATGAAAAATGGATGTCATGGACAATCATCTAATAGGTACGATGGCGCATCAGGGGGAAGAAGGTGAATATGGGTGAATTCAGAAGGTTTTAATGCTCCCTCTCCAGAGCACTGCTTGAGGCAACAAAGAGGAAGAATGAGAAGGGTACAGAGGGAAAAAAGAGAAAGATGCTCTCTCTCTCTCTCTCACACACACACACACACACACAAAATCTACGTCTTAAGACTTTGAAGGCCAAAGCAGACATCAAGCAAAGGACATATAAGCAGGAGCCCTTATTTGTGTAAAGCTTCACTTCACAAGCACCGAGTGGTAAAGCAGCAGCATTGCAGTACTGTGGTCTGAACTCTCTGCTCACAACCTGAGTTCGATTCCGGCGGAAGCTGGATTCAGGTAGCCGGCCCAAGGTTGACTCAGCCTTCTATCCTTCCGAGGTTGGTAAAATGAGTACCCAGCTTGCTGGGGGGAAAGTGTAAAAGACTGGGGAAGGCAATGGCAAACCACCCCGTAAAAAGTCTGCCATGAAAATGTCGTGAAACCGATGTCACCCCAGAGTTGGAAACAACTGGTCCTTGCACAGGGGACCTTTCCTTTCCTTCACTTAAAAAAAATGCAAGACTGCCAAAATGAGCAGGGCAATGGTGTGTAGATAGATAGGGTCATTTCTTGTCATTCTATTTAAAATAGCTCAGGCTGAGCACAAACAGAGCATATGCTATCTTCCCATGTGCAGTCTCCAAAATCTTCAGTTAAAGAGTTGCAAGCAATGGAAATGAACGTATGAAGCTGCCTTATACTGAATCAGACCCTCAGTCCATCAAAGTCAGTATTGTCTGCTCAGACTGGCAGCGGCTCTCCAGGGTCTCAAGCTGAGGTTTTTCATGCCTACTTGCCTGGACCCTTTTTAGTTGGAGATCATTGCATTTGAACCTGGAAAACTACTACAGAACAAAAGTTGCTAGCCATGGCCTATGTGGGCTAAAGAATTGCCTTTGCAAAAGAAAGCTTATTCATTCATGTGTTAGCTGCTGACTTCACTTTCCCATCAGTGAAACTGAACATATTCCAGTGCAAGCAATGTGATGCTCTTTGATATGCTAAGTATGTAATCTGTCAAGGCATCTTATAAACAGGAAGCGAAAAGGCAGCAATTACTGGAGCTACTTTTTCATGAAATTACTTGTGCTATGAGGAAATATAATGTTGGTCAAGATGTTGGAAGTAGCAAGAATCAGCTTTCATAATAATAGCACAGGGTGTGAGCAGTAAAACACTGTAGTTTTAGGGGAAAAAACACTTCCCAGCAACAACCAATAAAATGATGCTCTTTAAATAATCTTATACAGTGCAGTAAAGGATTTAATCTTTATATTCTTCTCACACACGTACACACAAATGCACTTTAAGATACACACCCTAACATATACACGCCCTGATACTATCTGTCTATAAAATGATGTTGCTTTGCAGTTTTAAAAAATTCCAGATGACTAAAATGTATTAGATTTTAAAAGTGGGCAAAACAATTTAAAACACTGGAGGCTTGCCCTTGAAAAGCCATCATAAATCAAAAGCCTTCTAAAGTAACAATGGAATAAAAGCTATGCAACTGCTACTACTAGATAAAAGAATAATAACATGTTATTAGCATCTTCAGTGTGACCTGTTCTGAGGAACAGTGTAGACTATGCGGGTGGTGAGCAAAGTTCAACAATGCAAGAGACACAGGACATTACCAAGGAGAATACCACTCACTTGTATTTCAGCAACTCGTGTCTTCTAATTTCCCATCCAGCTAACTCCTCACTCTCCCAGTCTAGATGGGCCAAACATCTTCAGCAGGAACACAGATTTACCCTCTTCTGTTATATATGCCCTCTCCATTTATAAAGCAAGGGGAAGTCTTTTTTCACATTAAAAAAGGAGTGTGCAAGTGTGAAAACTGCTTTCCGCACTGTGGTGTGGCTGCAATTGCTTTTCTTTCAAGCCTAGCTCTCTTCTGTTTTCAGAGCTGGAGGGGTAAAAAGTGCTTCAAATGACAGAGCTCGGATGGGTGAGTCTAAGTGATTGAAGCAAAGATTCACCTTGGCATCTACAGGCCTGGTGAAACACCAATGGAACAGAACATTTCTCCTACTTTGATTAGCAACTAATGGAGATGAGAAATGGCCACATAATATTAACAGGTTAGTCCTTCTGAATGTGCCAAGAAAGAGACTGAGCCCAGCCCCAGATTCAGATGCATTTGTCTTGCACCTCCAAAAACTTGATGCCCAGATTATTCCACAATGGTTAATTTTTAAACTTCCTTAAGACTGTAGTATTCCATGTAATGAAGACTTCCATATTTTTTCTTCCCATAGGAATTCCTTGTTCTGTGAGTCATACCACTGCCAAGAAGATGAGACTTATGAAGGAGATAAATGTGTTCACCCCCATCATGTTCTTACATACAGGGCCAATGTCAGCATATCCTGAGGTGGGGCAGCTGCCAGGGCCCATTGCCATTGATACCCACCCACACACCTCCCCTGCCATTTGTCTTTATCCTGCTCCCAACTGCCCAGAGGCACTGAGAACAGGGATGTAGGTGGTGCACAATGATGGCACCCTTGGTGGCAATGGCAAGGGGGTATAGGCAATTGAGCATGGATTATGGAAACAGAAAAAAGGATGCACAGGCAGATGGGGGGCATGCAGGTGTGGGGGTGGAAAGGAGGGTACAAGGGGGGCTCTGGTGGTAGGCAGATGAGAGACCCTGGACACTGTCTGCCCAGGGTTCTGGAACCAGCCCTAGCTTCATGCCTTCATATCATATACAGGGCCGGTGCGTGGAAGTAGGCCAAGTATGCGGCTGCCTCAGGCACCACTTGGCCTAAAGGTACCATGTGGCCCCTCTCCCCACGGCCACCGCTGCCTCCCCGCTGCCCCGTGCCACCTTCGGCAGCCGCAGCTACCCCGCGCCTCCCTCCCTGCACCCTAAAATGCTTCTTGCTGTCTCCCTGCTGCCCCGTGCCTCCCTCTCCACAGCCAAAAATTGCCTCCCTGATGCCCTGTGCCTCCTTCCTGTACCCTAAAATGCTTCCCCTGCCACCGCCTCCCTGCTGCCCCGCGCCTCCCTCCTCGCACACAAAAACGCTTCCTGCTGCCGTCTTCCAAGGCTATCAGTGTGACTATCACTGTGACTTATTGATTTTACTTCCTATATAAGAAACCTATGCTATGGTTATCCTTTATATTTTTCTGCCACCATTTCCACAACAAACCTATTGAGGCCCTCTGAACAGAGCATGTACAAAACCAGTCATTTTTAAAAAAATCCATGATAAAAGATGACACTAAGAGTTATTGTAGTAAAGTTGGTGTCCTTTTCCTGAGAGGTAAGATTTTGATTCTAAGAAATGCGGAATAGAGCATAAATTGTTTCACAGCAGTACTGGCATTAGGCAGAGATTCAACAATTATGACTACATTCATCCCATGACAACTGGTGTACAAATACACCATTACAACATCAATATTCCACAATGAAGAAACAATGAGTGAGCTGACAAAGGGCGTTTTCGCACTGACCTTAATCGGCAGCGGCTTCCCTCTTCACCGTGTAGGATCTGCGTGGATTTCGCACCAATTGCTGTGAAGCACCCGGAAGAGCCGCAAAGTCCCGTGGCTTTTGCCATGCAAATGTAAACTGGGTTTTGGCGGTTTACATTTGCGCCGCAAAAGCCGCGGGACTTTGCGGCTCTTCCAGGTGCTCCGCAGCAATTGGTGCGAAATCTGCGCAGATCCTGCGCGCTGAAGAGGGACGTCGCTGCCGATTAAGGTCAGTGCGAAAACGCCCAAAGTGAGCAAGTTACCCACCCTAGTTCCCAAGAGAATGCGTGTGGTTTAGAATTCTGTTCCCAGCAGTACAATCCTAAACAGAGTTATGCCTTTCTAAGCCTGTTGAAGTTAATGGGGTTAGAAGGATGTAACTCTGTTTAGGATTGCATTGCAGGTGTCCTTGCTTCCAGGTATGCTTGCATTATATGGTGGGTTTAAAGCAGGGTTGGCCAACGGTAGCTCTCCAGATGTTTTTTTGCCTACAACTCCCTTCAGCCCCAGCCAGCATGGCCAATGGCTGGGGCTGATGGGAGTTGTAGGCAAAAAACATCTGGAGAGCTACCGTTGACCACCCCTGGCTTAAAGCATCAAGGAGATGAGGTAACCGTGATAACAGCTCTTTATTAGAGACAGCATGGTAATGGCTGCTCCCAGCAAGACTGACAAAGGGCCTGCGGCCCAACTCTATATGCAACTCGAAGCTCTCGCGCAAGCTTGCCATTGGTTCACTCAAACAGGCAGGGGTCTGTGATTGGTGTAGGGCAGCAGGTATTTGGATCCCACTCCCCATTGTTCTCCCATCCCCAAGCTCTGCTCTCCTGGCTCCAATGAGCCGGCAGGAATCACATATTTTAAGGCACATACATAACAGTTTGGAAAGCAGATGATACAGCAGTGGCCTTGATGAAGCTAAGCAGGTTCAGATCTGGTGAATGCTTGGATGGGAAACTCTATAAGAATTCTCTGTATGCTGCCTTGTGTTCCATAGGAGAGGAGTTGTGCTAGGGTTGCCAGGCTGCAGGAATTATTTGGGGCGGGACCTGGCATTACTATAGAATTTTTGTGAAATACTAGTGTCCCCCCTATGTGACTATCAGTTTTAGCGGGAAGTGACAAAAACATGCTGGCAAGACACCAGTGTGTAGTCCCTCCCCCTTACTGCCTTGGGCCTTGGGTTCCTGAGGCATGGCAGGCAATGAAAGGGATTGTCAGGAGGCATCTCTAGTGATGATGACTTAGGGATAAAGATTTCACATTCTTTGGTGCTGTTTATGATGGTTTGCTCTGTCTCTGCTTAATTACATTGTTTACAAAACTCCAAAGCAACAGTGGGGCAGAATTCTCCAGCCTTGGAAATACCCATAGGAGCTGTCCAAAGCTTGGCACTGCTGGCTACCAATAACAGAGTTTCCATTCTGCTCTGTGGGATCAGAATGCTATATATATGCTCACCTCAGCTCCACAGCCTTTATTCTCTCAGCTGTTTGCAGTTACACAGAGAGGCAGGAACATGCTTAAAAAAGAGTAGCAGAGCACAGGGAACTTCTTTCACCTGCTGGGGTTTTGGTGTTAGATGGACTCAGGGCTCTGAGTCACCCATCTCAGCTCATGCTGAGCTACTGGGTTCCTTCACTGAGGCCACACATTTTTATTGTGATTCCTCTCTTCTGTGATTCCTCTTTAATGGTTTTATGAATGTTTAATGGTTTTATGAATGTTTATTTAAGGGTTTAAATGGTTTTAATGGTTTTATGAATGTTTATCCGTTTTAGATGTATTTAAATGGTTTTAATGGTTTAAATGGTTTAATGGTTTCAGATGTATTTAAATGGTTTATGAATATGTGTGTTTGATGTGTTGGTATGTTTGTGGAAGAGCACCTCATTTCGTTGCTCTCTTTTTGTTGAGAACAATGACAATAAATTCATCTATCTATCTATCTATCTATCTTCTGTGGGGGTTTGGGGGTCTTGGGTGGACTCAGGGAACTGAGCCACCCCATCTCTCTGCTCACACCAAGCAGAAAGCCTTAGCTAGTGGGTTCCTTGGCTGAGGACTCACATTTCAATTGAGAACTCTTCTCCCCTGCTTGGATTTGGGGTCATAGGTGGTTTTAGGGATCTGAGCAACCCTGTCTCTCATTTCATGCTGAGCAGAGAGGGGCTTAGCTACCGGGTTCCTCTACTAAAGATTCATATTTTATACTGTCCCACCCCTGCTGATTGTGAACCAACCCCTCTCTGCCATGAGAATGAATGTGGGTGCAAAGGGTGATCATTGTAGGGGGAAGTCATCCTCCACCCCACATGTACCGCAGGACCCCATCCCTGGTCTCAAAACACACTGCCAGCTCAATGGAGCCCACCCCTAGCAGGACATCGCCAGAGGTCTCAGAGCCTCCTTCCCCTGATCTGTTACTGGGGCTCTCCACAGTACTGCCTAAAGACCAGTAGTTGATAATGTTCAACAACCGGCTGACCCTCTCTCAAGTGGTGCATGTCCTCATGCCCTTCCAGGACACCACCAATGTGCTTTGCACCTATACAGCCAGCCTGGGGCAAGTCATCCTACTGATTCAAGGGCTGGACTGGGTCCGGTCTTTGCACTGCAGTCAGGTCCCTAGGGAAGCCTGTTCTCCCATGGGTCAAGACATTTTTACTGGATGAAACTTTTCTGTTCATACTGTACAATCCTCTGCTACCCTTCACAACAATTTCCCAGTGTTTCAACCAAAGAAAAGTATGAAAAATAGCTGTAGAAAGATTTTCTTGAAACCGAGCAAGCTTGATTGTAGCTTGAGGCAGGGTTCCAGTAGTAGTGGCTGAAGGAAGGGCCTACTAAATGTGTCAGCATATTTTGAGGTAGAGCAACTGCCAGGGTCCAGTCAGTGTGGGTGGTACACAGTGCTGGCATTCCTGATAGTAATGGCAACAGCACTCACAACTGCATACAGGGGCCAGTGCTGTTGAGGAGGGGATGTGTAGGTGGTGCAGACAATTGAACATGGGCATTAGATGTTGCTTGCAAGCTGGAGAAGAACACACAAACAGATAGGTGCATGCAGGTGTGGGGGTGGAAAGAGAGGACCGCCTACTTTCCACCTCCATTTTGATTCAGCATGCATTTCAGAGAGATTTTTCTGAAAATGAATTTACTTCAGAAGAAGAGGCAGGTTTGGGGGAGTGCCCTGGAAGTGACATCACAGGAAAAGATGGAGTTTTGGTTCAGTGTGCCCGGAAGTGACATCACTTGGCCCTTGACACCACAGGAAATGACATAATTCCTGTCTCTTGGCTCGACCCCCAAAGTCTCCTGGCTCCACCCCAAAATTTTAGTGGACCATGAAGGAGAAGTGTAAAAATAACCGGGCCATGGGAAAGAAAAGTTTGGGAAACGCTGGTATAACCTATTAACATTGCTGTACCTTTAAATGAACGCTGATAAAGCATGAAGTTTTCCTGAATGTATATGTGCTACACAGTTTACTTCATTTTTGTACTGCTCTCTACTGTGTATCCTCTAGCCGTTACATGTTACATCCCGGAGCAACTGGGCCTAATGCTCCACCATCCACTGTCCAAACTGGTTTAAGTCCATCGTGAGAGGGCCCTCAGCAGGGCTTGCCAGTTGCTCATCCGTAGGGGCAGGCAGGTCTACCTCCACGACGGTGTCATCGCTGTCGTCTGCAGACATTGAGCTGCTGGAGCTGGAACTGGACTGTGCCATGTGGGGACCGCACCAACCAGGAGGGGCAGGAAGCCATGGGCATGGCCACTTCAGGCATGTGGCCACTTCAGGCATGGGGCCACTGTGCCCGCATTCTCCACCACTTTGTCGTGCTTCCTCTGGTGGCCCCCTTGAGGCCCAGGTGTTGCCTTGCCGATCGCCATCACCTTGCCAGTCCCTGGAAGTCCCTTCCCTGGCAGTCGGAGATCTCAGAAATGGGAGGAGGCCAGGTTCCGTCACCCTTGGCTCTCCTCCACAGCTGGGTGCTTCGGGGCTCTCTTTCCTTTCCCTCTTTTCTCACTGGCAGCATCTTCCAGCATCTGGAACACAGAAGTCTGCCATTTTGCCCAGACCCATGGTGCCTTTTTGTCTAGTAACCTGTGTAGTGGTTCCGCAAGGGCGGCCTTGTGGAGCAAGAACAAGTGATAAAAGTTCAGGAGCCTCAAGAAAGCCTGCAGCTCTGCCTTGCAAGTGGGGGCAGGTGTCTGGACTATTGCCCTGTTTTTTTTCTGTGGTCATATGTATTCCCACGGCATTGACTGCGAATCCCAGGAACTCCACCCTCAGGACCATGAGTAAGCACTTTTCACATTTTACCTTGAGGTCTACATCTTGGAAACATTGGAGCACCTCTCAGAGGTGACTGCTGAACTCTTTGATGCTGGGGGCCGCGATCAAAATGTCATCAAAGAATGGCTGTACTCCAGGGATCCCTCTAAGGAGAGAGTCCGTGAGATTTTGGAATATTCCCAGAGCCACGCTGACTCCAAATTGTAACCGCAGCACCTTGAAAGTGCCCTGGTGAGTGATAATGGTCTGTGCTTCCGCTGTTTGGTCATTGACCGGCAGCTGCTGGTACTCCTGTGCTAAGTCCAGCTTCCCGAAAATCTTAGAACCAGCCAGGAACACCAGGACATGGCTTCATCACCAGAACCAGATATGCATGATCCTGGAGAGCCTTATTAATGGTACACTTATAGTCCACAGATGTGGAGGTCCCTGTTTGGCTTCACTGGCGTGACAATCAGGGTCTCCCAGGCAGTGTGGGGAACTGGTTCTAAGACCTCTTGTGTGATGAGGCAGTCTAACTTGGCCTCAGTCTTGGGCTTCAGTATGAAGAGGACCCGCTGAGCCTTCAGTCTGATGGATAGGACCATGGGGTTGAGCTGCAGCGAAATCGACAGCCCCTTGTAGCACCCGAGAGCCCTGTCGAACACTTCGGGGAAGTCCCTGCATACGTGCTCGAAATTAGGAGGATGTGCCTGGTTCACCCCGACAATTTTGATCCCTAATGGTCTGAACCAGGCTAAGCCCAGTAGAGCAGTGAGTTTGCCCCCCACTACCAGTAGGTCCAGCATTCTGTTGAATTGTTTAAACTGTACCCGAAACCGGCCCCACCCCTGGATGTGTTCAAGGGTTTTCTAAAAGTCCTGCAATATGAATCCAGCTGGCCGCAGTAACGGGCTGCCTTTGGGGCATAGCTTACTGAGAGTGTCCTCTGAGATTATGGAGATGGAGGACCCAAGTCTATTTCCATTGAGCATGGGGCTCCGTTAATTAGGACAGTCACTTTGATCTTATCGGGGGTGTCTGGGAGCAGGTTCAGTAACTGAAGGCTAGTTGAGGTGGTTGTGTATGTGTCAGGCGACTCATGGTGTGCCGTCAGGTGCCTCCAGTTAGCCTTGGTCCTGCAGGCCCACACAATGTGGCCCAGCTTTCTGCAGTTCCTGCAATTGGCATTCTGGAATGGGCAGTCTTGGCACTCGTGTGGATACCCGCAGCTAGCACACCTCACCAGGGCTTGTTTCTCCAGGGACCGTGGAGGGGCCGCTGGCTAGTTTCTGCATTGTGGTGGCTGATGGAGCTGATGTGCTTCTTCCCCGTCTGAAACATCCGAAGCAGAGGATGTCATAGCCTGGTGGGTGGCCATTGCTGGGTGGTTGCTGTGTGACTGCTCAAATGGTGGAGCGTCCTTGTGAGCGTGATATCATCAGAAGCAAGGAGGTTGCAGTGCAGCTTCGCATCTCTGATGCCCACCACGAATCAGTCTAACAGAACCTCATCAAGGTCTCTCTGGAAATCACAGCACAGGGCAAGACCTCTCAGTTCTTCAAGGTAATGTGTGGCAGATTCGGCTGGCTTCTGTTGCCTCATGTAGAACTAATGCCAGCGGGCAAAACGGGTTGGCTGCGGTGATAAGTGGTTGGTCATCACCTTGATCAAAGTCTCATAGGTGGAGGCTTCAAGGGTCATAGGCGCTATGAGTCTCTTCATTAGCTGGAGAGTCTGTACCCCACAAGAACTCAGCAGTAGTGCCTTCTGGTCGGCCTCCTCCTCCATCTTGTGCAGGATTGTGTAGTATTTGAGCTGGTCTATCCATGGTTCTCACAGGTCCAGCCACATGGGGTTGAACTCTGGCAGTTGATGCCCTGGAGACACAGCCATGATCCCAGCCACAATGCATTGCTGATGAGCACAGTTTACTGGAGCTGATGAGCGGAACTGTGGTGCGGCTGAGCAATAGACTAACTCAACAGGGACATCCCATCCTCGTCACCAGTGTAAAATACTGGGTTCAGAGACGTTCAACCATAATGATGCTTTATTGGACCAACACACAACAACAAGACAACATGTTGGGGCCAAGTCCCCGCTTATATGGTTACACCCGGAACAACCTCCCCCTGAGTCTTGGCCAATCCAGACGGTTGAATATTCACGCTCTAAATGCCCATTGGCTCCCTGGACGGGTCCAGCCTCTCTCAGTCTCTCCCACAATTCCCCAGAGTGCACGAAGCCAAAGCTCCAATCTCTGGCATCTCCAGGAATTTCTTCCTGGAGTTCTTCTAGTCTTAATTCTTCAAAATCTCTGTTCCCTGCTGGGGAAGGGGTAGACTGGACTCTTCTATAGTCTCTAGCTAGACCAATTAGCATTTCTTAAGAGCAGGGGTGGAATTCTAGCAAGGGCTCCATATTAGGCCACACATCCCTGATGTAGCCAATCCTCCAAGAGCTTACAAAAAAGATCTTTGTAAGCTCTTGGAGGATTGGCTACATCAGGGGTGTGCGTCTTGCAGATCTTTTACTGATTCTTTGAATCTTGCAATCTTACTACTTCTGGCACTGCCTTAAATTAGGAGTGCCACATGGCTTGCTTTATAAGCTAAGTCATTTCCAGAGAAGCAGGATGGTAGGAACAATAGCACTGGTGCTAGGTACAGTGGGTGCTTGGAGAGCTGACGGTAAACTGCCTATCATTTGGAGCTGCTGACCCTGAAGCCACTGCTGCTGAACAGTCTGCTTTTGCTAAAATGGCAAAGCTCCCATAATGCATAGACTAGATCCAGCTGACCATTTTGCTGCTGCGCTGTATGTTTTGGATGTGTATATGTGAGGAAGAAAGAAAACTTAAGAGGAATAGGCAAGTATAGTTTTCTTCTATTGACTCATTCCAGATATCATGCAGCAACATGAGGCTTGGAGGGAAGGATTGCCAGCCTCCAGATGGGGCTGGAAAACTCCCGAGATTATAACTGATCTCCATGTGACAGAGATCAGTTCGCCTGCCGAAAATGGCTTCTATGGAAGTTTGATTATGTAGCATTATAACCCACAAAAGTCCCTCACCTCCACAAACTCCACCCTCCTCCACTCACAGAATCTCCAGGTATTTCCCAACCCAGACCTGGCACAGAATGTAAGAGCTCATCTTCTTCAGCCTTGTATGACTGAAACACCTATAGTCAGCAGCAATGATATAATTAATAATAATAATAATTTTTATTTGTATCCCGCCCTCCCCGCCGAAGCAGGCTCAGGGCGGCTCACAGACATGGAAGTACCATGTTTGAGGCCTTTGACTTTTCTTCAGGGTGGCCTGATATGAAACAGCATTTCTCCAGATACTGGATTGCTACAATACTGAATGAGGAAGCAGAGGACACTCAAGTATGCTCCCGAATTTGTGCAGTGGACCTACAAGCAGAACAGATAATTAATTCCTTTGTGTATGCTGATGAAGGGGACACAAATAAAAACCTCTTAGTCCAGGAGAATTTGAATACATTGTGCCTAAGAAGAACCTCATCCATCTAAGGGCTTTTTTCACCAACGAAACAAGAAACTAAAGGAACCTGTAGAAACATTTGTAAGAGAAAGCAGAATGTCTGCTTGATTGGAGGCCATAATAATTACACTATTAGAGACAGACTTGAGGTGGACATTTTAGACAAAATTATATTGTAGGTGGAAATAGTAGGTGGAAAGTAAGTTTATACTGGAAGGGGCAATGCAAATGATAAGAAATTCAGAATTGGCAAAAACCCAAGTCCGCAACCAGTGGGACTTTAAAGGGCTTTTAAAATAAAGTTGTCAAACCCCAGTAGGGGGCAGGGATCTGCTAATTTGGAGGCAAACTATATGCTAGCCATTTACTGGACAAACTAAAATGCTGGATTGATCAAGAAGATATCCTTGTTTTGGAACAGACGGGTTTTAGGGAGGGAGGAACTACATTGGGACGGACTCCCTCAGGCTATTAGTTCTGGGGGATTTCAACATCCATGTTGATGACACAGCATCTCAGCAGGCACAGGACCTGGTGTCATCCATGGAGACACTATGACTCAGCCAATTTGTATCGGCTCCCACGCATCAGGCTGGTCACACACTGGATTTGATTTTGGGGGCAGATATAGTACCAGATCTGGTGATGGAGGAGCCAGTTCCATGGTCAGATCATTATGCCCTGAAAACCCGGTTAGACCTGAAACTTCCCTTCTGTTTAGGCGGTGAGCAGATTTATGCTCACCCATGGAGCCAAATGGACCCAGAGCGGTTTCAGGAGGCTCTGCAGGAACCAATGCCCCCTGGCGGGTCATTGAATGAGTTAGTGGAGGACTGGTACTCCCTGTTCTCCACTGCCACTGATGACATCCCTCCCCAGCGCCCTCTTCGTTGTTGCACCAAAGCTGCCCCTTGGTATACCAAGGAGCTGCTGAGGATGAAATGGCAACTTAGACAGCCAGAGCAAGAGTGGTGACATGCTCATGACGAGTCAAGAACATCTTATAGAACATTTATGAAGTCTATGAAGGGCCTATGAAGTCTGCTAAGAAAGAGTTCTATGCGGCTTCCATAGAGTCTGCAAAGTCACGCCCAGCCCAACTATTTAGAGTAATTTGGTCATTAACAGTTTTGCCATTGAGCAATAAAAATGGTAGAGAATTGGATATTGGTTCTGAGGCCTTCGTGACATATTTCACAGATAAAATCCTGACTCTCCGCCAGGACCTACCTGCCACGATTGATACAGTATGCGAGCTGGAAGCCCCTTGGCCGTCTTCTGGTCCTATATTGGACTGCTTCAGCGGGCTCTTGCCAGAGGATGTGGAGAGGATCCTGGCTGCAGTGACGCCTACCACTTGCCCCCTGGATCCCTGTTCATCCTGGCTGGTGAAAGCCTGCCAAGATGGTATCAGGGACTCTGTGGGTGATATTGTCAACTTTCAAATGGGACCTTCCCAGAGAAATTGAAGGAAGCAGTGGTTCGTCCGCTTTTGAAAAAACCATCATTATACCCTGGGGTTTTGGCCAACTACCGCCCAGTTTTGAATTTACCGTTTCTGGGTAAGGCAGTTGAGAAAGCAGTGGTGGAGCAGTTACAGGTTTTCCAGGATGAGATATCCGCCTTGAACCCATTCCAGTCCAGCTTTCGCCTGGGCCATGGGACGGAGACCCTCCTGACCACTCTCACAGATGACCTAAAACAGCACCTGGATCAAGGTGAGTCAGCGCTGCCGATACTTCTTGATCTGTCAGCAGCATTTGACATGGTCGATTACAACCTTATGACCCACCGCCTTGCCATCACTGGATTTCGGGGGGTGACCTTACAATGGTTTTCCTCCTTTCGATGGGGACAAAGGGTGGTGCTTAGCAAGTAGATTTCCTTGCGGCATCCACTTATATGTGGAGTGCCACAGGGAGCCATTCTCTCACCAATATTTTTTAACATCTATATGCACCCCCTTGCCCAGATTGCCTGAGGTTTTGGGCTGGGTTGCCGCCAGTACGCCGATGACACCCAACTCTATCTGTTGATGAGTGGCTGGCCAGTTGCCACCCCTGACCAGTTGTCTGAGGCATTGGGAGTTGTGGCTGGGCGGTTACAACAGAGCCGGCTGAAGCTGAATCCAGCTATGACAAAGGTCTTGTACCTGGGTCAGGGTGGGGTGGGTATGGGTATCCAGCCCCCAACTTTGGACTGTGCCACATTGGTAGCAGCCGAACAGGTGAAGAGCTTGGGAGTGACCTTGGATGCCTCACTTTCCATGGAGGCCCAGATCACGATGGTTGTCAGGTCTGCCTTTTGTTATCTTCGGCAGATCAGGCAGCTAGCACCATTTATATCCCCCCAGGATCTGGCTACAGTGATCCATGCAATGGTCACTTCCAGACTAGATTACCGTAACTCACTCTATGCTGGTTTACCCTTGAGATTGATCTGGAAACTGCAGTGGGTGCAGAATGCGGTGGCTCGCCTGCTGACTGCACCACCTTTACGGGTGGGCATTCGGCCGGTGCTCCGCAGTCTGCACTGGCTGCCCGTTGAGTACCGGATCCGCTTCAAGGTTCTAGTGCTAACATTTAAAGCCTTACGTGGCCTGGGACCAACATACATGCAGGACCATCTCCTTCCATATATGTCCAGGAGGTCATTATGTTCGGCCTCCCAACATCTGTTGGCTGTCCCTGGCCCAAGAGACGCCCGCCTTGCTTCAACTATGGCCAGGGCTTTTTCAGTTCTGGCCCCGACCTCGTGGAATCAGTTCCCTATAGAGCTCCAGGCACTACCTGGCGTATTAGCCTTCCATAGGGCCTGTAAAACAGAGCTGTTCCTCCATGCTTTTAGTTGAGGCTGTGAGCATCTGTTCTTGATCTGGTTGGCCTCCCCTATCGGCACAGTCACCTGTGCTATAAAATGGAATATCATCTGCCATCTCTATGAGATGTCATGATGTGAGACAGCCAGGCTGGGCAATATGTGATATGGTAAACTTCTCTGAGTGCTGTTGAGCTGTCTGTTTATAAAATATTTTTATTGTGTTTTATTGTTTTATCATATGATGTACTCCACCCTGAGCCCTACAGGAAATGGGCAGAATAGAAATATATTAAAATAAATAAATAAATATATATATTGATGCAACATCTAATACAGAGATTTGCATCCAGTAAGTCAGCCTCAATGTAAACTGCCTTTCTTGATTTAAGGTCAGCTTTTGACCTTATATCCATGGGCTTTTTGTGGGGAAAACTGAAAGCTATGAATATATAATAGAGGCTATTATATCTTATATGCACCCTTTACTCCAACACATCCCTTAGAGTTAGATGTTATAGAGCTGGACAACTTTCTAATGTGGTAACCAAAGCTAGAGGAGTAAAACAAGGATGTGTTCTAGCACCAGTGTTGTTTAATTTATACATTAATAATCTGATTAGCAGCATAAGTTCTGTTGACACTCACCCCTTCCCCCTATTTTAGCAAACAGGAAAATAACAGCTTTGATATTTGCCAATGATACGGTTCTTTTATCCAGAACTGCAGTGGATCTGAAAAAAGCACTCAAGGCATTCATCTCCTACTGTGAAGAGACCCTACTAGAGATTAACTATAATAAAACTAAAATTCTATCATTTGGCAAAAGTAGGGGGAAAAGGTCTTGGTATATCAATGGCCATATATTAGAACAAGTATGATGATTCATTCCTTTGGGAGTAGAACTGCCCATCATGATTATCCTGCATCAATTGGCCAGAAAACTGCTCAGGGTATTCTTAAATTTGCTCATACAAAGGAGGCATGCATATACTAGCAGCTTTATGGTTATTTTTGGCAAAAACATTGTCCCAATTAATGTATGGGACAATACTTGGACCTTCCTCTTCCCATTTTGCTCCTCTAGAAAAAGTCCAGTCAAGATTCTTGAGAGCTTTATTCCAGATTCCAAGATTTGTGTCTAATGCCAGTCTACGTCTTGAGTCAGGGTTGGTTAAAGTGAAAGCTAGGGTAAGTCTAGCCTCTATTAACTTTTGGTTAAAATTAGTACACAACCCAAAGGGTAATTTTCAATCCTCTTGGGAGAGGGCCATCTACTCTAAACTACAGAATATGGGCTTCTCTTAAGAATTTATTTTACAAAGGGGTTATGATCAAGCAAGATCAATGATCAAACAAAGATTGCTTGATATAGAGCACCAGAAGGATAGCAATAATACCCCAAATTTCCTAACTCCAGAGAAGCTAAAATATGTGGTTGTCCCAGCAGCCTACCTCTCCATTTTGGAGGTACCTAGTCTGAGCCCTCCCATCTGCAGTTGTAGATGGGAGATTTTAAAAAACTCCCATGAAGGAGAGAACCAGACCATGTGGCACTGATGAGATGGAATCTATAGAACATGTACTGTTTTGTTGTCGTTTCTATCAGGAAGTTCGATCTAATGTAATTTCCCTCTGTTTAATAATTACTTAGGTTGTTCTACTACAGATATTTTAAGGAAGCTTTTGATGGGTGTGAATCCACAGGTCACTATTAGCTGTGCTAAATTTTTCTCAGCAGCTTGTAGAATATGGCATGAAATTTTAGGTATAGATTCTAAATTTTAGAGCTATATAATAGATCCAGATTTTAAGTTCTTATGTTCTTTAAGTTCCTTCTCACAATACAAGACCTCATGGGCATTCAATGAAATTTCTGAGCAGTCGGGTTAGAACTGATAAAAGGAAGTACTTCTTCACCCAAAGGGTGATTAACATGTGGAATTCACTGCCACAGGAGGTGGCGGCTACAAGCATAGACAGCTGCAAGAGGGGAATGGATAAGCATATGGAGCAGAGGTCCATCAGTGGCTATTAGCCACAGCTTATTGTTGGAACTCTCTGTCTGGGGCAGTGATGCTCTGTATTCTTGTGCTGGGGGGGCACAGTGGAAGGGCTTCCAGCCCCACTGGTGGACCTCTTGATGGCACTTGGGTTTTTTGGCCACTGTGTGACACAGTGTTGAACTGGATGGGCCATTGGCCTGATCCAACATGGCTTCCCTTATGTTCTTATGGATTTTAAATGTTAAATCTTAGAGAGATATTCCTGCTATATTTAGATCAATTTTATTCTTAAATGTTTTATTGAATAGTTTTTGCTTTTGACTTGTACTGGTCATTGGCTGAATAAATTGATTGATTGAGGCCCTCCTCCTGCTTCAGGGTTATCAGAAAGTGGGGGGGATGTCTGCTGGGCACTCCATTATATCCTATAGAGACAGATTTCCATAGGGTATAATTGAGAATTGATCCATGGGTATCTGGAGTTTGGGGGGCTATTTTTTGAGATAGAGGCACCAAATTTGCACCATAGCATCTGGTGCCCCTCCTCACCCCCCCCCCCCAAGTTTCAAAAAGATTGAACCAGGGGGTCCATTTCTATGAGCCCCAAAAGAAGGTGCCCCTATCCTTCATTATTTCCAAAGGGAAGACATTTAAAAGATGTGTGGTCCCTTTAAATGTGATGGCCAGAACTCCCTTTGGAGTTCAATCATGCTTGTCACTCTCTTGCTCCTGGCTCCAGCCCCAAAGTCCCCAGATATTTTTTGAGTCAGACCTCGCAACCCTAGGGCTTCAAGAGGTAGCAAAGAAGCTACCATTCTCCAAACATTCCCAAGGGATGACGAGATGGACACAACCAGTGCAGACTGCAGAGACATCACTATCAACCACAAAATCAGTCTTTCCGTGCTCAAAAGCAAGGCAGTAGATGTATGCACTGTGGAAAAGGGCATAAACAGAGAGCAGAATGCCTAGCAAAGACTGCTGAGTGCCACCAGTGTAAGAAGATAGAACACTTGGTAGTGGTCTGTAACACTCAAAGGGAACAAGAAGTGGTAAACAGGATAATGCCAAAGACCAATCCTTTCTGGGACTAGTTAGATTGTGATCCCCAATGTGATATCCATGGATGCCTTAGCTCCTGCCAACACCTTTCCTGGTGCCCACCAAATGTTTTTGGAAAGTGGGAGAGTAAGTTTCTGGTTGGCCACTTGAAATTTTATTGGCTGTGCAAATATTTTAAAACTTTGCTTTGGCAGCAGCTGCCACCACAGAACAAGAATTTTCACTACATGACTGAAGGTAAGCTGCAGCAGCCATTTTATGATTGACTCCGCCTCCCGGTGGACCTATTTTTTTGCGACAGCCATTTTGTGACTGCACCCATTACATTGTGTCAGAGTTCCAAAGTGGTTCACAGGCTCAAACCATTTTGGGAACCCTGTCAGATGATTTGATAATCCCACCAAGTCATGGGAGGTTTCACTGCAGATTAATGGTCTACAAGTGAAATTCAAAATTGATACAGCTGATGTAAGCATAATCTCAGAGACTGCTTATAGTTGTTTCAATAACTCACCAGTCTCCAAAAGACATCTGGACTTCTGGTTTGTCAGCAGATGGAGATGGTCATTTGCCCTGCATTCTCTGTGAGGATTTGTTTTCTTTTTTTCTCTTCTTCTTGATGTTTGACTTATTTTGGGGTTGATAAACCTAAAGGTATTTGCTTTGCAATTTAAGAATGGCTCCTGCAAAAGACATTTGCAGTCCTCACCAGCCCTGGAAGATGCAATTTAATCTCTGCAGGTTATTTCCAGGCTCATACCCAATACAAAGGAAAAGAGTTTATGCCCTAATAACCTACAGAGCCATAATAATGTCATTGCAGTTGGCTTGGTGCGCCATCTATAAGAGTTTTCTGTAGGATTTCATAACAGGATAGAAAACTTAAAGACTGCACTGAAGAAGTATTGTGTTCAGTTTTGGGCACCACATTTTAAGAAGGATATAGACAAACTGAAACAGGTCCAGAGGAGGGCGATGAAGATGATGAGGGGTCTGGAGACCAAGTCTTATGAAGAAAGGTTGAAGGAGCTGGGGATGTTTAGCCTGGAGAGGAGGTGGCTGAGAAGTGATATGATCACCATCTTCAAGTACTTGAAGGGCTGTCGTATAGAGGATGGTGTGGAATTGTTTTCTGTGGCCCCAGAAGGTATGACCAGAACCAATGGGTTAAAATAAAATCAAAAGAGTTTCCAGCTGAACATTAGGAAGAACTTCCTGACTGTTAGAGCGATTCCTCAGTGGAACAGGCTTCCTTGGGAGGTGGTGGGCTCTCCTGCCTTGGAGGTTTTTAAACAGAGGCTAAATGGCCATCTGACAGCAATGAAGATCATGTGAATTTAGGGCGAGGTATTTGTGAGTTTCTTGCATTATGCAGGGGGTTGGACTAGATGACCCTGGAGGTCCCTTCCAACTCTATGATTCTATAAGACCCTGTATAATTTCTTCTGCATAGCCCAGTCATTATTAATCTTTTTTCATCAACAAGTAAAATAAGAACTGGATAGGAAACTTAGATAGTAACAGGAATTTTAAAAGCAATTGATTTTAATACCCATTTCAAAGAAATAGAAGGATTGAAAATTAGAGGTTTTTCTTATAAGTATAAAGCATTTGCAGATGACATTGTGTTCATAACTGAGAATCCAATTCAAGTGGTACCTTTGTTGATAGCTAAGATAAAAGAATACGAAGAAATGGCAGGACTATATATAAATAAAGAGAAGTTGAAATGTCTATGTAAAAATATGCAACCAAATAGATAGAAAGAATTGCAGATTTTGACAGGATGTGAAGTTACTCCTAAAGTTAAATATCTAGGTCTAGAAATAACTATGAAGAATATCGATTTGTATAAAAATAATTATGAAAAGTTATGGTGCAAGATGGACAAAGATATGATGAAATGGAACAGTCTTAATTTGTCTTTGCTGGGTAGGATTGCTGCAATCAAGATGAATATTTTGCCAAGAATAATGTATTTGTTCCAAACTATTCCGATTGTGAAAGATAGCAAACAATTCAATAAATGGCAAAGGAAGATCTCTGATTTTGTATGGGCTGGGAAGAAACCAAGGCTTAAGATGAAAATTTTAACAGATGCAAAGGAGAAGGGAGGCTTTCAACTTCCAGACTTAAGACTGTACCATGATGCGGTTTGTTTGACATGGATAAAGGATTGGATAATGCTGTTAAATAAAAAACTTTTATTGTTAGAAGCTCATGGGAACAAATTCGGCTGGCATGCTTATATGTATTATGGGAAAAATAAGATGGATGGTCTTTTTCCTCACCACTATATTAGAAATAATTTACTAAATACATTGATAAAATATAAGAAATATGGTGATGAAAGAAAGCCGCTTTGGATAGTGCCAGCAGAAGTAATAAAAATAACAGCTGAATCTGATGAAGAGAGAGGGATGTCATATAACCAGCTGTTAAAGATTCAAGGTGATAAACCTGAATTAAAATCAGCAGAAGAGTTAAATAACAAGTATGACTGGTTTCAAATGCAACAAATAAAAAACTTGATGGAAAATGATATTAAATCTGTTGGAATTAGACGTGAGCAAACGGCATTGGAAAGGGTTCTGCTTGGAGATAATGAAAAATTAATATCAAAAGTATATAAATTATTGTTGAAATGGTCTACAGAAGAAGAAGTAGTAAAATCTCAAATGATTAAATGGGCAATTAATGTAAACAAGGAAATACAAATGGATACATGGGAGTATCTTTGGAAGAACTCGATGAAAATATCAACATGTCAAAGTATTAAAGAGAACTGTTTCAAGATGATGTACAGGTGGTATATGACGCCAAAAAAATTGGCAAAAATGAGTAAAAAGATGTCAGATAGATGTTGGAAATGTAAGAAACATGAAGGTTCTTTTAATCATATGTTGTGGACTTGTGAAAAAGCGAAAAAGTTTTGGTAGATGATACAACAAGAAATATCTAAAATTTTGGGATATGACTTTAAGAAAGTTGCAGAGACTTTTCTGTTGGGATTACAAATGGAAAAATTTCCAAAAGAAGATAGAACTCTAATTTGGTACTTGCTCTCAGCTGCTAGGACACTGTATGCGCAGTTGTGGAAGCAAGAAAAAATACCAGAGAAATGGGATTGGATCATGAAAGTTTTATCGTGGAGTGAGATGGACAAACTAACAAGAATTTTAAGAGACTATGATTTGGAAGTGTTTAAAAGGGAGTGGAAGAAATTTAGAGGATATATAGAGAAAGAGTGGAAGGTAAAAGGACACTGAACAATTTTTTAATAATGAGTATGAGAAAAGGGAGAAATTGAACTTTGATTGGTTAAAGGTACCTTTATAAGTGAACTCAAGTATATAACTTCGGCAGGACTCTAGTAACGGAGGGAGGGGGGATTGGAAAATATCATATGGGTTAGTGATAGTAATGATATAAACAGACATTGTTACCATATGTTATTAATAAAATTATTTAAACCAAATAAAAGGATCAAGTAGCTGTTAAAGCTCCCAACTGCAAACTTGGAGAGCTGCTATCATTATGAGTAGGTAATACTGACTTTAATAGACAAATAGTTTGACTCAGTATAAGGCAGCTCATGGATTGCTGCCTTGACATGGTGAGAGGGCTTGCACTGTTTAATGAGACTGTGGGCTATGTCATGCAGGGCCATCCAAGATGGACAGGCCACAGCTGAGAACCCAGACAAAATGTGATCCACTGGAGAAGGAAATGGCAAACCACTCCAGTATCCTTGCCAAGAAAACCCCATGGACAGTAACAAAAGGCTAAACGATATGACGCTGGAGGATGAGCCCCTCAGGTCTGAAGGTGCCCAATATGCTACTGGGGAAGAGCGGAGGGCAAGTCCAAGTAACCACAGAAAGAGTGAAGCGGCTGGGCCAAAGCTGAAAGGACGCTCAGTTGTGGATGTGTCTGATGGTGAAAGAACAGTCCGATGCTGCAAAGAACAATACTGCATTGGAACGTGGAATGTAAGATCTATGAATCAAGGTAAGCTGAATGTAGTCAAACAAGAGATGGCAAGACTGAACGTCGACATCTTGGGAATCAGTGAACTAAAATGGACAGGAATGGGAGAATTTAACTCAGAGGATCACTACATCTATTATTGTGGGCAAGAGTCCCGTAGAAGAAATAGTGTGGCCTTTATAGTTAACAAGAGAGTGTGGAAGGCAATAATGGGATACAGTCTCAAAAATGATAGAATGATCTCAGTCCGTATCCAAGGCAAACCATTCAATATCACAGTAATCCAAGTCTTTGCCCCAACCACTGCCGCAGAAGAGGCTGAAGTGGACCAGTTCTATGAAGATCTACAACACCTTCTAGAATTAACACCAAAAAAAGATGTCCTACTCATCATAGAGGACTGGAATGCCAGAGTAGGAAGTCAAAAGGTAACTAGAACAACTGACAAGTTTGGCCTTGAAGAACAAAATGAAGCCAGGCAAAGGCTAGTAGTGTTTTGTCAAGAGAACAAACTGGTCATAGCGAACACCCATTTCCAACAACCTAAAAGGCAACTCTACACATGAACATCACCTGATGGGCAACACAGAAATCAGATTGATTATATACTCTGCAGTCAAAGATCGAGAAGCTCCTTACAGTCAGCAAAAACAAGACCTGGAGCTGACTGCAGCTCAGATCATGAGCTACTCGTTGCAAAATTCAGGCTTAAACTGTAGAAAACTGGGGAAGCCATTAGGCCATTCAGGTATGACTTTGATCACATCCCTTATGAATATACAGTGGAGGTGAAGAATAGGTTTAAGGGACTAGAGTTGATAGAGTGCCTGAAGAACTATGGACAGAGGTTCGTGACATTGTACAGAAGGCAGCAATCAGTACCATCCCAAAGAAAAAGAAATGCAAGAAAGCAAAGTAGCTGTCTGATGAGGCTTTACAAATAGCTGAGGAAAGAAGGAAAGTGAAAGGCAAAGGTGAAAAGGAAAAATTCACCCAACTGAATGCAGATTTTTAGAGAACAGCAAGGAGAGATAAGGAGGCCTTCCTGAAAGAACAATGCAAAGCATTGGAAGAAAATAATAGAATAGGAAGGACAAGAGATCTCTTCAAGAAAATTGGAGAAATCAAGGGAACGTTTCAAGCAAAGATGGCCATGATAAAGGACAAAAACGGTAGGGACCTAACAGAAGCAGAAGAAATCAGGAAGAGGTGGCAAGAATACACAGAAGAATTGTACAAGAAGGATCTCAATGTCCTTGAAAACCATAACAGTGAAATCGCTGACCTTGAGCCAGACATCCTGGAGTGTGAAGTCAAATGGGCCTTAGAAAGCATTACTAACAACAAAGCGAGCGGAGATGACGGTATTCCAGTTGAGCTATTCAAAGTTCTAAAAGATGTTGTTAAAATGATGAACACTTTGTCAACAAAGCTGGAGAATGCAACAGTGGTCACAGGATTGGAAAAAGTTAGTTTATATGCCAATCCCAAAGAAGAGTAATGCCAGGGAATGTTCAAACTATCGCACCATTGCACTCATTTCACATGCCAGCAAGGTCATGTTAAAGATCCTACAAGCTAGGCTTCAGTAGTATATCGATCGGGAACTACCAGAAGTTCAAGCTGGGTTTCGGAGAGGTAGAGGAACTAGAGATCAAATTGCCAACATTCGCTGGATTATGGAGAAAGCACGGGAGTATCAGAAAAACGTCTATTTCTGTTTAATTGACTATGCTAAACCTTTGATTGTGTGAATCACAACAAACTGTGGCAAGTCCTTAAAGAGATGGGAGTACCAGACCACCTCACATGTCTCCTGAGAAACTTGTACAAGGGTCAAGAAGCAACGGTCAGAATGGGATATGGAAAACTGATTGGTTTAGAATAGGAAGATTGCTTCTAGCAGTTTGTTCAACATTCCTGGGCCTGAGTAGGCAGGGCAGGGAAGTCAGCCAATGGGAGGCCAGAGATACTGACTGACATATGATGGACCAATTGTTTGTTCCAGAAATATTAGCAAATGCCATCCTCAATTTCACCATGGTGATAAAAGAATGATTATTATTATGGAGTACACATACAGAGAGAGAGCATCAGGCAAGAATAAAAGCAGCCTTGAGCTGCTGGAACAGCATCTTTCTTATTTCATTTTAAAACTGATCTTTGATTGTAATAAACTAAACTATAAGATAACTAAAGCTAGTTGTTTCCTGATTTTTTTCTTGAAAGTGAAATATTTTGGCAAACATTCTCTTGCTCTCTCAATTGGAAATGAGAGAGAGAGAGATAGGTGGGGAGAGGAGGGGAAGGTGGAAAGAAATGTGTTTTCCAAGTTCCCCAGGTTGGCTGACTTGGCTTGGAGAAGGGATTTAAAGAGACAAATGCCTTCTCCAAGCTGGTTGATGGGGCAGCGGGGGTTCAAGAACCACACAATATGTGTGAAAGAGCCACATGTGGCTCCTGAGCCGTAGTTTGGCCACCCCTGCTCTACAGTAACTCTGGATATCTATCTTTAGTAAATGCATATTCTCACCAATCCTCTTGGTTCAAGATTCTTGGAACAAAACTGTCTCTTATTGGACTAAACTCTGATATTATTCAGGGCCTGGAATTCTCAGTTCTTAAATCCTATATTAAGAAGAATGTCCAAGAAAGGGATTGCACATGGAATTATACACATGGTCTCATGCCTGCAGGGTTTGCTCATCCTTATTTTTTTGTATTTCTCCACACAAATCAGTTCCTCCCTATGCTCAAGGCCAGCCCTGCCACCAGGCAAATTAGGCATTTGCCTAGGGCGCTGGCCTACCAGGAGCACCAAATTGCTGCCACCCACATGGCTGCAGTGTGCTGCAGTGGCTCCCTGGGATCCTGATGCCACCAAGCTGGATCTGCCTGCTTTCCCCTCTGCTGCCAGAGAGGGTGCCGGCAGGGGGCAGCCACGCTGAAGCAGGCAGAGCAAGCAAGCGGGAATCATTCTGAAAAGAATGCAGCAAGTGGCCTCTGGAAGTCCCTTGAGAAAGGGGAGGCAACTTAAGTCTGGTGGGGGATGGGAGCAAAGAGTGACTGCCAACCTATTGTCCGGGTAGGAGACACAAGGCAACAAGTCCTAGGCTTGCATGAATTGCAAGAAACACTTGGAATAAAAACAGGATTTTACTTGTGAGGAGACCCAAGTCTCAACTTGTGCTGAGGTTTATTCCATGGGGCTTCCTCTTGGGAAAGTGTGCTTCAGGTTGCATCACTATGCAGATTTGGTTCTTGTTTCACATTGAAAACCATTCTCTAGACTTTTGCTTTGCAGAGAGTTTTCAGGGCAGAACATTTCCTCCACAAGATGATTTGGGAGAAGCAACAACATGTATGAAGCTGGGGGGAGCAGAAGTGGAGAGGGGACAGGAAACTCTGCTGGCAGAGGACAGTCAGGGATGCTACCGCTCAAGCATGCCACATTTTCCCAACTCACTGGCTCCAGCAGCGCCCAAGCTGAGGGAAACCCTTTCCAAGAGCTTGCGGCAGGAGTGGAGTTCATCCTAGCAAATGGAGAGCATGAATCCCAATCTTTGTTTAAAGGAAAAATATAAAAACAGCCATAAAAGGGGCAGCCAAGAGCTTGTGAGCCTCTTAACCAATCATCACAGCAGAGACATAGCAAGGTATCTTTCACAACCAATCCTCACTCCTGATGCTTTTGGCACCATATTGTATTTCTGAGTGTAATTGGGAGTCTACTGCCTGTATGTTTCTGAGTGTAATTGGGAATCTACTGCCTGCATCTAAAAGCTGACCCTGGAGAAATGCTGGGTGAGTGTGAAAGGGAGGACCCGAGCTGAATGACAGCTTGAATTAGTGTTCTGCTCAGTACAGCTTCTGGCACATTTTGGAAACCAATTGCAGGTAGCTGCATTGGTTCCAAAATAAAATTCAAAAACCAAAGTATCTCTAATAAGGACCCAGCCAAAATGACAGAAAACTTTGCAAAACAGCTGAGGGAGGGGCTTTTCAAAATCCTGAAGTTGGTCTGGGGCATTGCTGTTTGCAGCTGTGAACATGCCTCTCAGTCAATTAAACCAATTTGGGCAGAGAGGCATTTTATTGATTTAATAAGTTGCATCCCACCTCACAGCCATCCGGCACTCCAGGTAGGGTTGCTATGCCGTCTCCAACTGGGGATGAAGATTTCCTGGAATGACAACCGATCTCCAGGCTACAGAGATCAGTTCCCTTAAAGAAGATGGCTGGTTTGGAAGGTGGGTTTTATGGCATTATACCTCAGTACAGTACCTCCTATTTCCAAACCCCAGCCTCTACCTCTAAATCTCCAGAAATTTGCCAACCTGGAGTTGGCAACTCTATCTCCAGGTGTTGTACAAAGATTAAAAAACAAATGTGTGCATAGAAGCAAGGTCAATGAAAGTCAATGAAGTAAAATGGCATTGTCAATGAAGTCAATGAAATAAAATGGCAATGAAGTAAAATGGCACTGCTACAGTGTTAAAAAAATCAGTGGATACTTTGGCAGCATATATAAAAATGACTTAATAAAGAGTATATAATTTAGCTTAGGGAAAATAAACCCAGTTATTTCACCAAAGACCTAGAGCGTTTTCGCACTGACCTTAATCGGGAGTGACGTCCCTCTTCACCGCGCAGCATCTGCGCGGATTTCGCACTAATTGCTCCACAGAACCCGGAAGAGCCACAAAGTCCCGCGGCTTTTGCGTCGCAAATGTAAGTGGCCAAAAACCAGTTTACATTTACGACGCAAAAGCCGCGGGACTTTGCGGCTCTTCCGGGTTCTGCGAAGCAATTAGTGCCAAATCCGCGCAGAGGGACGTCGCTCCCGATTAAGGTCAGTGCGAAAACGCTCCTAATCTCTCTCTCACACACACACAGAGAAAAAGCCTGGAGAAATAAAACTCAGAAAATAGGGTGCCTAGAATATGGCAGTGGGGAAGGGGTGCCACCAATGACAATTGGTTCAAATCAAGCTGCTCCCATCCAAGAGCTCAACACACTGTCAAGAGGAAATAGGAAATGCAATTAAAACTCTCAAGCCTTGTAAAATAATCTAGCCAGAGAGCTGAATGCTGTAAAACCTTCATTGGCCTGCTGGTCCCGCAACTGGCTATTTGATTTCTAACTAATAAACCTTATCAGACATATAGATAGGTTTCTGTCCTTTTCCCATGAAGACACATAGTAGGACTTGCTCCATAGTTTCTGTTTGTGCTTCTCTGAACGATCAAGCAGTGATTGGTCAAAGCAAAGGGGTCCCACGTGTCTAGACAGCACTAGCCACTATTAGAGTGTACTACTTGATGCTCAGCCAAATGCAGCTGTGTTCCCTGTTGCCTTCACCAGTGTCTGAGGGGAGATTACAAGCATTCAGATACATGTATTGTACCTGCTGTGTGAGAAACCCTACCATTTAGAAAGACAAGTTGTTATCTGAGTAGTGGAAAGAGTTATTTTTGTCTCTTCTTTAAGCTGAATGTGAGTACTTTAAATTACAAAATCTGTTTTGACAGGGTAACCTTCAGATGTTATTGCAGCAGGATCAAGGTCTAAGGGGCCTTAGAACATTGACAAAGCCCCTTCTTGCAAACATGTTCTTTGTGTTGATGCCCCCAAGTTATGTAGTGCTGAAGGCTCTGACCAGCACAGGCCATGGCTCATTGGTAAAGCATCTGCTTGGCATGCAGAAAGTCCCAGGTTCAATCCCTAGCATCTCCAATTGAAAGGAACAAGCAGTAGGTGATGTGAAAGACCTCTGCCTGGGACTCTGAAGAGCCACTGGCAGTCTGAGTAGACAGTACTGACTTTGATGGACCAATGGTCTGATTCAATATAAGGCAACCATCCTAGATGGTTTTTAATGTGCTCTCTCTCTTTACAATTGGTGTCTAGAATGGGAGCTGGAGAGTATTGCTTGCCAAAATATTTCATTTTCAAGAAAACTTTCAGGAAATGGAAGAGGTTGTGCCAGCAGCTCAAGGCTGCTTTTATTCTTGCCTGATGCTCCATCTGTGATTCTTACAAAGTTATAATTATGTTTACATTTTATGTTTGTGTGTTATCAATTGGTTATCAGTGCCCGGGGGGGGGCAGAAGTTAGCCTTGCCTAGGGCACCAGATAGTCTAGGGTCGGCCCTGCCTATGCTTTTTATCTAACTATCCCAAATTATTTTACAGCATTCTTATTATCTCAGTTGAATGTACAACAGCTCACTCCAGTTCTGAATAAAGATTAAGAAAGAGTCTTTACTCAGACTACCTTTGTGAATGTTCTCAGGAGAAAATTGGTACTTTAATACATATTTTATTGGAGTGTTGTCTTTATATTAGCCTTAGAAATAGATTTTTAACATAGTACCTGGATAATTTTCCATCTTTGTCTCATCACAAGCTAATTTTGCTCCATTTACCTAACAGATTCCCTAACCTTACCCTTACTGTTGCAAGATTTTTCCATTGGTTTAGTGTTGTGTCCAAATGATGCTACTTAACTGAAGGGTTTTTGACTGCTCAAGACTTTTAATGAAGGAGCTTTAATTAGATGAGAGGCAAGGAAAGGAAAGGCAAAGAAAGGAAGGTGTTGGGGTAGTATGGCTGGAGTGACAGTGGTCCCCCCACCCCTGGATGAAGTCTGCAAGCCTCCATATTAGAACTAGATGCACAACATTTCCATTCCAAAATTTTATTTATATATTACATTTGTATCTCACCCTTCCTTCAAGGAGGTCAGGAGGTCATATACAGTCTCCCATTTCTCCATTTAATTCTCACAACAGTCCTGTTATGTAGGTTAGATTGCAAAAGATACTTCTCCCAAAGTCTTTCAGTGAGTTTCATGGCAAGTGGGGATTTGGGCCTTGGGCTCCCCAAACTACTACACCACACTGGCTTTTAATAATTTCCAGGCAACTGAAGCCCCCAAATCATTCCAGTTGGAAAGGAACTCATAAAAATTACCCTAAACCAAAACAAAGTAGCTTCTTATCCCAGAAGAAAGTCCATTTTCTGCCTGATTCATTCTTAGTACCTCATAGTTAGGCAATAGGGTCCAGTGCATTAGATCAAGTCTCAGCTACTGAAGAGAAAGCACTTCATTCATGATGTGATGATCAAAGCTAGGCCTGCCTTTCCCACCAAATGCTGGAGCTCTGTGGTAGCAGCAGCATGAAAAAAGATTGTCCTTTCTTGAAGATCTGCCTTTTTCTTATGCATGTAAATAGGCTTCAAGCCAGGTGTCTCCTGACTCCTTTAGACAGCTGTAAAAGGAAAAGGCATCTCATTAATTACAGTTCATAAAGTATAGCTGTTTTCTGACATTCTGTGGCAAAACTATAATATGCAGGAGGCAGGATCACAGCAGCACACTCTGACCTACATGCATTCATTGGAACGTGCTATAGGGTAGGTCAATGTAACATGTATGTGTGTGTGATTCTTTCCATGCAACTGGGAACCCTGCTTTAACTTCACAGTTAAAGTACAGAGAAAATCCAACACACATGCACTTGGTTACACATAGGCTCTTTACTTACTGTTGTAAATGTACAATAAATGGTTCTATCCTATGGGCTTGGCCTAAAATGGCATGCCTCAGGAGCTCTAGAGCACATGACAAAAGAAAGGAAATGATTCTTGGAAATTCTGGATACCACATTTTAATGGGTTTTAAGTATCAGGAAATGGTCCAAAACCTTATAAGGGATTGGAGGAGGTGACTCTCAGCTAAAGGAATGGAGCAGATATGTGTCTGTATGTGAATAGCAGCTTAAATTCTGGAACAGACTAGGGGAGAAGCAGAAAGACACTACCATTGGTGCATTCACACTACACTAAATAATGCATTTTACATCCAGATTTTTATTGTGTAAGAACAGCAAAGCTCCAGATGTTTTAGTGTACTGTGAATGCATCATGTGTGAAGAAGGAAAAAATGGTGGTGGAGGAGATCAGATTTATATCCTGTGGTTTACAATCTCCTTTCTGTTCCCTTGAGAGAACACCTCTGAGAGATCTTGTGGCTGACCCAAGGTTACACAATCAGCTGCATGTGGAGAAGTGGGGAATCAAACCCAGTTCTCCCAGATTTGACTCTGCACTCTTAACCATTACACCAAACTGGGTCTCTTGACCGAAGCACCTTGGGGTGCACACCATCTCTTACTCTGGGATGTGATATGGGGGGTGGAAAATCTGTTGCCTTGTAGGAGTCTCTGGCCCTGCAGATGTGCTCTACCTGTCTGTTTTAAACTAAAGCAAATACTACAAAAACACTTTAAGTCTTCCATGCTCTGTCCTCCAAAGGGAACCAAAATACAAATAATATAAGCACTAAAGTGGAATCTCTCACTGTTCAGGGAAATTGGGGAGGGGGGATATGTAACACCACCTTCCAGTGAATATGAATATATATGTCAGAGGTAGAGTTACCACCACAGTCCTGGTATCTCATCAGTGCCAGGTGGAGGCCCCCTAGACAGTCAAAATCTCAGGGGCCCCCTCACAAATTATCTCAGAGTTGGAGTGCCTGCCCTGCCACCTGCGGTCCCCACTGCAGCCTGCAGGCACCTTCTCAAAAGCCCCTTTGACAAAGCTGCTGGGGAGAGGCAGAGAGAGGCAAACTTGGCGACGCTACCAACAGCAGCCGCACCAGGCAAGAGCAGCTCAGCTGCTGGCTTTGCATGCAGGCTGGGAGGGCTGCGACCAGGGGGGAAACCGGGGGGGGGGGGGGGGGACTGACCCGGGGCCCCTAAAGGCATAGGGGCCCATTGGCCTAATTGTTAATCCAGCCCTGTCCCTCATCACCATCACAGATTCTTTCCCCCACTTTGCATGTTTGAAAAGGGCTTTCAGAACATATAGAAAATGTTTATGTTTAAACAGAAGAAGGAGATAGAGAAAAGGCAAACCTCAATAAAGACAGAGTAGAAGGAAAGACTCTGCAAGATTGTTAGCCTTTGAGAATGTTGGCGTTTTCCCACAGAGCTTACCTCGGAGCGACGTCCCTCTTCACCGCGCAGCGTCTGCGCGGATTTCCCACCAACTGCTCCGCATAACCAGGAAGTGCCGGACCTTTTGCGTCGCAGATGTAAACCTCTAAAAACCAGTTTACGTTAGCGACGCAAAAGCCGTGGCTCTTCCTGGTTATGCGGAGCGGTTGGTGGGAAATACGCGCAGACACTGCGCGGTGAAGAGGGACGTCGCTCCGAGGTAAGCTCTGTGGGAAAACGCCCTGTGTCTTTTACTTACCAAACAAAAAGGGTTAATTGGAAAACTGCCACCTTAATAATCTATTAATATTCTGGGTCTGATTTTCAGCACTAGCTGGCAACCCTTGGGAGCTTTTGGGTGGCAGAGCATAGGGAGGGGAGTGTCACTGGGAGTGATGCTCTGGAAATTCCTCCATCGTGCCAGTGATACTCTAGAAATTCCTCCAAACATTGAGATTTGGGGAATATGCGGCGTGTTGCAGCTCCAATTACCAGAAATGACATCACTGCAGCCACAACCTCATCCCCTATTTTCTCCCATTGGTCTGCCTATTTTCAGCTACTGCTTCATTTTCCCTTCTTTCAGCAGTCAGACCCAAGTGGAGGTTAAAATGGGTTTATACAACAAAAGCTGTTTAATTCATAAGAGCTGAAACAGACACACTCTGGAGATTCCATGAACGGAGCCCCCAGCATTTCTTATTTTCTACAAGCCATATGAGCAGAGACCATCTTTCAGGTCAGGAAAATTGGGCAAGTAGGAGGCTTAAGCAGGGCCGGACTACTGACTAGGCAAATTAGGCCACTGGCTAGGATGCCTGCAGTCCAGGGGTGCAGTTTGCCTCCCCACGGCTAGTGCTTCTTCAGAGCTGGCAGCGCTCACCCACTCACCCAGCAAGGCCTGGTTGGCCTGGCCACCCAGCAGGCCTTGAAAGGCAGCCTGCAGCAGGATGGTGTGGCCTCATGGGGAGAAGGGAGAGAGAATACCAGGCAGGGGGAGCCATGCCCCCAGTAGTTCTCGGTAGCCCCACGGGCATAGACTATGACTACCCCTCAGCTGCGAATTTGTGGTTTGCAAGGCAAATGCACCCAGAACCAGCTCTCTTGGAGACCGCAGAAGCTGCTTGCTCCTGCCTTCCAAGTCTCGATTGGGGGTTGGAAGAGCTGCGGAACCCAGCACCTGTTTCCTCCCCAACCATTTAAAGGGAAGGTTTCTTTGAATGTTTGGGGAAAGCCAGGGAGGGCGTGGGTGTGCAGTGCTGCATTTCCCAGCATGATGACATCATTCTACATGATGTCATCATGTTGAGGACAGCCCCTCCCCCTCTCAGAATGTCCCCCAAATTCCCCTACTGGGGAATAATTGGGACTTGGCAACCCTAGGAGGTCATGAGGTGGGTCTGAATGCTTCCTCTTCTCTCAGCCATCCTTTCAGTCAGCAGAAGGAGCGTTTCTTAAAGAAGAAGCAGCAGCCAGGTGAGACAGCCTCACTGCCACCTTCCACCAAACACCTCTCATCAGGGGTCATTTTGTAGAAAAATAGGCAGTGCAGCTCATCCAGGGATTGTTATGCAGCTGCACCTACTATTCAATGGACAAAATAGATAAGTGGGGAAGAGGAGGGGGAACCCTCAGAAAGGTTCAGGAGCTGTGCTCCTGTGAATTCCTGCTGAATTCAAGGCCTGCCTCTCATCTTCCTCTCCTCTGACTGCAAATGTGTCTAGTCCTTCCTGCAAGCCATGACTGACTACAGATGATTTCTACTGTATCACACTGTGTCACAGACAGGGACTTTCATTCTCCCTTCCTGATCTTTTCAACAGGGCACAGTAAAAAGAAGGGCAAAGGAGCATGCTGCTAAGGAGCATGCTCAAAGCCAAACTGAGGGCTCAGGAAGTCCACTGGCAAGGCTTCAGCCACTGATAATGTGCATGCTCGATGAGTAGGGTAAGGACGGGTGGGTGGTTTCACCTGTATCTATGGTGCACATGAAAAAGAAGTGAGGGCAGACTGTGGCTACAGGTGCCACTGCTGAGCATGCTCATGGCGGGGGGAGTACATCAGGCAGTGAGAGGTGAGGCCTCCCCAGGTCGCCTTTGAGCTTCTTATCACAGAGCTGTTGTGTAGTGATGATTCAAGCCCTCAGCGAGGCCCCTGGTGGTGGCTATTTAATAAAGGGGGAGTTACATGGCTGCTCCCCACCACTAGCAGCACAGCATGGGCTCCTTTACCGGCTGTGGCACCAATAGAAGTTCAGCTGGGGAAGCTTGGCCCAGGAAAGAGAGCAGGTCAGCCCAACCTGTGGGGTTGCCGTCTGTCATGTTTTTTGAAAACTGGTTATCAGTGTGGGGGAGGGCAAGTAGTCAGCCTTGCCTAGGGTGCCAAACAGTCTAGGTTCAGCCCTGGGTTTAAGCCTCCCTCCCCTTTCATCACATTCACCATCCATATTATGTCCCTGAGTCAAAGTTTTAACAAGGGCAAGGCAAGTGAAGCCCTTGTCTCAGGTACACAAAGCTGAGGGTGCAGAATATGTATATCATGACTAAAAATAATGAGTTGTTATTACTCTTGTTACTTATGTACCTGAGTGGAACAATTTTATATTGTTGCCTCAGGCACAAAATTAGCTAGTTATTACTGTGCCCTGAGTGCACAGTTCTTTTTTTTTTTAAAAAAGGTTGGGATTGGGAGTTCCATTCATGTATAGTTGAGGTCTTAACAGCCGATGCCTACTTACTGTAAAATGTCTCCAAAGGCAGTAAGCAGTGACTTGCATTGGTAATCAACACCATGCTTGGCACAGAGGGATTTCACCAGGGGGGCCACCTTCCAGTAGTTGTGTCGAGGCATCATGGGAAAAAGACTGTGGGAACAAAAGAAGAGGAGGCAGTTATTTTATTTATTAGTTCTTATGGAAATAAAATTAGAACAATACAGATTGCAAAATACTAAAACAGTAAAGGTAAAAATAGGACTATATAACACTTCCACCGCTTCTAGTGTGTGTGTGTGTGTGTGTGTGTGTAGGGCTTTTTTGGTAGAAGAAGCCCAGCAGGAACTCATTTGCATATTAAACCACACCCCCTGACATCACCACTGTTTCACAAGTGGGGTTTTCTTGTAAAAAAGCACAGCAAGAACTAATTTGCATATCAAGCCTCTAAGTCAGAGCATATCTCAAATATTGTATTAGCAAAGGATCGTGCAACAACATCACTGACAATTGAATCACTGTCTGTCTGAAATCTACAGTGGGGAGTTGCTTAATATCAAATTGCCCAACTAGTCTTGGGCTGCGAGCAGACAGGCAGCTTGCCACTGTGGAGTCTTGGCTTTAAAAAAGCCGGTGCAGCTTGAGGTGAACCATGGTGAACAGACAGCATATGCCCGAGATAGGCACAGGCTGTGCACATGCCAGAGGAGTGGCCGAAACTTAATACAATATATAAGGTCAACCCCATTTCACCCAGCTACTAATGGTCAAATGGAAAGGATGGTGCGGGCTATGAAGGAAACGCTCCGTCGCTTCATCCATGGGGATTGGGAAGCCCGTCTCGCTGAGTGCCTCCTGGAACAACATTCCACCCCCAGTACCATCACCGGCCATAGCCTGGCTGAGCTTCTCATGGGCCAACGACCAACAACCCTGCTTGACCGCATGCACCTGGACTACACCCCAGACCTACAAGAGGTACCAGAGGCAGTCCAGGTTCCCCGGGGGTTTGATACAGGGGACTTGGTGTTTGCCAAAAACTTGGGGGTGAGGGTCATGGATACCAGCAAACGTATCCAGGGTATTAGAGGCCATCATATATGAGGTCACCTCAGAGGGAGGCTTCACCATGCAGCAGCGCATTGACCAGTTACGGTCACATGAGGTGCCTAAAGGCAAAAGTGAGAGCACAGCAGATCTGACAACAGTGCCAGACACAACATCCCATGAGCCAGTGGAAGCAGAGAGACTGGCAGCCACAACCCCGCCGGCACCCAAGACCTGGGAGGGACCCGGTCTAGCCGGCCGAGATCCCAGCAGCTCCGGGTCCTCCGCTTGCCACACCTGAAGCAGTGACTACTTCACTGCCCACTCTAGCGCTCAGGTGGTTGACGCAAGAGCACCGCAAGCCTGCGTACCTAAAAGACTATGTCCACTAGGTGCTTGCAAACTAAGGGGAGACGGATGTTATGTATGTGGACTCAAGGGAAGACTTTGGGTGTTCCTCCCTGGCTCATTGGAGCCATACGGACTGAGCTTGGAGACTTGGGAACAATGGGCTGTAGGATCCAAATCTCTGCAGTCCTGGACCAATCACAAGCCCCCACCGGTTTGAATGACCCAATAATGTGCTTGCGCAGGAACCCAGAGATGTATATACGTTTGGCCCTGTTGCCCCCACACCCACTCTTGTAATGAAGCCATTGACTATACTACTCTTAATAAAGAGCTTGTTATCACTGATCCGGAGACACATCATATACAATACTGTTGTTGTACTGATGCACTCCGATTTTACCAGTTGCAGGGAGACACACATGCCACAACATCATCCTTAACTTTTAGTTAGGCCCTTAAAAACCAATTCCTCCATTTTGATGAAGATCTCTGCCCGGAATATTCTCAGCGTGCACCCACTTTCATTCATGTACCATACTCACTGGTGTTCAATCTGGAAATTCAAGTGGCCAGTATACCAGTCATTGAACCAAGACTGTTCCACATTACACGTTGCTGCCAGCTAAGGAAGAAAGTCAGAAAGAAAGATGTAAGTTGTCTTATTTCATAGTCTCATTTATTTCTACTCAGGAGCTGCTCTTCCTCCTTGTATTTCTTGCCATCTAGGCTTACCATTTGCCTGTCTGCAGCGGCTAAATTCTTACTCCAGCCCTCAGTCACCTGCACTTGATCAATTAAGCAGCAGGAAAGATACTGGGTAAAAGCATTGCATATGTTGTGATGTCACTTCTGAGTGAAGTCACAGCACTTGTGATGCTGTAGGAATTACTTCTGATCGGGGGGCCATCATGGGGGGGAGGCTGTGATGTCACTTCCAGCTAATCACCCAGAAGCTGTCTCCAACACTTTCCTTTCCAGGCTGTGCCCCCTCAAAGCTTCCATGATCCTAGGGTGCCCAGGTCCAAAGCTCTGGTCAGCAGGGGTGGAGGTGTGAGGAGCTTTCCAGGAGTGGGTGCAGCAGGGCAACATTGCCGTGCACAATGTCCCAGACATGATGATGTCACTTCCATGTGACATCATCATGCCAGGTACTTCAATGCAGTGATGCTCTGGTATCTTGGGACAAACTCTGGTTACCATAAAGTTTTGCCCAAAATGCCAGAGGGTATCTATGCAATGTCCTTGGCATGATGAGGTCACTTCTGTGCAACATCATCATGTTGGAGATCTTGCACCAGGTTGCGGCTGTTGGAGGTGGGGCTTCTCCCTGCCAGCCAACTGGGCGGCAGGGGGCAGGAGCTCGCAAAATCAGGGGATCCCCCACTCCCACTTGGAAGCTGGCAACTCTATATGATTTACAGGCATGAGCCTGACAACCCTGCTCATGTGAAGCCACTGGAGGAGATCCTCCAGAGATCTGGGCTGAGTTACCACCAATATGCAGATGACGCTCAGCTCTATCTTGCATTCCCAGCAGCTCCCAGGGAGGCTGTGGAAACTGTGAACAGTGGAGGCAGCTTTGGGGTAGATGAGGACTAACAACCTGAAACTTAATCCTGGCCAAACAGAGATGGTACTCATGGGGGGGGGAAGGTCTGACATGGGAACAGTGATATCTCCCGTTCTGGATGGCATGCATTTCCTCTAAAAGAGCAGGTTTGTAGTTTGGGGTGCTTCAGGCCCTGGGATTCCTGTTGGATACACAGGGGAAAACATTGACTAGAGTTGCCTTTCATCAGCTTCAGCTGGTGAACCAGCTGCAGATGTTCTTCAGCAGGAAGATCTTACTACTGTGGTGCTTGCCCTGCTAACATCTAGATGTTAGATCGCTGCAGTACATGGGGCCGCCTTTGAAGACTCGATATCCAGGGTTGCAGAATCCCCCTGGAATAATAATCTTGTGAATTGGTGGGCTGCAGTGAGAAGGGATGAAACTGCTGTTCATGAGACACGGTTGCACTGAAGGAAGAGGGAGTGGAGAGCAACATGCGTAGCTATTAATCTATGTGGGTTCCATGACTGCTGAGTGGGGCAAAAGCAGGAGAGTTTACAAATAGGTTGCTGGATTTAACCTGAAGTTAATTTTTTCTATGTTATTCTGAAGATGGTTCCAATCAGTTATTTTACAATTGTGACCTAACGGGGATTAATCAAATCACAAGTGGGTTATTGAAGCAGAATGATGATCTAAATATAAACAAATTGGTATCCACATATATTCCAGGTATCTGTACTCTAGTACAAAAAATTACTTGTGAATCCATCCTCAAATCGTAAACATATGTGTTTGGAGAGGGGTTTCCAGTCCCAACATGAGGTTTCACAGACAGTACCTGAGCCGAGACCCAGTCCATATTCTTGTCATAGTCGATGTGCATTGGGATGTGGTTCATTTGTGTAACCCAGATGAACCAACAAGCTTGCAGGAACCTGTGGAGACAAAGGTCTTGCTATCAGTGAAGTGGCAAATTTTTACCTGGGCTGTGCTATCTCAGATTGCAGGGCTGATTGTGGGGGGGAGGGGGAGGGGCCCATGCAACTGAATGCTTCTCTGTACAAAAATATGTAATATGCAAAGATGACAAGGCTGGAGCTTCTAGTTTCATTGTTGTTTTACACAGAGTGTTTCCTCCCCCTTTTTTGCACACAGGAGCATCCAATCCTATGAACCCCAACATGCATTGATAAGTCCCAGACACAGTGTTATAACATGGCCATAAAACATTTAAATCACAATGTTCTTGCTGGCCCATGTAATAATTAACTATTTGCTCAGTAACATAATTTTTGTTTATATCCAGGTGTTCCTTTCTTCTTTCTGCCTATTTTATTAGTACTATAATGGACAAAGTCCAGGGCCGGATTAACAATTAGGCCAAATAGACAGTGGCCTATGGGCTCCCCCCCCCCCCAAAGTTTCCCCCCTGCTTGCAGCCCTTGGAGCCTGCACACACAGCCAGCAACTGAGCCGCTCTTTGCCTGACTTGCCTGGAGTGGCTGCTGCTGGTGTCACCAAGTTTGCCTTTCTCTGCTTCTCCCCCGCAGCTTTGTCAAAGGGGCTGTTGAGAAGGTGCCTGCAGGCTGCAGCGGGGGCCAGGGGCAGTGGGGGCAAGCGCTCTGACTCTGAGATAATTTGCAAGGGTGCCCCCAAGATTTTGACTGCCTAGGGGCCTCCACAGGGTTTAATCCAGCACTGGCAAAGTCCATCCCCTCACAGCACTAATCTGTTACTAAATTGGAAAGGGGGAACCAGCATCCCTTTCCCCCTCCTCTGACCCCATCTATAGGTGATCAGTGCTGTGCAGGATTTCACTCAGAAGATCTTCACAGCAACAATCTAACATGAGGGAGGGAGTATGTCCAGATAGCACAACCCAGTCCCGGGTTGTTTTATGTGAGTTTTAGAGGGGGTAATATAATAACTATTGAAAATAGGGTTGCTAAGTCTCCTGCTGTCTCCAGAGGACTTTTTTTGTGAGTACCATAGAGTTTTCCTCCCAAATTGCTAGAGCATCCAGGAAAACCGTAGAGTTTTCCCGGAAGCTCCTAGAGTGGCTGGCGTGTGACATCACTGGCACAATGACATCACTTACAAGTGCTGTCATTGCACTGGTGACGTTGGAAGGGGATCCCCCCGCTGGCCCACTACAGGCCGGTGGGTTGGGAACCCCCAAAGTGGGAGAACGCCCCCTCCTGGGAGCTTGGCAGCTCTGACTGAAAAATGAATTCTGTGTAAACAAGAATGTGCTAACTCCACTTCTGATCAGTTCCTTTTTCCTTTCCTGTCTGAACTACACTTATGCCAAAAGGTAATCTGTATAATTTGCCACTAAGTCTCCCCCTTTTATGATGGTAGGTCTTAGGGTTATTTGGGTGTCTTGCAATGTAACTGCAGTATACACAACTAATAGTTTTGTCTGTGTATGTTACAGATTGAAGTCAATGCACACACACACTGAGTCTGTCTCTGTGTATCTAATTTGTGATATACATGTTCTTATTCAAGTAATTTACTCTAAATACCCACAGATCAATTCTCCATTATATCCTATGGAAATCAGTCTCCATAGAGTATAACGGATTGCCAAACAGACATTTCCCTCCCCCCCCCCCGCTTTCTGGTGACCCTGAAGGGGGGGGGAGGGCCTCCAAACTGGTGGATCCCCTGCCCCCAGCTGGGGATTGGCAACCCTATCTGAGGTGGTGTCCAAAGAATCTACTTCTAGACCCCTCTTTAACTCTGCCTAGCTGCCTATGAATGCAAATGCAATCCACAGTACCCACTATGTCTACAATGCTCTCTGCCGTTCTAAAGATCCAAATGGCTCCTCTGTGCCTTCTATGCAACTTTGCTTTCCTTTCTTTGAGTACCCAGTACCTCCCTGTGTCTGTTCTACAATGCAGTTTGCCTTCCAGGGTACCAAACATGCACCTCTGTCTGCTCTGGATGCAGTGATTTTAATTGCCTGTAAAACTAGGATCCTTCCTCTGATCTGCTTGAAATTTGGCAGGGAAGGTCTCTAGGGTAGAGGGGAAATGATGTTTGTTGATGTCATCAACTGGATGGAGAAAAAAAGATACAACCAGAAATTTGTTTCCCATTGGAATCAACGGAAATGCTGGATTAGATGAACGTTGGTCTGATCCAGCAAAAAGAAAAAAGAAAAAAAAGAAAACAATAATAATGTTCTTATAATCTCTAATCTCTTTAGTGGCAGAGTTTATAGCTGCAGACTTTGCTTAATCCCTCTGATTAAGATAACTTGTTTGCTATGAACATAGTCAAGTTAGCACATGAATGAAAAATGGCCATGAGTTCTTCTACCTTCCAGGAGAACCTGATCTGCACATGCGCTTGAGTCTTTCTGACCTTGCACGCAACTAACACACACAAAAAATCATAACACAAGAAACGTGCTCTTCTTTAATATTCCACAGCATATTATACTCTAGAAAAAACAACAACCAGGAAGGAGTTTTATTACCTGGCCATCCAGTAGTGTGCCATGAAGGTCTTAAATCCCATCAAAGGAATATACATGAGAGAGACGCGGACATAGAAGATCAACATGAAAAGAAGCTCCTGCCAGATAGTAATTTTTTAAAAAAAAATTAAAAAGGGAATTATCGTAGACCACTACAACATATCCTTTTTGTGCCAGAAGGCAGTTTGTAAATCTATATGAGAGCTGCCAGATAAAATAATTATAGTATTGTATGTGTATAGCATAAAATTGGATTTAAATCCCTGCCCACCATGAAGCTCACTGTGTGACCTCAGTCCAGTTGCCTTGCCATAGTTTAAGGTTGCTCTCAGGACTGTTGTGAGAATCAATTCCATGTACATCAGCCTGAATTTCTTGGCAAATACAAGAGTGCTGATAAAACCTTCAGGTTTGAACATGTCATAATTTGTAACTCTAGGGTAGATTTAGCTTTAATGCAATCCCTGGCCAACCCATATCAAATTCTCTGTTTGTTTGTTTATGTCACTAAAAATTGCAGATAACCTGTTCTGGCATGATGTTATTACAGAATGATTTCCATGCAAGAATACAGTGGAAAACATTCAGTTAGAATTGGCCGTTCACCTGAGTCTTTTAATTTAGGACATGTCTGGAACCAACTGTTCTGCTCAAGGGGCTGGCTGATCCAGTTCATACCTAATACATCCCACAGGTGTGACTTCACAGAAATCTTTTCAATTGTACCCTCACTTATATCAGCAACAGGCCTTATAGATACTTAAAAATGGAGAGTTGTCTCCAGTGCACCTCCAAAGATTGATGAGGTCAAAGTCCAGTAGAATACCTCCATTTTCATCACTGGATACTTAGCTCAGGATAATGTTTCTTTCACTTCATCAAAAAAAGAGGAACAAGAAAATGGTGGCCCAGAGGCCAAACTTGGCCTTCAAGGGATTTCCATCTGGCCATCACCATATTCCTTGTCTCAGTTAAGAGAGCCAGTTTGGTGTAGTGGTTAAGTGTGCGGACCCTTATCTGGGAGATTTCCACTCCTCCACTTGCAGCTGATGGAATGGCCTTGGGTCAGCCATAGTTCTCATAGGAGTTGTCCTTGAAAGGGCAGCTGCTGTAAGAGCTCTCTCAGTCCCATCTACTTCACAGGGTGTCTGTTGTGTGTGTGGGGTGGGGGGGAGGTAAAGGAGATTGTGACCACTCTGAGACTCTGAGATTCAAAGTATAGGGCAGGATATAAATCCAATATCTTCTTCAAGATAATTAATCAGAGACAATGGCTTAGATCTTAAATTTACTTTCAGTTTATGATAGACACTTCTACTCCACTGGTTGGCTTGGCTTGGAGAAGTGATTTAAAGAAACAAATGCAGGGTTTTTATTGTAGAAAAAGTCCAGCTCATTTCCATATTAGGCCACAACCTCTGATGCCAAGCCACCCAGAACTGCATTCCTATGCGTTCCTGCTCAAAAGAAAAGTTCTGGAGAAATGCTTTTCCAAGCTGGCCGATGGGGTGGGGGATGGGGGTTGAGAGCCATACAATATGTGTGAAAGAGCCACAATTTGGCTACCCTTGGTCTATATAAATGCATTAGGATACCAGCTGTTTCATTTTCAGACCCCCTCCTGCTAATACCTAGCATAGAATTTGCTTTTCATTGCTACCAAAACTGAGTTAACATTTTCTTTAGTCTGCTTCCCATGACCCAAGATTGCTTTCCTGGTTAGTTACTGTTAGTTCAGACTAATAATGGTTGTGAAAATTTCTGTTGAACACTTGGAAAAACTTGACGGGCGTTTGCAAGTGTTTGACAGAATGATTAGAAAATGGTTAAATACTGTTATGTATGGAAACCAGATCACCTATAGACTGTTGTGGGTATTCCAGCCGGGCTCATTGGAGCCACACAGACCAAGCTTGGGGAACAAAGAAGAATGGGCAGCAGGATCCAAATACCTGCAGCCCGGGACCAATCACAGGGATCCGGCCGGTTTGAATGAACCAATGCCGTGCTTACGTGGGACCCAGAGTTGTATATAGTTCAGGCCCCGTTGACCACCCGGCAGTTTTATGCTTAACCTTACTATGCTGGAATCAATAAAAAGCTGATGCCTCATTACCACCGGCTTCATCGATGTGTTGAACACACTATATTATAAATACATACACTGACATACCACCCTATACAGAAGTATCTATTGCCATACTTACCACCACCACCCACAAACCCACCAAGTTTACTTATCCAAAAGCAACCTGCCAGGATAGGCCTGACTGGAATCTGTTTTCCCTGTAAATTACTCTTTTCAGTCTTCCCCTGCGCAACTTCTTCCTAGGCTGACAAGAGCTATAGTTACTTGGGCTCCCTAATTGAACCAGAAAGTTAAGAAAACTGCAATCTGGTATGTTCTCAGAATGTACTAATTGTGGCAGCTGGCTAAGTTCCACAGTCATGATGAAGACCACCAGCTATAAAAGATGCAAGTAAGAACATAAGAGAAGCCATGTTAGATCAGGCCAATGGCCCATCCAGTCCAACATTCTGTGTCACACAGTGGCCAAATATAAATATATATATACACACACACTGTGGCTAATAGCCACTGATGGACCACTGCTCCATATTTTTATCTAAACCCCTCTTGAAGGTGGCTATACTTGTGGCCGCCACCACCTCCTGTGGCAGTGAATTCCACATGTTAATCACCCTTTGGGTGAAGAAGTACTTCCTTTTATCCGTTTTAACCTTTCTGCTCAGCAATTTCATCGAATGCCCACGAGTTCTTGTATTGTGAGAAAGGGAGAAAAGTATTTCTTTCTCTACTTTCTCCATCCCATGCATTATCTTGTAAACCTCTATCTGAATATAATGCTAATTTTCAATTGCAAATAAATCAGCAATTCAAAAATATAGGATACCCAGCCTAAGAGAAAGGAAGTGAGCAAATATGGTTAATGTGATTTCCATGCACATTGTTTACAAGGAGCACAGCAACACTAACTAGGAATACATACCAACCATTTTTTCCTTGTGTATACGAAGTAGAAGGTAATCAGTTGAAAGAAAGGGACAATTGCACCTGGAGCAACCACTAGAGGAGGAAACAAGAATGTTGCCATTATAAAGAGGGAGAAATCAAAAATCTCACCCCTGCCATCAATAAGCATTTTTCAGAGTTTTCAGGATAGCATGATAAATCTATTTTTTGCCTGCATGTGTACTGTTTTCTGTGGCAAAGGTCTCCGTTCAAGCACAGTTGAAGGTTTTTGTAGTGCTTCAAGAAGTTGCAAACTTTGTTTGACCAGAGGGGAACACAGAGAATGAATATGTATAGAGTAGGCAATGATAACTCTAACATCGTTATGACAAATCTTTGGAAGACAATCTGATATTCAATAAATAGTCTTAATTTTGAACCTCATTGTCCAAGTACAACATTTTTCAAAGAAGCTTCCCACAGTCCACATTTGGTAGGAAAGGAATAATGATGTGATATGAGAAGGCAGGGGACTCATGCATTATACAACATGCTCTCTTGGTATAGTCTGCGACCCCTGATATATTTTGTGTGAACAGATGCAAGGGAATCAGCAGTGCAAAAAAAAAATAGTGGAAATCACATCGTCAGATGTATCGAATGTATTGTATCATCTTTATATTTAATTTTGAACAAAGTCCCACTGTGGATCAAACATAAAATCTGCAAAATGCATCCATGCACAGATGGACAAGGGGAATACAGACCAGTGGTTTGCCCCAAGTTTGCAGACAATTCCTCAAAATGAAGAAAACTGAGTGATTAAAAAATGGAGAGATGATGAACTGGATATTGTCGAACACTTAAGTGCTTCTGTTCTCTAGTTGTTTAGTGATATGTCAAAACAACGACCCTATAAGCTAATTGTTTATACTCAGAACATCTTTGATGTCTTTGATGGTAACAGGTTCACACATTCTGATAGTATATAAGGAACGGATTTCATTCAGTGCTGCCATGTCAGAGAGCTGAATTCTAGCTGGGGTGCTAGCCATTTCTCTTTTAGAGATCTACTTTAGATATCCTTTAAGAGAACGTAGGCTTTTGTAATGCTTTTGGGGACCTAGAATTTACAATGTTTAAAGGACTTAGATTTTAAAGGTAATAGGAGGTATCGTTTATAAGTTATATAACCTGAGAACTGGAAATTGTTTTTTTCTTCCACCGTGATTTCTACACAAGCAGAGAAACTACAACTCAAAATTCCAAAGCTGTGGCATATAGAGAGAGCAATAGAAATGGTAGAAGGTTTACAAATGGAAGCCGCATTGTTTCTGCTCGAAGCCACTACCACTAGCTAGGTAATGGAAGAGTCACATTGGATATACTTGACACAGTCTCACTGGTCAGTGATGGTGGTGAGAAGCTTGGAGCAATGGCAGGGTGATGGAGAAATAGAGAAAGAGGCAATTTTGGTGAGAGAGACAGAGGAAGAAGGTGGTGAGGGGAGAATAAAGGACAAGGAAGTGTCCAGCAAGGGAGATGGGTAGAAAGAATAAGAGACAGAACTGGGGGTGCAAGAGAAGAAAGTAGGGGGAAAGTGGGTACCAGAGTAGGATGAGATATTTGCTCCAAGCCATCCTTGGGACCTCTGCTGGCCCCAGCAATAAGGTTCAAGGAGAAAATGCATGCCCTAAGTGGGAATGTGAAATGGGACTATGGCAGTTGCATTGTTTGTGTAGGGTAGTAACGACACTCACCGCTGAAGTACTTGTGCTGGTGGTTATAAGGCAAAGATTTCTTCTTCATTTTCCCAAGCTATAAATGGAGACAGCACCACAATAAGCAAGCTTAGCAGAAGAGGCAGGACCAAATATATTTCTCACTTTGTCATAAATGCATTCATACCAATGAATGCTTGCTTCCCCTCTCATTCATTCCTTCAACAAACATTCATTCACATGCCCCACATTTCAGATTATACTACTGTCCATGAACAATACTGTCTGAATTTATCTTGTGCTGTGCCTGTTTTTTAAAATCCCTCCAGACATATAATCCTGTAGTATGGACATCCCTTAACCCAGGCATATTTGGATGAGGGGTCCAACTACCTCCTCCCCCAGTGACAGGTCATGAAAGCGAAAGAAGACACACACCCCTTTCTGCTTTCTCATTCTTTTCCTTGCTGCAGAGAATGAGGTGGTGAATTAGACAGTAGCAGTCGCATGCAAGAAGAAAAATCTTCCTTTCAAATCTTATCTGTTATGAACTTTTGTTTCTCTCTGTCATTCTATGCCTTGAAACAATCAGCTATAATTGTAATTGTACAATGACATCATGTATATGCTCACCTCCCATGAGAGTGGCTTTCCCAGGCTGAATAGGAGAGGGTGCATATTGAGATCAGGGTCCTTGCGGTAGCAATTGGGTTTAGCATGGTGCTGATTGTGCATATGGTTCCACCAGCTAGGTGGTCCACCCTGTGGAAAAATCAGCAATGAAAACCTTCCAACCAGAATGGTACCAAAACCAATCAGAATCTTCATTTTTTTATTTCTTGAAAGTACAGCCAACATCTTGCAAAGTACAGCATGCAAAATACAGCCATCAAGTTGTATTCTAACAATGTACTCAGCTGTGGACCCTTCCATCATCCAAAGAAGCCTTCCTATGGTGAAACAGGTTCTTCTTCTGGCACTGGAGGGTTGCTCTTCACTCAGCTGATAGAACAAAACCCATCTATATATCTAATATATCCAGGACAACTGGTTGACCACTGTATGAACAGTATGCTGGACTAAATGGACCACTAGCCTGTCCAGCAGAGCTCTTATGTTCTTAAATCCTGCTCTCCATGGAGATAGAAAAATCCATGTGATGGAGCCAACCATAGAGAAGGAGGGTTGTTCTGCATAGTTGAAAGAACCTCTAGGTGTGCCAAAAAATACAGTTTTCCCTTTTAACCCCTAAATCGAGGCAATCTACCCTCCAAGTGGTCTTGCAATCTGAGCATGCATCTGGGATGCATCACAAACACTAAAGTTACAAAGGGTACAAAAAATAGTGCCAGAAGTTTTAACAGGCATCAGGTGCCATTTTGGGTTGCTGTATCAATTCACTCAGGCACAAGTTCTTCTGGGCTGCAGAGCTTGTCTACAGAGTACAATGAGATCATTCAGTTGCAGCCACTGCCAAATCTGCCTTTTTCCATCTCCGGTGGTCTCGGTAGTTGGCCCCTTTCCTGGAACACAATGACCTAGCAATGGTAATCCATGCCATGGTCACCTTGAGAATAGATCACTGTAATGCTCTCTACATGGGGCTATCCTTGACCGTGACTCGGAAACTGCAGCTAGTGCAGAACGCAGCAGCGCAGCTGTCAATGAGGCTCCCTTGATGGGAGCACATTCAGCCAGTGCTGAAAGAACTGCACTGACTACCGATTGTGTTCCGAGTCCGTTTCAAGTTGTTGGTATTGACCTTTAAAGTCCTATATGATCGGGGGCCTATCTATCTTCGGGACCGCCTTTCTCCACATGTTCGCCAGAGAGCACTGCGTTCAGGGACGCAACATCAACTGTCCATCCGCGGACCGAGGGAGGCCAGGCTGTGCTCTACGCAGCCTAGGGCCTTCTCAGTGGCAGCACCTGAAATATGGAAATATGGAATATGGAATGCACTCCCGGACACCATAAGGGCCCTGTGGGACCTCTCTCAATTCCGCAGGGCCTGCAAAACCAAGTTATTCCGACAGGCCTTTGGCACTTAAACCGGGAGAAGACTGCCACCTACACTACTGAGATATTGGAACTACTATGGTTTAACTGTTAGTAAAGGACAATCCCACCTAGGTAATTATTTAACAGCACCGTAAAATGTTTTTAAAACGTTTTAAAATGTTTTAATAGTGTTTATTGTTTGAAGTTTGATAGTTTAATTGAGTACTTTCAACAAATTTGGGAACAACTTTTCCATGCTATAAAATCGAACAACAGTAAATCTTTTTGGAGACTAATCTCAGATCGTACAAATCACAGATCACTTTCTGACCCTAATATATCTCCCCAAGTATGGGTTGATTACTACTCTAAGATCTTTCAAGCCCAAGATATCCCTCCCATTACTAGTTCGGAAGATCTTGTACTTTCTGATCTTCTTGCTTGGTCTCCAGTCAAACCTGATGAAATTATTGAACTAATAGAGGGTTTAAAACCTGCTAAGGCTCCAGGTCCCGAAGCCCTTCCTGCCAAAAATTTTTAAAAATTTGCGACCTGGTGGTCTTTGCCTCTGGCCAAACTATTCACTTTAATTGACTTCTATGGAACAATCCCTGAACCCTGGCTCAATTCCATTCTAGTTCCTATTTACAAAAAGGGTAATCCAAATCTTTCTGAGAACTTTCATCTCGTTAGCCTATTGTCTGTTCTTGGAAAATTATATGCCAAGCACTTAGAACATCAATTGATTAACTGGCTACATCAAAATAATATTATAGGTCTAGAACAGATAGGCTTCTACAAATATCTAGTCTACCATCGATCATTGTGCTATGCTGACTTTTTTAGCTGAGAAGTACATGAACATAGGCAAGAAGAAACTTTATGCAGCCTATATTGATCTGAAGTGTGCCTTCGATTCGGTGGATAGAAATAAGTTATAGAGCAAACTAGTGGACCAAAAGATTGATCCCCGCCTGTTAATCCTGTTAAAAAAATTACACACAGATACAATTTGTCGGGTTAAATACTCAGCAAAAAGCCATTTAACTAGGAAAATATCTGCTTTTAAAGGAGTTAAGCAGGGCTGTGTGCTGGCCCCATATCTTTTAAATCTTTTTTAAAATGACTTACCACAAATCTTTTAAATCTATAAACGAGCATCCCCCCAAGCTAAATGATCTCCCAATTTCATTACTATTGTATGCCAACAATAAAACTATTATTTCCCGCACAACAGTGGGATTACAGAGATACTTGAAAGCTTTGGATAATTATTGCCAGATAACTTTACTTTCTATAAACTAGTCTAAATCCAAGGTTGTAGTTTTCTTTTAAAGTTGGCACCCACAAAAGTTGGCACCTTATTCAGTTCTGCAGGGCCTGTAAGACAACCCTCTTCCGGCTAGCTTACACCTAACTGAGATGGGAAACAAATGTAGCTTACTAGACTCTTGCTATTTATACTGTTATAAGATTTGATGTTTTAAGGTTTTAAGGTTTTAAATGTTTTGACTATTTTAACTGCTTATATATGTAAATGTTAATTCAAATTTTGTTTTCTTATCTGTTGTGAGCCGCCCTGAGCCATCTTTGTGGGAAGGGCGGGATACAAATCATTAAATAAATAAATAAATAAATAAATAAAAATTGTATAAAGGTAACTAAGAAATTGAACAAACCAAGTGCTACAAATATCTAGGCTTAACATTCAATTATAATCTCAAATAGGTAATTCATTGTAACAGAAAAATTAATACAGCCGATTTCTCCTCCTCTCAAATCAAACATTTCTACTACCATAAAGGTAATCAATACTTCCCTGCTGCAATCAAAGTTTTTCAGGCTAAAACCTTATCTCAAATCCCCTGTGGCATTAATGCCTTGAATCAAAAAATAGAAAATATTCAGGCAATGTTTTTGCACCAACTTCTTGGAGTGCCCAAATGTGTACTTTATACTGTAATTTGTGCAGAAACTGGTATGCACTAAATAACAATGACCGGCACTGAGTACTGAACACTGAACATCGAATTGGAATTGAGTGTAACTTAAGACCGCTGAATGATTTTAATGTTTTTATGTATATAACAAATGTTTAGATTTTTAACTATAAATTATGTAATGTTAAATTTTAATGCTTAATTTTGTATTTTATGTTAGATTTACATGTTGTAAGCCGCCCTGAGCCACCTAGTGGGAAGGGCGGGATATAAATCTCAGATAAATAAATAAATAAAACAACCAAGGGATTATAGATAAACTCAAGCACATGGGAATTGCAATGGAAGACCTCTTCCTATCTGATGAATCCTATAATTTTAGACTAATTAAACAAAGGCTCCTTGATTTAGAACTTACTAAATTATGTCCTGTTCAATATTATATATGCTCTCCTGCAGTGCTTGGTCTTGCCCAATCCATTGGGAAAATGGAGAACTATTTATGTGATCTAGAAAGCCCCCAGCAATGGAGACCATTTGTGTTGGCAAGGATGAATGCTTTTCCTTCAAATGTTTTTTTATGGCAGATTCCTCCAAATTCCGTATAGTGAGAGAGTCTGTCCTTGCGGGGTGAACAGTCCAGATTCCATCCATCATATATTGCTGGACTGCCAGCTGTATTTTAATCCCCAGAGGGAACTGTTTGGAAAGCTTTCTCTCCTTCCCTAAAACCTAATGAATGGGATTATCACACCTACTGAAAAATAATGAAATAGAAATCACAAGGGCTGTTAATAAATTTCTGGAGAAGTCCATTAAAATCTATGTAGGGCATGTTTTGCTATAAATTCTATTAGCTTATTGTTCTTAATCTTGGACTGTATATTTTGTCTGTCCTCATTTTGTATTATGCCTGAGTATGCCAATAAAAGGTATAATGATGATGATGATGACGACGACTTGAAAAATACTGCTTCCAGGATCATGTTTTGGTTTCCAAAATACAGGTCAAAGCTTTGCAACAATGTAAGCACTGAAGTTGATTCTTCTGGGAACCACTTAACATATGATGATTTTCCTTAACACACAATGATATTATTCTGCATTAGAAAATACGTTTACTTATCATCTGTAGGCAATGCACATTCATCACACACAACAGCACACATTCTTTTCTCAACAAAACAGAAATATTACTACAGGTAAATCATATTAAAATGTCCTAGTATCCACTTCCATACAGTGCAAGAGGCTTAGTGCCACACAAGTTCCCCTGGTTTCTATATAACTTAGAAGACAAATATGTTTCTTTTACCACTGGGAAAGAACCACCGTGCATAGCAAAGCAGATGCTACTCAATAGCTGTTGCTCAAAATTGTACTGCTGAGTATTATGCAAAGTGTTTTAAGTGCAAACTTTCATCAGGACCGACACTGTGATAAGAGGAAAGATTTAACCAACACATTACTGATTGTATGAGCAGAGAAATTAAAATGTTTTCATTGCAACAACCAATACCATCTGTAAACACGTTACTTGTGGGAGAGAAGGTATTAACAGTAAGTCTCCTCCTCATTCATCTTGTAGGCTAGTGGTGAAGACGTTCTGAATGCACAATAACCTTGCCTTATTTGCTGCTGTAGTATGTAAAGAGCATGTCATTTTGTTGGTACCATGTTCACAAGCTAACATGGGAACATCTGCAATGGCTGCAAATTATCTTGGCTGGGCATCTACTCCTCCCTTTTTTCAAAGGTTAATTAAAGCCTGGACCTGGCTAGAGGCATGGGTGGAAGAAGGAATTAGGAACATCTGTGCTAGCTGAATAAAATAGGCTGGGCATCTGCAAATCACTTTTCTTCAGGTAACTTAAAGCCTGGGCTTGGTTAAAGGTGCAGCAGGGAGGAGACTGGGAATATCTGAGCATCTGCCTCTCTGCAATAAAATGACTATCCTATATCCCATTAAAAGTCTGAACCATTTGTTCTGTGAAACTTATTGGCACCCAGCAAGTAGTTTTCAGAGCTTTCCAATGAATCTATACAGATAAGCTCTGGTAAAGGGCCAAGTTATCTGAAGTAGTACAATATTTATAAGTAACTTCTATGTTTAACAATATTTATAAGTAATTTCTGTGTTTAACATTGCAACAGACAGAAACTTTCATCAGGTTTTTACTGAAAAAAAAGACACAACTCTCTTTTTGCAGCAAGATGATAAGATATAAATACAAGTAGAGATTAACCCTATGAGTATAAAAAGATTGCACGCAAAGATTTTTTTTTAGCATAATTGATTATATGAGCTTTAAAGTAAATTTTCAAATGACTATCTCAGAATGCTTTAGAATCTTTTAGATGCCCAGTGCACACAAGCACACACAGAAGTCTCACCTACATCCGATTGCCACTTGGTTCACAGAAACCTGAGTAACAATTCTATGTGACTTCCCTTTTTGAGGGTAACTGAAAGCCTAGGCTTGACCAAAGGCATGAGTCTTCCACATGAGCTAAAGGATTCTTTATAGGCCCATGCCTTTGGATTGAATCTTGAGACTTTGTGTAAATTGTGCTGCTAGAACTAGCATTACCCCAGAATGTCCCTGGGTCTTATTGCTGGATTTAGGTTTGACTTGGTTGTATATTTGTTAAAACGTGTATTGTACTGTAGGATCACTTTGAGTCCCATTGTGAGAAAAAAATCAAAATTAAAATATTTAAATAAACTTGGTACTTGCCTGAAGAAGACCCATCACAACCATGTGAAACCATCGGTTCCATTTGGCACTCTGGAAGACTGAGATATGACCCAGATCATGTTGGAGCCACCCGTACTGGACCTGAAAAGTAAAAAAGATTGCTCATTAAAGCAAAGCTGACTCCCAGTACCAAAATAAATGTTCTACTGCTCTATGTATGCTTGTTGCAGAAATGGCCTGCTCTGCCTATTCCACCTTGCCCTCCAAGGTTTTCCTAATACCTGGAGAGGCTTTTCTCTCTCCTCCTGCTAACTCGCTGCTACCAACTAACCTTTGTAAGGAATTGTCTGCTGGGAGAGTCCGGGCTCCCAGTTTCCCTTCCATATCCTGAGGCCTTTCCTCTGTGTCTCCCACTGCCCAGCACCTGGTCATCATGGGGACAGTTCACTGCCTTCTGCACCCTTGGAGGAATGGCCACTTGCCAGCTGCCTGCCTTCCCCCAGCACTCCTTTTAAAATAGTATGTCCAAGATGGTGGAGGCCTATGTGGTATAGAGAAACACTACCAGCATTAAAAGTTATAAAGTATTTATTAAAAAGAAAATTTTCACAAGTCTACTTTTAGCACAGCATCTGATTGAGCAAGGGATTCAAAAGAAATGGGTAAAACACAATTTTTTATCCCTCTCTCCATACATGCCCTAACAGATGTTAAAATGATAGGATAGGCTCTTTAGCTTAGGATGTTATAGATCTGTACAGAGTTACTATTACCTTCAAGTTTCCTCCGGCTCTTCAGGACAGCACATGGTTAAAACAGCTGCTCCCTCCAGACCCCAGTAAAGAGATCTATCTGCTCTGATGAACCTGCGTCCCTTGAGTTTTATTTTCTCCCTTTCCCCTCCCACTGATCCAGTCAGGCCACGTCAAGGAAACTTTTTCTGAAGCCTCCAGAATTTTCCTTCCTGCAGCCTCTCTAGTAGTTAATTCCTCCAAATCTCTGTTCCCTGCTTAAAGGTGGGGGGGAGAGAGACTGGACCCTCCTATTGTCTCTAGGTAGATCTCATTTGTATAAAGGTGGGCTGGGGTCCATCTGGAAAGAAATTGAACTGACTTCCCCTTCCTGCCTGTTCTCTGCTGGTGGGGGACTTTTAAAACTCAGAGTGAAAGTTTAAAAACTCCTTTCAAACCTCCAAGGAACAATGCATTTCTTCACAATGTCTATTCATTTACATGTAAATGTTAATAGCAACACTTTTTAGCCTATGTACTCCATCACTACACTCCCACCAACAACACCAGGACTGATGTTGTGCAATATGATAAGTGGTTATTCATACATCAAAGCATAACAGCCAGAGAGAAGAAAAGAATAAGAAGCAGAACAATGGAGATCCTGCTGTGTTGAAGCTATTGTATCCATGATTTCATTTCCCTCTATATGAAAACTGTCTCTTTTATGGCTGATGGTAGCTACCCTCTTTCATCAGTTCTAAACTTCACAATCCTTCAGTGCAATCTTTATTTCACTGGCAGAGACTGACCAAGAGAGAGATCTTGGGATCATGGTAGATAACTCACTGAAAATGTCAAGACCGTGTGTGATTGCAATAAAAAAGGCCAACGCCATGCTGGGAATTATTAGGAAGGGAATTGATAACAAATCAGCCAGTATCATAATGCCCCTGTATAAATCGATGGTGCGGTCTCATTTGGAGTACTGTGTGCAGTTCTGGTCGCCGCACCTCAAAAGGATATTATAGCATTGGAGAAAGTCCAGAAAAGGGCAACTAGAATGATTAAAGGGTTGGAACACTTTCCCTATGAAGAAAGGTTGAAACACTTGGGGCTCTTTAGCTAGGAGAAACGTCGCCTGCGGGGTGACATGATAGAGGTTTACAAGATAATGCATGGGATGGAGAAAGTAGAGAAAGAAGTCCTTTTCTCCCTTTCTCACAATACAAGAACTCGTGGGCATTCGATGAAATTGCTGAGCAGACAGGTTAAAACGGATAAAAGGAAGTACTTCTTCACCCAAAGGGTGATTAACATGTGGAATTCACTGCCACAGGAGGTGGCGGCGGCTACAAGCATAGCCAGCTTCAAGAGGGGATTGGATAAAAATATGTGTCTATTAGCCACAGTGTGTGTGTGTATGTATATATATATAATTTTTTGGCCACTGTGTGACATAGAGTGTTGGACTGGATGGGCCATTGGCCTGATCCAACATGGCTTCTCTTATGTTCTTATTTTTAGTGACACCATCTTGCTTTCAGACATCAAGATGCAGGCCTAAAGACTGTTTAGAAGTAATGACAAACCATGGCTTTCTGCTTATAAGCCTGGAAGATCCTTAGATTCTCATGCTCATTCCTCCCCTCCCACATAACCATCTAATGGAAGATTTTCAGTTGTACAGAAAACCACAGGGAAGCAAACTAAAGAAGAATGGAATATCCCTGGCCCCCAAACTGGTGGTGAGAGGACTATACATCACACTATTCCTAATCCTCAGTAGGATTGCCAACTTCCTGGTGGGGTCTCTGTTCCTGTGAAGAAAATGGCTATTTGAAGGGTGGTCTCTATGGCAGTATACCTCCACATTATGATATTTGAAATGGGAAGCCATCTGATTAGTGTATAGAAAGCACTATTAAACTATTTAAAAATACTTGCAATGAATATCAGGGGTTTTTTTCAGTAAAATTTCTTATTTATTTATATTTTAGAGTTGTAAATCACCTATCCCTGAATACACAAGGCTATGGGAAATATATAACGAATTAAAAACATCAATATTATAACATTAAAATTATTAAAACAATTTTTCTTACATTATAAATAACCTCAGATGGCATTCTTAATTTAAATTTAAACTCTGGACCATGCTGCCATCTCATGGGCAGGATGAGTAGGAGCTCAAAGCAAGAAGACAGAAGAAAAAGAGAGAAAAGGGTGCCAGCCAGCCATGATGGAAACTGTTACTATCCTCAACCAAAAGCCTGGAAAAACATCTCTGCCTTGAAGGCCCTCTGGAATTGTATTAAGTCCCACAGTGCCCTGGTGGTATTTGGCAGAGAGTTCCATCAGGTCAGAGCCAGAGCTGAAGAAGCCCTGGTTCTGGTTGAGGACAGCCAGATATCTTTGGGACCAGGGATCACCGAGAGGTTGTTTTCAGAGGAGCATAACACCCTCCTGGGGACATACTAAAGGAGGCGGTTCCAAAGGCAGGGCTTTTTTTTTTTTTTAAGCAGGAATGCACAGCAACACAGTTCTGGCTGGCTTGATCACAGGGGGTGTGGCCTAATATGCAAATGAGTTCCTGCTGGGCTTTTTCTACCAAAAAAGATCCTGCTGAAAGGTATGCAGGTCCCAGACCACTCAAGGCCTTAAAGGTCAACACCAAGACCTTGAACTTGACTTGGTACTTCAATGAGGGTCAATGTAGCTGGCACAGCACAGTTTATATACATGCTGTCCTTGGCGTTCCTGGGACAATCTCAAGGGAGTTTCTGGGACAATCTCAAGGGCAGGGCAGCATAGACCAAGTTATAGCAGTCTAGCCTGGAGGTGACCATTGCGTGGATTACTGTGGCTATGCTGGGACACAACAGGAAAGGGGCTACTTTTTGTGCTTGGTGTAGATGGAAAAATTGACATGTTTATGACCTGTGCCTCCATAGTTAAGTAGGCACTCAGAATTGTGCCCAGACTCTTGACTATCTTGGATTTTAAAAACTGCACACCTTCAAAATTGCATTTTTCTAAATTAAAATTGAAATTTCAGTACAAAACTAAGTAGACCTATTGCTAATGTCAAATTAAATTTGTTACATAAGTGCACTGGAATAATAGCATGCACTTTTCATTATTTATTCTGAAAATTATAGGCCTCTTCTCTATACAGGAACTTTGCAACATGAAATAACTGAATTTTAATCAAGAGTCTGTTAATTTTGCCTTTTTTTGTATCTAACTTATATCTGACTTATATTCAAAGTCATTGCTACCATCAATAATAGCCAGCAGCACAAATAGCCAAGTCACAAATTGTGTACAGGCACTAAACATGTAATGTTCCACAAAAATGATGTACACAGGCTCCAAACTATTTTTAATAAATGATGGTGCACACAGACACACAAGTACATTCAATAAATATTTTGTAAGTGCTCAAAGGCACCTGTGCAAATGTAATAATAGTCCAAATTTTCCAAAGTAGTATGGACTGTCTCTTCAATGTTAAAAGTCCTGTAAAGTTTCTGTAGTCCATAGGGCAGCTATGGGTGCTTTCAGGGAAGGAAAATGGAAAATAGTGCAGGAGAGGGAAAGTGAGATATCCCCGCAGGACCCTGTGAGTCTCCTGCTTGTAAACATAATTCTCAGAATGCAAAACTTTAAGTGGTAATAATCATCACTGTCGACTGTGCATTCCAAAAATAAATTAATAAAAAGAGATGACTATGGATCACAGTCTGTCCTACCATTTAAAACTTGACTATGATTTCTATTGAAGTTACCATCAGAAATGGCCTTGGAAGTGCTGTGGCTAATTGGCTACTGTACAATGTGCATCCAGCTCCCAGCCCTGGGGTTGTGTATCCAGCTCCCAGCCCTGGGCGATGCTGTTCTGGTACCGACCCAACAGGTGAAGAGTCTGGGGGTGATTCTGGACACCTCCCTCTCCATGGAGGCCCAGATCACAGCGACTCCTAGGTCTGCCTTTTTCAATCTACGGCAGATCAGGCAGCTAGCACCATACCTATCCCCCCAAGACCTGGCTACAGTGATCCATGCAATGGTGACTTCCAGGCTGGACTACTGTAACTCGCTCTACACTGGCCTACCCCTGGAACTGATCCAGAAACAGCAGCGGGTGCAGAATGCGACAGCTCGCCTACTGATTGCATCACCTGTACAGGTGAGCATACGGCTGGCGCTCTGTGACCTGCACTGGCTGCCTATAGAGTACCGGATCTGTTTCAAGGTGCTAGTTTTGACTTTTAAGGCCTTGTGTGGCCTGGGACCAACATATTCAGAGGACCATCTCCTCCCATATACGCCCCGGAGGTCACTTCATTCGGCCTCCCAAGATCTTCTGATAGTCCTCGGCCTAAGAGATGCCCGTCTTGCCTCTACCAGGGCCAGGACTTTCTCGATCCTGGTCCCGACCTGGTGGAATCAGCTCCCTATGGAGATCTGGGCTCTACCTGGCTTGCTGGCCTTTTGTAGGGCCTGCAAAACGGAGCTGTTCTGCCAGGTCTTTGGATGAGGCAGCGGGCATCTGTTTATCAATCAATTGGCCTCCCCCCTACTGCTCTGCTGCTCTACTGCACTACTGTATTGTGATGCTGTATTGCGGTACTACTTTGTGCTATATCACCTTGCTGTCATGCCATCTTGCTGAATCATCTTGCTGCACTTCGATGAATGCTGTAATTGGTTTTATTATGATCTTATTGTGATTTTATTTCTATTTGCTGTACTCCGCTCTGAGCCCCCAATGGGGGAATGGGCGGAATATAAATCAACTAATAATAATAATAATAATGTGCTACACCAATCAGGTATCTTAATAAGGAGGTCTAAAATTCTAATTAATCTGAATCTGCTATCATGTTTATTATTGCTTTGGCCTTCATAAGAACATTTGGAGAGCCTTGCTAGATCAGACCAATAGTTCATCTAGTGGTAGGGTTGCCAAGTCCAATTCAAGAAATATCTGGGGACTTTGGGGGTGGAGCCAGGAGACTTTGGGGTGGAGCCAGGAGGTGTTGGGGGTGGAGCCATAAGCAAAGTCGTGACAAGCACAATTGAACTCCAAAGGAAGCTCTGCCCATCACATTTAAGGGGACCACATACCTTCTTAATGCCTTCCCTAATGAAGGATAGGGGCACCTTCTTTTGTGGCTCATAGAATTGGATCCCCTGGTCCAATCTTTTTGAAGCTTGGAGAGCATTTTGAGGAGACTTATCAGATGCGATGCTGAAAATTTGGCCTTCATAAGAACATTTGGAGAGCCTTGCTGGATCAAAAAATCGCTTCTTCAGAGCCCCAGATACCCCGGGATTAATTCTCCATTATACCCTGTGGTCCAACAGACATTTCCCTCCCTCCTGCCCCACCCGCACACACCATTTCTGATGACCCTGAAGCTCCAGAGGGCCTCCAAACTGGGGCTCCCCTGCAGTCACCTGGGGATTGGCACCTCTACTCACGAGCTGCTGAACTTTCAAGTTTTTCACAGCAACACAGGGCAACCAAAGGCTCAAGTTTACCTTCACACTATGCAAATGACCTATGCAAGGATTGTGCAACAAACGGAGGGTCTGGGCTGCTTTCGCAGCCATGTTGTTCTGGCTCCTCCGACCCTGGCTCCCCTTCAGCCTTAAAGACGTAGACACACCATCCCAAGAGGAAGCCTTTCCAATCGGAGACTGAAGCCTCCGGAGGGGGAAAGGCACAGGATGGCTATTGGGGCGGGGCTTCCCCCTGCTGGCCAGCTGACTGGGGGCAGGAAGGAGCCTGGGAAAGCGAGAGAACCCCCGCTGGGACCTGGGGATTGGCAAGCCTATCTAGTGGACCTGTTTCAAAAATAGTATACAACTTTGGGTCAGCCTTCTGGTGGGTGCAAGTTAAACAAGTCCTGGCAGGTTCAGGTGTGTAGCCATGTTGGTCTGAAGCAGCAGAATGAAGTTTGAGTCACCTTTGAGTAAAAGTGGCAACTTTAAGACCGATGGAGTTTTATTCAAGGTATAAGCTTTTGCAGGGCTTTTTTTTTTTTGTAGCAGTAAATTATCATTCAGCATAATGAATATGTTTAGCAGATTCATGGACCAAACATAAATAACAAGCTTTGTTTATATGGTTACTATTTGTTTGAATATAATCCTGGGGGAAACATAGTGAAGGAAATAAATGTCAAACTTGGAGATTGATAGGAAGGCAGGCGGGCAGGCAGGCAGGAAGGAAATAGATGGGAGGAGAGAGAGGTGGAAAGAAAGCAACTTTAAGTTTATGTGCATTCTACAAGCTACTGGCTGGCTTGGCTTAGAGAAGTGATTTAAATGCCTTCTCCAAACTGGCAGACACAGTGGTGGGGACTTCAAGAGCCACACAATATGTGTGAAAGAACTGCAGTTTGGCCACCCCTGTTCTACTTTTTAAAAGAATCCTCTTTACCTTTTATAACTTCCTTGACTTGTATTGTTAGGCCTTCTTTTAGACTTAGCAGTACCTTTTGTAACTTGTGGGATGCAAACTATTTGGGCATCAATTAGTGTGGTTTTAAATAGCTTCCAAACATCTTCCAGTGATCGGACTCTCTTGCATTTCCCCTTCAGCTTCCTTTTCATTATTATCATAATTTTTGTAAGGCTCTCTCCGTGAAATCAAATGTTAACAGTTTTGGAATTTAGGGGTAACTTTCCGTTGACCTGAATGCTGAGCATTGTGGAGCCATATTTAGGGGACAGTGTGAACTATATAGGGTTGCCAAGTCCAATTCAAGAAATCTCTGGGGACTTTGGGGGTGGAGCCAGGAGACACTGGGGTGGAGCTAGGAGCAAGGGTGTGACAAGCATCACTGAACCCCAACGGGAGCTTTGGCCATCGCATTTCAAGGGACGGCACACCTTTTTAAATGTCTTCCTTCCCTCCACCCTCCCCTTCTCTGATTTCACCTCAGAGGCAGAGAAGAGCGGGCAATGCCGCTGTGCGGCTGCCACCTCTTCTCTGCTTCACCGTAACTGCTCCTCTGAGATGGGCTCAGGCTGAGCCCATCTTGGAGGAGCAGCTACGGTGAAGCGGAGAAGAGGCGGCAGCGCAGCGGCGTCGCCTGCTCCGCCTCTGAGGTGAAATCAGAGAAGGGGAGGGTGGAGGCAGGCCAGGAGCGTGGTGAGCCGCGAGTCCAGGTCCTAGAGGGACCCAGATTCGCGGCTCACCACGCTCCTGGCCTGCCTCCACCCTCCCCTTCTCTGATTTAACCTCAGAGGCAGAGCGGAGCGGGCGATGCCGCTGTGCTGCTGCCGCCTCTTCTCCGGTTCACCTTAGCTGCTCCTCCGAGATGGGGTGGCTCGCCATGCTCCCTGGCGCCGTTTCCCCCTCCTCCCGCTTCCGTTTTTTTGGGAGAGCGGGGGAAGAGGCTGTAAATTCTGGGGTCCCCCGCCAGGGCAGGAGGGTTGGGAAGCCTAGAACTATATCAGGCAATATAATGTTCTTTAATATGGACACATGGAGCCTGTAGGAAGAGAATTATGCAATGTTCTGGAGCTATGCTAAATTTATTTCTTTATTTGACCTACTTAGATTCTGCCTTTTGATTAAAACTCTTTCCCCCCACCCCAGGCTGCTTATATACTGTTAAAATGCTACAATAAAACAGCAGTAATGTCACCCAGAATAATTAAGGATGCTTGAACACTCACCAGTACAGCTCACGCCTTGCCCCCTGGTTATAACCAGGGAGCCATCTGCTCAACAGGTTGTTCTTTTGCACATGAGAGGTCCATCTCTATTTGTTAGGCCTGTCTCCTCCTCTGCTGCTTGGCAGGTCCTCCTGCACCTCTCCTTAGAGTCTCACTAATAACACTGCTGCTCCACAGGGCCCTCTGTACCTACTCTCTTGCACAAAACAGCTACCACCACACCGCTAAGTACCACCTCCCATGCCTCCCCGTCACCATTTGGCTGCTGCTCAACACTGATAATAGTGAGGCATGGAGATCTCCAAGACCAGTCAGTCACAGCAGTCAAACACTGTGAACTTGCCTACTGAATCTGTCCAGTTCTCAGACAAAATTTTATTGTGAATAGCCATTGGCCATTGTGACTTCTCTAACAGACTCTCTAATATCTGATTCTGAATGTGGGCACAAAATGTAGATCAATAAATACACATACAAAGTCCATGACAGACAAGTGGCATGTTTCTACAGACCGAGTTTTCAAGAAAGGTTTTTCTAAAAAGATGGATGGTGGTTAAAATTTCTTCAAAACAGAAAATGCTGAATGAGATGCCATGAAATACTCACTAGATCACAGAACCAGCTGCAGGAAATTTATAGCAGTCAAGGCACTAGAGCAAGGGTCCCTGACTTGGTGCCTGTGGGTGCCATTGCAACTGCTGACACATTTTCTGGTACCTGCTAAGTTTTTTTAGGAAGTGGATGGGGCCAGATACAGCTTTTGCCCAGCAAGGCTTCTGATTGACTATTGAAGATTTGAATAGCTGTGAATGGTTAAATGGGCAATCAATGTGAATAGAGAAATACAAATGGATACTTGGGAGCACCTTTGGAAGAACTCGATGAAGATCTCAGCTTGTCAGAGTATCAAAGAGAACTGTTTTAAGATGATGTACAGGTGGTATATGACTCCGAAAATGCTGGCTAGGATGAGTAAAGAAATGTCGGATAGATGTTGGAAATGTAAAAAACATGACGGTTCTTTCTTTCACATGTGGTGGACTTGTGAAAAAGCGAAAGAATTCTGGAAGATGATACAACAAGAAATCTTTAAAATTTTGAGTTATGACTTTAAAAAAATAGCGGAGACTTTCCTGCTTGGATTACAATTAGAAAAATTTCCAAAGGAAGACAGGACTATAATTTGGTACTTGCTCTCAGCTGCTAGGACATTGTATGCGCAGCTGTGGAAGCAAGGAAAAATACCAGAAAAATGGGATTGGATTGTGAAAGTTTTATCGTGGAGTGAGATGGACAAACTAACTAGAACTTTAAGAGACTATGATTTAGATATATTCAAAAAGGAGTGGAAGAAATTTAAAGGATATATGGAGAAAGAGTAGAATGCAAAAAGACATTGGACAATTTTTTAGTATTAATGAGAAAAAAAAAGAATACTGAACTTTGATTGGTTAGCAGTACCTTTAGTAATGAACTTAAATCTATAACTTCGGGAAAGTTAAACATTGGAGGGAGGGGGGTTGAAATATCATATGGGTTAGTATAGAAAATTTATAATTAAGTTTTGTAACCATATGTTATCAATAAATTGTTAAAACACAAAGATTTGAATAGCTGCAACATTTTTAACATTTTTTAAAACGTTGCTTTGGCAGCAGCACAAGGATCTGCTCTTTACTCCTTAAGCTAAGCTGTGGCAATCATTTTGTAGCAGCCATTTGGTTGATGCATCTACCATGCTGGTATTCTTTCACCGGGAGAGCTTCCCAACTACTGCTCATATCTGACTGTTCCTCACTATAGGTCATGCCTTTATGTTGCCATATCTTAATGCCTTACCATCTAGAGTTTTGCAAGGGAGGTATCTTAGGTAGGAATGGGAACAAACTGGCTGATAAACTAAAGTTCATCACAAATTTGGGGTGGTTCCTGGATTGTGAAACAATATTCATGAGCCGAAGAACCAGATGAACTTTCACACATTTTGATGCAATTTGTGGCAGTTTGTGAAAAGCAGAAAGCCGGGGATTAAATCCCTGCTTTCTGCTCTTCATGATAAACAGGCAGGAGTCATTTAAACCACTGCTTTCTGCTCCCCATGAAATGCCTTTAGAGTGACTGCACAAGAAAACCCAAAACAGCTGAGTGGTGCTCAGCTGTTTTTTGAGCTTTCTGAAGGCCCCGTTCAGAATCCCTTTCAATGGGGCTTGCAGGACCACAACCACAAACTGGTTTGGTTTTGCAAATGAACCTTAATTTTGTTCGTGAACTGACACAAACTGCATTTTTCCAGTTCATGATAATCCTTATCCCAGCAGCAACAACTGGAATAGGAACATGACAGGATGAGTGGGGCAAAGCAGAGAAAAAGCAAGGGAGGCAGGCAGGCAGACAAATGGTATAAGAAATGGGGGAAGGGGAAGAAAAGTCTGAAAAGAACAAGAGCTAGACAAGGAGAGGGAAATGGTGGATGGGGGTGGAGAAAAGTCTGCACAGAGAGAGCGAGGGGTATGTGTAAAATGAGATACAAAAAAGGTAAAGGTAGTTCCCTGTGCAAGCACCAGTCATTTCTGACTTTGGGGTGATGTCATTTTCACGATGTTTTCATGGCAGACTTTTTGCAGGGTGGTTTGCCATTGCCTTCCCCAGTCATTTACACTTTACCCCCAGCAAGCTGGGTACACATTTTACTGACCTCAGATGGAACCCTGAGTCAACCTTGAGCTGGGTACCTGAAACCAGTTTCTGCCAGGATCGAACTCAGGTCATGATGAGCAGAGCTTGGACTGCCTAGTTCCCCTTTAGAGCTCTATATACTAGGAGGAATGGCCTCTATGTCTGCTGAGAGTGAACTTCACAATTTAATTACATGCTGGGCAAAGAAGTACTTCCTTTTCTCTGCCTCGAATCCATCAGCTCCATCCATCAGAAGTACTTCCTTTTCTCTGCCTTGAATCCATCAGCTCCACTGCATGCCCACTGCACTGTTAAAATCCTTTAACAGTGACTCCTGTGAGAGAATCAACATTAAAGCTCTTTTCTCAGTATGTGCAATAGGAATGTCAGAAAAGCCACAATGCAGTGGTTTCCAGGCCATAAATGTCAGGAGCCCTCAGCTGTGGTAAGAAGTCTTGCCATCAACAGTAATAGTTGAAATGGAAGTCAGGACAGTGGTGGCTCAGGACAGAGCATCTGTTTTGTATGCAGAATGTCTGTATCTTCAATTAAAAGGTTATTAGGTGATGGAAAAGACTTCTATCTGAGAACTTTGGAAGCAGTTGCCAGTCAGCATAAACTCTACTTACCTTGAGAAACCAATGGTCTGACTTAGAATAAGTAGAGAGCAATTCCTCAGCCTCCTCACTCATAATGTGGTGCTTGTAATGTTACTTAGAAGTACTAGTGAATTCCATAGAGAAAGCACAAAAGAGAATCTCTGGAATAATACAACTACATCAATTCTTAGGGCTTTGAAGAGCAATCTGGCCCAACTATATCATTCACATCGATACATTTACCTGAGCAGTTGTAAATGCCATCACACTAAATATAAAAGGTGTCCAGGAAGTTCCAAAGTGGTAGATAATGATCCAGGCAGCAAGGTCCAACAAAATGATGTGTAGGAATGTGAGGGCAAAGAAGAGATAATTGGCATTCATGAGTCCCATCTTCCTTACAGTAACGTAGAGATCACGAAAATCCTTTAACAGTGACTCCTGTGAGAGAATCAACATTAAAGCTCTTTTCTCAGTATGTGCAATAGCAAAGACATTCTGTGTTAAAATGATTTAGATTCATTTATCTACAACTCTACACAGAAGGTTGTTGTGGGAGAGCATACGTTAGCTGCATGGGAAGTGTTACTGTATTATTTAGTATTCAGTATCAGTTTAGTATTATCCAAGGTTTAGTATTATCCCTAGTATTGTTTACATAAAGCCCTTGGGAGAGATCATTTGTAGATTCTGGGTGGGGCGTCAGAAATATGCTAGTGACACCCAGCTCTACATTTCATCAGTTGAACTACCAGAAGCAGCTTTCATCCTGGGGCTGTTCATTATAGCCATAGTTAAGCAGCTACAGATGAACATGAATCTTTACAAGAGGTAATATTCATCTATAAAACTGAAATTTTTGAAGGTATCATCCTAATTTTTCATGGGGGGGGGGGGCGTTCAGTTGGTTTTGTTTGAAAACATTTCAGAATTTGGGAGTCATGTTGGAACCTGCTCTGTTAGCAGAAAAACAATTAAGTGACATCTTCCATTTTTAGCTTGTGTAGAAGATGGCTCCCCAGTGGGGTCCCCACATTGACTCAGCTGGCCTAGCCATGCTGATCCATGACTCAGTAACATTAAGATGAGACTATTGTACTGCTGTCTGCATAGGACTACCCTTGAAGACAATTTGTAAACTCCAGTTGGTCCACAGTGCATAGGCACGTCTATAATAGGAGGCAAAGAATAATACTCATGTTACACGTGGGCTCCGGACACTTTATCGGTTGCCTATTAGTTGCTGAGTTCAATTCAAAATGTTGGTTACTGTCTTTATACTGCAATTCATTCATTCATTCATTCATTCATTCATTCATTCATTCATTCATTCATTCATTCATTCCTGTCCTTCCTGCAAGCAGACTCAAGGTAGGTTACAAGGTCACATAAATCACGATGATAACACAATATCACATTTAATCATGTAAAATCAGAAAGTAAAAATCAGGATGGTAATGAAAAACCAACATGAGGCATTGCTTTAGCAGCGACACGCTGATGGACCCTTCTAAACTGATAGGTGTTGGCCATTGACTACAAGGTCAAGGCTACTGGTAGAATGGAAGAAGTTGGATGCCCACTGCCTCAGCTAAAAGCCCAGCAGAACAGCTCCATCTTGCAGGCCCTTCGGAATTATAATAGATCCCTCAGGGGTCTGATCTCAATTGAGAGCTTGTTCCACCTGGCTGGAGCCACAGCTGTAAAGGCCCTGGACTAGCTGAGGCTAGCTGGATATCCTTCAGACCAGGGACAAGCAGAATGTTGGTCAACACTTGTGCCACCACATTCTGCACCAGCTGCAGTTTCTGGGTCAAGTTCAAGGGCAGTCCTGCATAAAGGTACAATAGTCTAGTCTGGAAGTGACCATTGCATGGATCATTGTAGCTACATCCTGGAAAGTGAGACAGGGAACTAGCTGCTTGACCAACCAAAGATGATAAAAGGCTGACCTCGCAACAGTGCCAACCTGGGCCTCGATAGAAAGCAAAGCATCCAGAATTACCCCTGGACTCTTTACCCTCAGCACTGGCTCCAAAGGTATCCTGTTGAGGGTCGGGAGCTAGATTCCCAATCCCAGATCCCCCTTCATGGCTCAAATACAGGACCTCCATCTTCATTGAATTAAATTTCAGTTGGCTCTGTTTAAGCCATCCCACCACAGCCTGTAACACTTTAGCTAATATCTCTGGGGTGCAGCTCGGCCATCCATCCATCAATAGATAGAGCAGGATGTCATCAGCATACTGATGACAACTCAGCCTATACCCCTGGACCAACAGGCAAGGGGAAGCATGTTATCCTTCGTCTAGTCAGAAGAAATCCCACTGTGATCAATAATAGGTACTCCCAGGTAAGTGCGGGTATGATTGCATACTTAAAGTTCTTCATGGCCTGGGACACACATATCTATAGGACAACATTTCCTGGTACAACCTCCATGGCAACTCACCAGAACAAGCACTGCTAAAATTCCATCCTGCAGATCCCTTCCCCCCCCCCACACACACAAGCAGCCATAAAAGCCAGGTCCCAGCCAAGAAGCTCCCTGGATGTGATTATGGGAGCAAACTCACCTGTTACTTCCTCCCATAGCAATGCCAGTCAAGTTAAAGATAAAGAACTCTGGACCCAACCAGCAGCAGAATGTGAGGAGGCTTGGATCTGTTGTAAATATTTTCCAAGTCTAACCAATTGACATGGGCATGTCTATTGCCTCTTTCATACCACTGCCATCTGCATCCAAGCCAAGAAGCCCTTGCACAAGCCCCTGGCCTGAGACGAGAGGCACAGGCTCACCTGTCACCTTCTCTGTCTGCCATTAGTCAGGAGTGGGCCAACAACCTAGAATCTAACTGATGCCAGCACAGGAGGACACAATGGGCAAGCCTATACTCATAATTGCTGCCAATGGTTGGGTTTGAGTGACCGTCCAGAGTAATGATCTGACAGGTACCATTCAGCGCCATTCTGGTCAAAGGACCAGAATATACAGATGTATCTTTGAGACTGAGATAACTACTCAGTGTATCCAACTGAGATCAAAGCATAAATATAACCTTTGAGACACTCACATTTTTGCTGGGCTCACAACAGGGTTGATCTGGTGCCAGCTCTCCAATTAGCAGTGAGCTCAAGTATTTCTTCACCAAAGCTTCATTCTTGTGAAAAGCTGAGAAGGCATCCTATGAAGCACAATAGAAATGAAACATGAAACATGAAAGAAAGAAAGAAAGAAAGAAAGAAAGAAAGAAAGAAAGAAAGAAAGAAAGAAAGAAAGAAAGAAAGAAAGAAAGAAAGAAAGAAAGAAAGAAAGCATTCCAGAAATATTTTCCACAGGAACAATCAGGAAAGCTATTTTACAATGTCAGCCACAAAGACACTGGCAAATATGATCAGGTAAGGAAGGTTGTGCCTGAACCAGGCTAGTCTGATCTTGTCAGACCTCAGAAGATAAGTAGGGTCAGCCCTGGAAGTTCAGGGGTCCTATGTCAATGGCAAACCACCTCTGTTAGTCTCTTGGCTTGAAAATCCTACGGGGTCATCAGAAATTGGCTGAGGCTTGATAGTAAAAAAAAGTGCCATAAGAACGATGTCTGTAACTGCATTTACCAGAAGTTCCAGCAAGAAAAGTGTAGTAGCATAAAATGTAAGAGTGAGAGAAATAACCTGGTCACTTCCAGGTTAGATTACTGCAATTCACTCTATGTGGGCTTGCCCTTGAATCTGACACAGAAACTCCAGCTTGTGCAAAACATGGTGGCACACCTGCTGATTGCAATGCCTATATGGGCAGGAATCCAGCTGGTGCTCTGCCAGTTGCACTGCCTACCAGTACCAGTTGAATACTGAATCCGCATCAAGGTGATGGTTTTAACATATAAAGCCCTTAATGTCCTGGGATCAGTATATCTAAGGTACCATATCTCTCCATATACCCCCCTAGAGAGCTCTACACTCTGCTGAGCAACATCTTTCGGTTATCCCTGGCCCAAAAGAGATCCACTTAACCTCAACTAGGGCCAGGAATTTCCATAGGAGATCAGCGCCATGCAGAGTTTGTTGCAATTCTGCAGGGCCTGCAAAGTGGAGCTGTTCTGGCAGGCTTTCAGCTGAGGCTCTGGACATTCTGAACATCTGGCCTCCCTGCCAGCGCTGCTCATTTTTATGCTTCTAATCTAGAACATGGATAGTGTGCAATTGTATTTATACCATTTCATTGATCAGCTATGGGTTTCTGGCTGAAATTGCCATCTTTTATCTAGTTAACTGTTTTTAAATTGTTTAATTTATTTTTTTTTCTTATGTAACTGGTTTTTAATTGTTCAGACTATGTTGTGACCCACCCTGAGCCCACCTGCAGGGAAGGCAGAATATAAAGACAAAGAAACAAAAAAACCCCAAAACAAACACTAAACCTTTTTACCAACCTACTTCCAGCTCCTCCCCATTCTCGTATGTGTGACAACTCTTTGTTTCCTCTAGAATCATGGCAAATGGGTCAAAGCTGTGATGAAAATGATCTCTGAACTTTATTTTTTATTATTTGATTTATATCCCACCCTCCCCACAAGTGGGCTAAGGGAGGGTTACAGAAATTGAAATATAACATACAGGTTAAAAGATTTAAAAGTACCATCAGAAAGCTCAATTCCCAGCATCCATTCAAAGTTATTATGACCATAGGGTCTTTCAACTTTATATATAAGTTAATATAGCTTTGTAATCGCATATTCTGCATTGCTCACACTATGCTAGCCTGGGCAGTTGGTTGTCCGTATTGTCATTTAATTTTGTATTCCTAGTTCTATTGCATTGTTCAATAACATTCTTTGTTATATGTCTTATACTGTTCAGTCACACCCTTGTTCATTTTGTTCAGTTTTGGACGCATCTTATTGTATTATTTATCTGAAGTCCTATGCTGTATGATCTCCCCTCTCTCTTCCCCCCTCCCCCTCCCTCTTTCTCTGTATTCTGTAATCCACCTTGAGCCCCAGTGAAAAAGGCAGACTATAAATAAATTTAAAAAAATAGGTAGATATGTGTCCGTATGCACACATTTAATAATGCTAGTTCCTCAGTGTTCTGTGATGGTAAGAAGAAGTGGGAGTCATTGGACTAAGGCTGCCAACTCTAGATTGGAATTCATGGAAATTTAGGGGTGGAACCTGCAGAGGATGGGGAAGGGAGGGACTTCAGCAGGGTATAATGCCATTAGGGAATGGCAGAGATAGGACCACAGAAATAATTTCATCATGGACCAAGGGCCAGTTTGCCCAGTCTGTGCATTCACATTTTCAACAAACCATCCATGGACTGTGAACTTTTTTAGGCAGTCTGGTCCATAGGAGCAGTCTGTGGGCCAGATAACCCTGCACTGAGGCATTAATTGTCAACACAACTGGGGTGATGTTCCATCATAGCCCTTCTGCAGCACTGGAAAAGCCAACAAGAGACCTCCCATTCTGCTCTTGGAAAGCAGGTAGAGGGGCATCCTGGGTATGTCTGCTGTGAGTCTGATGCTTCTAGCTTGCAGGGAGGTCTGCTATGAGTCTGATGCTTCTAGCTTCCTCCTTCCCCAAAGCCCATCTGCACATGACTTGGAAGGCAGGCAGAGGGGCATCCTCTGTTAGTTTGATGCCTCTAGCTTGCAGGGGGTCCATTCAACACACTCCTGAAACTGTGGCTGTAATTTCCCCAAAGGGCACTTTCCTGGGGTTACCAATGCTCAGCAAACTTGGAGGGCAGGTAGAGGAGAGTCATCTGGAAACTCACTGCAAATTTGGCATCTCTAACACTTGGAGGGCCATTCTACCACGTCACAAAGTCACAAACCACACAAACCAATCCTTTAAACGAAAAGGTCAATGAAACTTCAGGGTTGATAAAACCCACAACCCGCAAACCTATACAGACCTCAATTTTTCTGGTCCATGCCCATCCCTAAATGTGACACGCTCCACTCTTCAAAGCAGCCATTTGCTTCAGGGAAACTGATCTGTGCAGATCAGCTGTAATTCTGGGAGATCTCCAGGTCTTACCTGGAGGTCGCCACCTCTATGCTGGATATTGTATTTTATCGCAACAACTCAGGATCTACAAGGTCCAGAGATGGCTCAAGACATTTTGATGTCTGAAGAAGAAAAAATGGCGCCCCAAACATACACTGGTAGGGAAAAGAGAAATGAAATTATGGACAATTTGCCACCCTCTAATAGTACAACAAAATCTGATACCTTAGGTCAGGGATGTCAAACATGCAACCCGGGGGCCAAATCAGGCCCCCGAGCAACTGGCTGTCATCTGTTTCCTTCTATCTCGCTTGCTTCCATCTTCATAACAGCTTGCTTTGCAAGGCTTGCTCAATCACACAGAAGCTACAGAGCAAAAACTCTATTTTCTCCACTGGCTGAGGCTCCTGTCTTGGAAAGGAAGGGGGGAGGGAGAGTTTGCTTTTCCAGGCTCTCTCAGTCATACAACAGGGCTACTGAGCCAAGCCTCTCTTCCTTCTATTGGCTGAGGCTCATCCTCATCCTGGCCCCCTGGGGAAGGAAGGAAAGAGCCAGAACTTCCTTTGCCCAGTTCACTGGATCCCATGGGAGAAAACACCTTTAAAACCAACAAGTGCTGTTTTAAGTATGTTTTAAGGTTGTTGTTTTTTAAAAAATCTTTAATTGTGTTGGTCTGTGTCCTTTATAAAATTTATATCTCTGCTGCCTAGCATTACATTTTGATAAGACCCTAGCTGTTGTGAAACCCACCACTTGCCCCCTTGATCCTTGTCCATCATTGCTGGTTAAAGCCTGCAGTGACGGCATACAAACTCCCCTGAAGAAGATCATCAACTTGTCCCTCTCAACAGGGGCATTCCTGGGGGCCTTGAAGGAAGCAGTGGTCCATCCTCTCCTGAAGACACCATCTTTGGACCCTACAGTCCTAGCAAACTACCACCCAGTCTTGAACTTGCCGTTCCTGGGCAAGGTAGTGGAGAGGGTGGTGGCAACGCAGCTTCAGGCTTTCTTGGAGGACGCTGACATCCTGGATCCCTTCCAGTTCGGCTTCCACCCTGCTCATGGGATGGAGATGGTGCTGGTTGCCTTGGTGGATCATCTCTGGAGGCATCTGGAGCGAGGCAGTTTGGCGCTGCTGATTCTTCTTGATCTGTCAGCAGCGTTCAATACGATCAACCATGAAGTGTTGGCCTACCACCTTGCCAACGCAGGGATACAGGGGCTGACCTTACAATGGCTGGTCTCCTTTCTCCAAAGTCAGGGACAGAGGGTGGCACTCGGAGGTGAACTATCCCAGCAGCACCAATTACAATGTGGTGTGCCACAGGGAGCAATTCTTTCCCCTATGTTATTTAACATCTACATACACCTCCTTGCCCAGATTATCTGGATATATGGGCTGGGGTGTCATCAATATGCAGATGACACCCAGTTCTATCTGCTGATGGATGTCCACCCGGATTCAGCCCTGGCAGGACTTGATAGGGCATTGCAAGCTGTGGCTGGTTGGTTGCAACAGAGCTGGCTGAAATTGAATCCATCAAAGATGGAGGTCCTGTGCCTGGGTTCCAGGGGGCTGGAATCAGAGATCAGGCTCCCATCCTTTGATAGGGCTCCATTGATACCCATGTCAGGGGTGAAGAGTGAAGGAAAGGTCAGAAGTTTGGCACACCAGCCTTGGCCTGAATTCATCTATAGACTTAGAAGCCAGTCTTAAGATTTTGTGTACTTTGCCCTTATGCAAGAGTGCTGATGCTCTTAGAATGTTACCTTTCACCTCCTTCTTGGAATACACATTTGTGGTAGAGCTAAGGTAAACATCTGTCTCCTTATTCTGCATGCTTTTAGTAAATGATTGTGTAAAAAAAAGCGTATAAAAATAAACGACCACTGTCAGACAAACAGACCAGTGCGTAGAACCTCAGCCCTGTGTCGTGATTCCTTCAGAAGAGCTTGGGAGTATTCCTGGATGCCTCTCTGACTATGGAGGCCCAGGTTACCACCACTGCCAGATCAGCCTTTTTCCATCTGAGGTGGGTCAGACAGTTGGTCTTGTATCTTGCTTTCCACAAACTGGCCACAGTGACACATGCAATGGTCACTTCCAGGCTAGATTATTGTAACTCAACATGGGGCTATCCTTGACCCTTCTCCAGAAACTTCAGTTGGTGCAGAACACTGCTGCGTGGATGTTGACATCATCACCTATATGGGCACAGATCCATCCTGTGCTGTCTGAACTGCACTGGCTACAGTGTTCCCTCTAAACTGAGTTAGTGTGAGCTAGCTCAGGGATTTTTAGCCTCCAGCTCACACATTTTTGTCTTAGCTCAGGAAAAATGGCCCCAGAGCACAATTTATGCAGTAGCTCACAATTTTAATGCCAATAGCTCACAACTTTAATACCAGTAGCTCACAAAGTAGAATTTTTGCTCACAAGACTCTGCAGCTTAGAGGGAACATTGACTGGCTACCAACTGAGAACTGGATCCAGTTCAAGGCGCTGATATTTACCTTTAAAGCCCTATATGGCCAGGGGCCAGCATACCTTCGGGACCGCCTCCCCCTGTATGAACCCTGTAGGCCTCAATGATCAGTGACCCAACACCTTTTGGTGATAACTGGCCCCAGAAACATCCATTTGGCCTCAACGAGGCCCAGGAGCTTTTCGGCCCTGGCCCCTGCCTGGTGGAATGAGCTCCCCCTGGAGATTCGGGCCCTGCGGATCTACTGCAGTTCCACAGGGACTGTAAATCAAAGCTCTTTTGCCAAGCTTTCAGCTAAGGCAGTGGATGTCACTTGTTATTGGCCTCCCCCCCCTTTCATTCCATCTCAGTGCTGTAGGACCTGCTGGACCTGAACAATAGACCATGTTCGTGAGGCAGATTTTAGTCTCTGCTCTGTAATTTTAGATTTTATATATTTTAACTGGTTTTTAACTGTTGTCTTTTATGATGTAACCTGCCCTAAGCCTGTTCTGTGGGAAGGGTGGGCTAAAAATCGAATAAAATAAAAAATTATGACATATGGCCCTGTCTCATTTATGTCAGAACCAGCCCTCATAACAAATGAGTTTGACACCCCTGCCTTATATGGTTCCCAGAGCTAGGCCAAGAAATGTTGCTGCCTGAAGCAGAATAGCAAGCAGTGTCTCTTCCCAAACTTTTATCCTTTCTCACATAGCACGATGACCATAGCATTACGCATTACAAGTACCAAACTGGAAGGCAATTCCATGTAACCTGCCCTAAGCCTGTTCTGTGGGAAGGGTGGGCTAAAAATCGAATAAAATAAAAAATTATGACATATGGCCCTGTCTCATTTATGTCAGAACCAGCCCTCATAACAAATGAGTTTGACACCCCTGCCTTATATGGTTCCCAGAGCTAGGCCAAGAAATGTTGCTGCCTGAAGCAGAATAGCAAGCAGTGTCTCTTCCCAAACTTTTATCCTTTCTCACATAGCATGATGACCATAGCATTACGCATTACAAGTACCAAACTGGAAGGCAATTAGGTGATTAGAAGGTACACACCAATTGAACTTATAAGAACATAAGAGAAGCCATGTTGGATCAGGCCAATGGCCCATCCAGTCCAACACTCTGTGTCACACAGTGGCCAAATATACACACACACACGCATATATATACACACTGTGGCTAATAGCCACTGATGGACCTCTGCTTCATATTTTTATCTAACCCCCTCTTGAAGCTGGCTATGCTTGTAGCCACCACCAACTCCTGTGGCAGTGAATTCCACATGTTAATCACCCTTTGGGTGAAGAAGTACCTCCTTTTATCTGTTTTAACCTAACTGCTCAGCAATTTCATTGAATGCCCACGAGTTCTTGTATTGTGAGAAAGGGAGAAAAGTACTTCTTTCTCTACTTTCTCCATCCCATGCATTATCTTGGAAACCTCTATCATGTCACCCCGCAGTCAACGTTTCTCCAAGCTAAAGAGCCCCAAGCGTTTTAACCTTTCTTCATAGGGAAAGTGTTCCAACCCTTTAATCATTCTAGTTGCTTTTTTCTGGACTTTTTCTAATGCTATAATATCCTTTTTAAGGTGCGGTGACCAGAATTGCACACAGTATTCCACCATCGATTTATACAGGGGCGTTATGATACTGGCTGATTTGTTTTCAGTTCGCTTCCTAATAATTCCCAGCATGGCGTTGGCCTTTTTTATTGCAATCGCACACTGTCTTGACATTTTCAGTGAGTTATCTACCACAACCCCAAGATCTCTCTCTTGGTCAGTCTCTGCTAGTTCACACCCCATCAACTTGTATTTGTAGCTGGGATTCTTGGCCCCAATGTGCATTACTTTGCACTTGGCCACATTGAACCTCATCTGCCACGTTGACGCCCACTCACCCAGCCTCAACAGATCCCTTTGGAGTTCCTCACAATCCTCTCTGGTTCTCACCACCCTGAACAATTTAGTGTCATCTGCAAACTTGGCCACTTCACTGCTCACTCCCAACTCCAAATCATTTATGAAAAAGTTAAAGAGCATGGGACCCAGTACTGAGCCTTGCGGCACCCCATTGCTTACCGTCCTCCACTGCGAAGACTGCCCATTTTTACTCACTCTCTGCTTCCTATTAATTAGCCAGTTTTTGATCCACAAGAGGACCTGTCCTTTTACTCCATGACTCTCGAGCTTTCTAAGGAGCCTTTGATGAGTAACTTTATCAAAAGCTTTCTGGAAGTCAAGGTAAACAACATCTATTGGGTCTCCTTTGTCCACATGTTTGTTCACCCTCTCAAAGAAATGCAACAGGTTAGTGAGGCAAGATCTTCCCTTACAGAACCCATGCTGAGTCTTCCTCAATAACCCGTGTTCATCAATGTGCCTACTCATTCTGTCCTTGATAATGGTTTCTACCAACTTTCCCGGTATTGAAGTCAGACTGACTGGCCTGTAATTTCCCGGATCTTCTCTGGAACCCTTTTTAAAGATGCGGGTGACATTTGCTACCTTCCAGTCCTCAGGAACGGAGGCAGATTTCAATGAAAGATTACATATACACAAAACATAACAAATAATAAAATTACCCAAGTGTTAATTCAGCAATGGTTGAACTATGGCCACCAAGCTAGTAATGAAAGAGTCGTTATGCCTCTAAGCCTGGTGATGTGACTAATTTAAAGCAGGCTAGGAAGCAAAAACTCAGGCATGGTTACAATGGAGGAGGGGTCCTGCAAGATAGCAGCTGAAGTATAGACCATCTCTGTCTGCATATGTAGATAGTGAATGGCCAGCAGCAACATCTTTGCTGACTCCATGGGGCACTGCTGGGCATTCAGCAACCCTGTACCTTCACAGAACCACTTTCTGCCTCAGCTGCTGCCTTGAGTCTCCCTCCAGCACAGATGTGACAGGGTCTATTTTGAGAGATTAGTAATGATGAGGTGTCAGAAGTCTAGGATTTACTGCTGCAAGAAGAGATTGCATAGTGGCACGGACTCTGATAGTATATTTCTGCCAGGATTCTGTTAGGTAGGTTATCTGCAGCTGTTCAAACTACATAAGCCTGTGTGGTAACTGAGGCCAGAACCCTCCCACACACAGCTCCCACACACACGCAATCTCCAAGTTAAGGCCCAGCACTAAACCTGCTACTCCCCAGTCTGAAGCCCCGTTTCAGATGCTTCATAATGAGGCTAGCTCTGTAGCCTGCCCCACCCTGCATGAATGAAAACATAACAAACTGTTATGCCATGGCCAATGGCTGGGGTTGATGGGAGTTGTAGGCAAAAAACATCTGGAGAGCTCCCATTGGCCACCCCTGTGTTATGCAAAGGAGCTCGCTTTTGTCAGGTTAATTGGCTTGTAAAGGACCAGACATGTTGCCAGGGATTTCAGTTCTTTTACAAAGTGTTACTAAAACTTATCAAAGATTTCAGGTTTTCATGGCTGGTAACATCATTAGGGTTTGTAGAATCTTTCGGGCTCAAGTGCCGTGTTCTACTGGAGAAAGTTTTCCTTCCAGACGTTTCGTTCTCAGCTGTGGAGAACATCCTCAGTGGCGTTGCAGCTGGAGCAGGCGCTCTGACCTTCTTGGCTGCTGTGCATTGAGTGAGTGCACAGCAGCCAAGAAGGTCAGAGCGCCTGCTCCAGCTGCAACACCACTGAGGATGTTCTCCGCAGCTGAGAACGAAATGTCTGGAAGGAAAACTTTCTCCAGTAGAACACGGCACTTGAGCCCGAAAGATTCTACAAACCCTAATGTTACTAAAACTGTTAGCAATGATTTTTAAATTTCTCATAACTACTGTTTCAGCCTCCCATCTCCTCATTTCAGTTTGTGCCTCCCTTATCCAAAGCAAGCCTCTGGTTCTTTATTTTCAAATACCACATTGATTTCTAGCTCATGAAAGGTACACAATTCTCACATTATTAGTGTGTCAATAAATCAAAAATGTACAGTATGCTATAATATGTGTATTTGTGACATACAATATAAATTGCATATGGAAAGCCATATAACATGTATGTGCAATGCAAATTAATCTATAAAACCAACATCAAAACAGAAGATAAGAAACCATTCACAGAAATGTGTATATTAAAAGACATTAAACAGGGAATATTCTATAATCCCATTAAAGAATGACAGTTTCATATTTGAATGAATCCTTAATGTCAAGAATGCACACCAAGAACTGTAAAAATAAAATGTCACAGTGTTCATGCTCAGCAGATGCATGTTCTTAAATGAAGGAAGTGTGTGAACATGGCATTAAAGAGAACTTCCTGCTGTGTCTGTGGTCTCAGCAAACACTGGAGGAAACAACGGTTTGCTTGGTTTAAATAAATTTAACATGACTTCTGAAGTCTCATGAATGAGAATATGATCCTATAAACAGTTGCAGGAAGGGAATGGGACCTGATTTGATTATAAAAGCTGCTGTAAAAGACCTAAGCCATTTCACACATCATGCTATCTCTATGCCAGATGTGTATGATTGTTGATTGTTCATTTTTGCCTCCCTATACAAACAGACCTATGATCAATACTTTGTCATCTATTGTTCTTGAAAATCAGGTACACATGGTCCAAGTCATCATGGAAAGCCCTTCCACCTGCTGCTTCCACATGAAAGACCAGGCCTAGCAGAGATGATTCCTTCATCTTCAGTCTTTTCTTTGTAATTCCCTCTCCATTGGTATCCCAACTAGCATCTCTCTCACTCTTACTCTCATTCTGTGTGTGTCTCTCTGAGAAACCTTCTGCATAACAAGCTTTCCATAACAAGGTTTTCTTCATTTTCTATAGTTCCCATGATGTTAAATCTTGGCTACCTTGCAGCAAAAGACAAAAAAAAATCTCACCGTAGCATCCTGTCCTGCAAAATGGCTGATGACACGACTTCCTCCCGGATGCTTCCGGTAGAAGTTGCTGATATCATAAACCTTCCTGTTGATGACCAGCCATTGGTCCTGCTTGGAAGACCCCTGACCTGAGTGAATTGCAATCTCTTCCCAGGTAAACAGCTGTGGAACACTGGCACCAGTTTCTGGTTTAACCTGTGTAGGTTCTGACTGTGGAGGCATTCTGTATACCCAGTAGTGAGCTTCTCCTCCGTTTTCTGCTGCTCAACTGGATGCTATTCAGCTGTTGTAAACTCTACCAACTTCATGCCATGACTCAATGGAAGAGCAGAAGATGCTTTCTATCGACTACAAATCTTCCAGCCCCAACTGATTCCAGTTCTGCTCAGTCCTACGCTAATTCATGCTATTGCTTCATCTCGGATCATGACTTCCCTAGATAATATCAGTTATACTACTCCATGAATACATAATTGCTATTGCAAAATAGATGTGGGGTTTAAGGAGTTCATACCATGATTTACACTGAAGGTTCCACAGGACCCTTTGATGACACTGAAGGAGTATCATTTCAGGTGGCACCTAAACAGGAATGTGAGCAACATAATAAAAGATCCTGACAGATGCCATGGGTGGAGTGAGAGAAAAGGCATGATCATTTCCATAAAATTCCAATTCAAAAATATGTTACCATTTGACCATGTCTTTACAACAACGTTTTCCCAAAAATTTTGCAGCTGAGGCACACTTTTCTGACTTAAAATTGGAGGCACACTCAAAAGGGTTTACTTTAGAGACTGTATAAGCAAGCATTAGCTACCCTCAGAGGAGGCTGTGTTTTCTTGCAGTATATGTAGTTCCCTCTCAGTGAACACCTTGAAACTGACTGCTTGAGACAGTCAATTGACTTTCTTGGAACCAGGCTGTTCAGACTATATTCTTCTCAAACAGACCCTGGGGTGATAAGTCACAAGCTGCAGCACTGGAACAGCAGAAATCTGAGTCCCAATCAGTCCACAGTTTTAAGGTTACAGATCCCCACAATGGATTCCTTTTAGAAGTGGGTGTCTTGCTCAAATGAGAAAAATAAAAAGCAACACATGCTCTGTCAAAACAAATATTAGTTGACTGTAAGGCAAGGGGGGAAACTGAGGAGCATATTGCTAAAAACAATCAACGATCTGTAAATATATCACAATTGGAACACCAGCCTGAAAAGTAGCTGGGTCATTAGATGCCAAAGAGGTAAAAAAAAAACTAATCTGAGCTGTGTACAAGTGTGTGTGCAGGGGGAGGGAGGAAGTCCTGCAAGGATTCAGTATGACGTGTCTTCCAACCATATCCAGGGACCAGTTAACATGCTGCTTGGTCAATGTGGCTTACTCCCAGATAAGTTCAGAGAATAGTTGCCTTAGCTTATTTCTGCAATCCAACTCATAGAATGCAGTGCTCTGATATGCATAGTAGCTATTAGTTTCAGAGAGGGACAGTCTACAAGGATCTCTCCAGAGTTTGCAACCCCAGATGGGCGTTTTGGAGGGTGCTTCTGTCATTGCACTTAGACTGGGCAAGTGGCATCTTGAATGCCAGTTGTACAGAATTTAACGCTATCCACAGTTTGGGAAGCAATTTGAAGTTATAGTCAAAAGGCAAAGTAGACACAGTACAACAACATCCCACACAAAAATGCACCCAAAGCCATCAGAAAACTTATCCCTGATGAAGTTGCGATACGACAGGTCTGCTGAACTTTGTCATGTTGTCCTCATCCACAATTTCCAGTTGGTTTGTAGCCTCAGAGTATGCAAATGAATAACTTAAAACAATGGGAAAAGTAAGATTCCAGTAGCACCTTAAAGACTAACAAAATCTGTGGTAAAATATCAGCTTTCATGAGTCACTGTTCACTTTTCTTCAAGTCATGTCTCTTAGTGTCTACTCAAGACCATAGCCAGCCTTCCTCAATGGATGGCGCTGCAATAATTTCAGGTAGGAACATACGTTCATCAGCTAGTTTGCAGGGGTGACATCATAACTGAAAACACCCACTCCCTAAGCAGCTTGGCTTTAGAGGATTCAGGCCTTGGATGAAAAAGTTATCCCTCCCTGCTTTAAGTTACCCCTTCTTCCTTTTAACCTCTGTGTCATGCTTACAGTAGTCAACTAATGGCAGATGTTCTTTTACTTGAAATAACCCCTTCCCTTTTTTGAAAAAAATATGAAGGTGCAGCAAAACATTGTTCCAGATGGAGTGAGGAACTCACTGACGCTTTCCTGACTATATTCTTGCCTGTGCCTGAGACCCGTTTTAGGTCTGCCTGAGACCTGCTTTGGTCCTCATTTGTGAGAAAGGCAGGGTATGAGTGAAGCAGATAGATACATTTAAATAAATATACATCAATTATATCTTTTGGAGTCATGGGAGAGAGACATCCCTTGAGAAATTCCACCAGAACTTCAGCAACTTTCACCTCACCTTCAGCCAGTTCACACAATCACAGTGTGGACATTTCAAGGCAATTATGAAATACCAGAAACCAGGGGGGATTGGTGGGAATAAAAGGCCCTTATAAAACCACAGATCACTTCACTTACCTACATGATTTCAGTTACCATCTAGAGTCCAGTACACAATCCATTGTCTACACCTAAACTTGAGGATATAACTTCATTTGCTCAGTTCTTTGGATAGGAACGAACACAAGCTCAAGTACTCTTAAACTACAAAACACATAGTGCTAGGGTTGCCAATCCCCAGGTGGGGGCAGGGGATCCCCCGGTTTGGAGGCCCTCCCCCCCGCTTCAGGGTCATCAGAAAGCGGGGGGAGGGGAGTTAAATGTCTGCTGGGAACTCTGTTATTCCCTATGGAGATTTATTCCCATAGAAAATCATGGAGAATTGATCCACGGGTCTCTGGGTCTCTGGGGGGGCTGTTTTTTGGGGTAGAGGCACCAAATTTTCAGTATAGCATCTAGTGCCTCTCCCCAAAATACCCCCCAAGTTTCAAAAAGATTAGACCAGGGGGTCCAATTCTATGAGCCCCAAAAGAAGGTGCCCCTATCTTTCATGATTTCCTACGGAAGGAAGGAATTGAAAAGGTGTGCCGTCCCTTTAAATGTGATGGCCAGAACTCCCTTTGGAGTTCAATTATGCTTGATCTTTGCTCCACCCCAATGTCTCCTGGCTCCACCCCCAAAGTTCCCAGATATTTCTTGAATTGGACTTGGCAACCCTACATAGTGCTGTATAAATGCACCCTTTTAAGTCTCTTTCTGTTTTCTGTGCGCTATCATTGTGAGGCTTTTCATTTCGCCAATTCTTACTGATAGTGTTTCAGACTTTTTTATAGCATTAATATGCTTCCATCTAAAACTTCTCCTTTTCTTCTTCTTCTTTTGTCATAACACCAGAACCTGTGTTCACCAGATGACAGTCTGACAGCAGATTCAGGCTAGGCAAGAAAAAGTATTTCTTCACACTACAATTATTACTTTATAGAATTCACAGCTGAATGGCGTGGTGAAGGCTTTAAATTACAATTTCAAATATTTGCATTCTGTCATTAATGGCTATTGTGGTGGGGTAGTGAAAATGCTGGAGTACCATCTGGGAAACCAGGTTAAAGTTCCTACTGTACCAAGAAACTCATTGTGTGGTTTTGGGCCAGCCTTCCATTCTGTCAGCCAGACTTATATCACAAAGTTGTTTTGAGGATAAAACTGTTGTACACTTTGATCAGAATGGAGCAGGTGCAGAGGAGAGTGACAAAGATGATCAGGGGCCTGAAGACTAAGCCCTTTGAGGAAAGGATGAGGACTTGGGAATGTCCAGTCTGGAGAAGAGGGAATTGAGGGGGGACATGAATGCTCTCTTTAATTATTTAAAGGGCTGTCACTTAGAGGACGGCACTTCCCTTTTCACACTGGTTAGTCCCAATAGCATACATGCCAGGTGTGGCTGCTAGGTAGTAATATAGTGTCTTAATACTTGGTTGTGAAACAAAACTACTTATTACTCCAAGGAAAGAATGTATCCGGCAAAAAAAGAAAGAAAGCTGGTATTTCCATTTCCACAGCTCTTGCAAAATCGAGTGTAGGAAGAGAGAGAAAATGGTAAGCAGAAATCATTTGTTTTCAAAAGCACCCACAGTGGCTTATCTATTGTTATTACTAAGTGCATTATAAATGAAGTTCATTTCCACCACCTGACTTCTACAAAAACATTTTCAGAATCTTGTTAACATCAGGAGCATACCAATACTACACCCCAGATGTAGCAGTTACAAAACCAGTGTTTATTTTGCTCCTATGTGAGAGCCACATACTTGAAATATAATTTCCCCCATGCCTTCATACAGAAGGATCCCTATGAAGATCAAAATAGCCCTGATTATATCTCTCTCAGTCTTTCATACACCCACACACAGAACATGTTCACAGGCAGCTTGCCAAACTAGTATGGGATGTGAGAATCCTATATGTACGTTGTATGTGCTGTCAATTTACTTCAGTCTTACTACAACCTTACTACGTCCAGGTATAAGAATTAATGATCTCCAAAATGTCCAAATTTTTACCAACCTTGCTTGCATCTTGCAAACAGAGGGCCTTGGTTTCCTTTATTGAGTTAATCCATTGCATGTTGGGTTCTTCCTCTTTTCCTGTAGCCTTCATTTTTTCCTAGTACTGTTGCCTTTTCTAGAGAGTCTTGTCTTCTCATGGGACTTCTATACATATCTCCTGTACCCTCTTGCCAGTCCTCTTCCGCCACTCATTCAAGTTGTTGTTGTTATTTATTGTATTTATAAATCCCCAATCCTTGTTATTTATATGTATATACATATTTATTTACATATCCCTGTACATACATATTTATATGAATGTGTGTATACACACACACATGTACAACTTATATAAAACCACAGCAAAATTAAACCAATTAAAAGCAAGTTACAGAATATTACAGCAATCTAAAGTTGAATAATAAATAACCCCAATTCCGACTGCTGGCTACATTCATGGGCAGGGTGGGGGAAGAGGTAAAAAATGGGGAAATGATAAAGAAGGATGCCAGGCAGATGGAAACTGTCACTGTCTTCAACCAAAAGCCTGGTGGAACATCTCTTCCTTACAAGCCCTGTGGCATTAGATCCCACAGGGCCCATATGGAAGTAGGCAGAGAGTTCCACCAGGCTGGGGCCAGGTTACCCAGGTATATGAAGGGAGAAACGGAAAGCAATGCTCAGGAAATTCTGTTGACTATTTGGTATGCTCTTTAACATGCAGAATCCTATATTTATATAAAAGCCCAAGCATATTGGCACTTTCTGGCTCTCCCATTGGCTGTGGTGTGCACTCCAGGTTCTTGTTGCGGAAGCTGATGGAGGGATTTTGAACCAGTCACAGATTTTCAGCCTAACCTACCTCACAGGGTTGTTGTGCAGATCACAAGGGAGAGAGGATAATGATGTAAGTTGCCTTGCTCCCCACTGAAGAAAAACTGTACTTCCCTAGGTAGAGGCTGCAGGGAGAGGGGAGGAGGTGGAAAACTGAAGTCAGAGGACAGATAAAGGTAGGTTGATGGTTGGCTGGGAAGGAGATAGGGTTGCCAACTCCAGGTTGGGAAATTCCTGGAGATTTAAGGGATGGAGCCTGGAGATGGTGGGGTTTGAAGAGGGGTGGGACCTCAGACAGGTTCAATGCCATAGACTCCTCCAAGCCAGCCATTTCTGTCTGGAGAACCATTGTTGCCAATCTCCAGGTGAGGGATCAAGATCACTTAGAATTACAACTTCTCTCCAGATGGCAGAAATCAGCTCCCCTGGAGAAAATGGCTGCTTTGTAGGGTGGGATCTGTGTCATTATACCCTGCTGAGGTCACTTCCCTCCCACTTTAGTTTCCACTGTGGAGAAAGACTGTACTTTTCCTAGGCAGAGGTTGCAAGGAGGGGAGAGAAGATGGAAACCTGAAGTCAGATCAGTTCCTCTATAGCAAATGGTTGCCTTGGTAGGCATACTCTATGGTATACTGTAACACAACCATGGCAGACCAAAAAACACAGATCACACCACAAGCTCACATTGATACTAAATGCCACAAGGCTGAATATGACAGGAAAAGGTGTCAACAATGCAATGCAAACAAAAGGAATGCTCAGCTTCAGCATCTATGTGACTGTTGTCATGCCCCCCACACCCCCATAATTATTCTTCCTTCTCTCCATTCTGGGTCTGTTCCAGGGCTTTGAGTCACCACAGACACAAGGACACACACAACATGTGATGGGGAAGCCGTCATCTGTTTCAGTTGAGTGGGAAAACAGCAAGGGGGGGAGTGTGAGTGAATATCAAGAGTTGGGGTGGGTGTGAAGACAGCAAGAGTGGAGAGATGAGTGCAGGCCAAGGGTGGAGGGAATAGCGGAGTACCAGGGGTGCAGGTATAGTTGAGAGGAAGAGGTGTTGGGGGCGGGGTAGTTGGAATGTGGTGGAAAGTTGGGGGGAGTGAATGCCTTCACTTGCGTGGGGGGGGGGCACTCACTCAGATCCTCTTTCTAGAGAGAGCCAGTTTGGTGTAGTGGTTAAGTGTGCAGACTCTTATCTGGGAGAACCAGGTTTGATTCCCCACTCCTCCACATATACCTGCTGATGTGATCTTGAGTCAACCACAAGTTCTCTCAATAATGATATGTTGCAACAGGTTCCAGTGCATCTAATGAGAAACCAAGCACTTCACCAGAAAAAAAACATCACTTTTACACTTTATTTGTGTATATGTACTGTATTTATCACAATTCACAATTTATGCACTAATAACATTCACACAAAGTCTACCCAAAGGACGCGGCCTTATACAGTATACCCAGAGTTCTCACACCAACTCCTAAAGGTTCGTTAAAGGTCCACATGTCGTATTAATGGGCTGTTGCCAAAAAAATGGGCCAAAAGATATCTAAAGAAGACAGTTTGAAAGCTTATACCCCCAAAATCTTGTTGGCCCCTAAGGTGCCACTGGTTATCCCAAATGCTATGTGTTGACCAAAAGTGGCTGCCTCCTGTTTTTGTTGGGGGAATTAGCAAGGAGAGACAGCTTGTGAGAGGGGAGTAATCTAGCTAGGTCCTTCCACCAGAGTTTACAGGGATCTTATCCTTTTGAGAACTCTAGAAATAAACCAGGTGGTTGCTTAACCAAGAAAGGGCCGTTTTATTAAAATAGGAAATAAAATAATGCACACCTACAGGAGTAAATGCACACTTGAAAGCAAACATACAGGCTAACAAAAATATAGGAAGGAGCATGAATTCCGGTGGGGGAAGAATTATAGTTAACAATCAAGAAGAGGCAAGCTCCATTGAGAAGAGCAAGATGTCCAGCATCTTGGGTGTGCAGTCTGGATCCAGGAAAACACACACAAACTGCATGAGGCAGAGCATGTTATAGCGCAATACACCACCTGAAGGCAAATGGATGTGCTTGCCCCTCAGAACAATGTTGTGATGGGATTAGCTAGAAGTAAAACAGCGCATTGGGAAATGCTGAATAGGGTTCCCAGGAACTGACAACAATCGGGAGGAACTCGTGATATTGTGCATGAATGAAGCTAATAGTTGCTTGATGACCCTCTGCTGTTGGAAGGGGAATCTACTGGGGATGGCTGGAAGTCTCAAGTGGTTTCACAATTATGGTAAACAAGTCAGGGAAGGTCAGGCCAGGTGGAGAAATGCTTTATTTATGGTGAAACAATACCTTTGTCATTGTGTGTGGTCTTAAGGTGGGGATAGGGTCATTAGGGGACAAGCACATGACTTTACACCTTACAAAATCTCTGCCCAGACATGTCTCTGGCCTGCATTTGCTGATATCCATTTTGTGTGACATCAGAACCATTTTGTAGACCAGGCTGTAGCCAGAACATGTGATTTTGGGATGTATTTAAGATGAAAGATGCTTGGAATTTCTCCTTCCATGTGCCAAGTTCACCCTTCAGCAGGAGGAGGGGTCTAGGGCTAACACCACTGGACTCGAATCTACTGCAGACCAACATGGCTATGCCCCTGAAACGACCCAATATATCCGTTTTCTTGTTTAGCAGTAAGCACTCCAGCTCCCCATCTGGGCTCAGCAGCTTTTAGTATTTGTGCTTAAACACCTATTTTCCTTTCCTTCAATCATCGTTGAAGTGAACATTTCCCACTCTGAGATTTAGTCTCCTTAAGGATAATTTTGTTTCATTTTGTTTTTTTAAAAGCTGACTTTATTTTATCAAGTTTGCTATTAAATCTGTTAAGTGTAGTTATGTTGATCAGTTTTACCTTTGCATTGTGTTCAATGGGTGAGCATGGGTCATCGTTTTTAGAGCGACCACCTAGTCCTTTTACCCATAACTGTAATACTAGCAATTTGATATGTGAGTTTTACTTCAAATACTTCAACAACTATGTATGCACACTCTTCCTCTGATCTTCACAAGCTGAGCCCAACATCCAAGCACCATAATAATCACCAGCTGGCAGTTTCTAAGTATTAGCATCTGGGATGCTTTTTCATTTTAAATTTTGATTAGTTACTATCTGAAGGCACATCGATGGAAGACAGTTTTATTGTAGAGGAATCTTCTGGAAAGCAAGTTCCTCTTTCCCACTAGTGAATCAGTTATGTGTCACACTTCGATTTCATCTTACAGTTTTTCATCCTATGTCACCTTGTGTTGCAATACAAGCTCTGGGTGGTTGTAGTTATACAGTTAAGTGTAGGAAATTATAGGACTGGTATTTCTGGCTGGCTGTCTACTGTGATGTGATTTGGGGTGCAGTCTTGGCACCAGATTTTGACTCCTGTTCAGCTGCACGCTTACATCCTCTATTCTGGAAGGCTAGAACACCAAGTGGCAGGCCCTTGTCCACATTAATGTTTAGGGTACTAATCATCTTTTCATGCACAGCTGGGCACCAGAAAGGACCCCTAAAGGGCTCAAGAAGGGATAAACTGGGAGTCAAAACAGCCCTGGGAAAGGGTTATGCCTCCTTCCATCACCACTTCTCCTCCTGCTGCCCCCTCAGTGGTGGAAGACCGAAGAGCCAGCTGAAGAGAAAAGTGGTGCTACCGTGCTCTTCCTGGGCATGGTGCGACCATCAAAGAGGACCACAGCCTATGTCAGGTACAAAACTGTTCCAGTGACCCATTGACCTTGTACCTCAGGACTGATCAGACTCTATAGCAGGGCTCTGGGCTTACAGGATTCATGTGAACAGACAGAGAGTCCCAAGCAAGGACCCTATCAGTGAAATAAAGCGTTATTGAAAACATTTATGCATCCTAATCTCATTCACTTTCAGCATTTATATGCATTCTAAACTGATCTCATTCACATTCAACACTCACTTGAGGTTGGCTAAGCCTAGCTGCATATAAGGGCTACCCAAGCAAGTGAACTCCATTGAGAATGGCAGGTAGAACTCTGCTGTGGTCCATATTCACTTCATCCTGTGTAGAGCTGATGACATGGAAACCATGAATAAGCTGCCTGGAGGCAGTTTTGGGATGGATTTCAGATTTCAAGCTGAAACTTAATCTTGATCACATAAAGGTGCTACTTGTGTGTGTGAAGAGGGGTGGGGGTGGAGTTGGACTAAAGAATTAAAATGTTTCCTGTTCTGGATGGAGTTGCTCCTCTAAAGAAGTTCATAGTTTGGAGGTGCTGCTGGACCTGAACCTCCTGTTGGTAAAAGATATGGCAGCAGTGGCCGGGGAAGGCAGGAAAGATCTTGCCACTGTGATACTTGCCCTGATGACATCAAGATTAGACTACTGCAAAGTGGTCTAGATTAGACTACTACAATGGGGCTGCCCTTAATATTGTCTAGAAGCTACAGTTGATACAGGATGCTGCAGCCAGAATGTTTGGGTTAGAGGGGCCATATACCCCAATCTTGCTACATCTATACTGACTCCCAGACCTTTTTTGCACACAGCTTACTACGGGGTCATGTTCCTGTTCTCTCCGCAGTGTCCGTCGGATTTCCCATTATCTGCGCCGAAGTTACAGGAAGTGCCATGGATTTTGCGTAGCAAACGTAAACCACTAATACCCAGTTTATGTTTGCTATGCAAAAGCCGCGGCACTTCCTGTAACTACGGCGCAGATAATGGGAAATTCGACAGATGCTGCGGAGAGAACAGGAATGTGACCGCGTGGTAAACTGTGTGCAAAAACAGTTCCAGTTTGCTTCCAGGTTCATTTTAAGGTATTGGTTTTTGTTGTTCAGTCGCACAGTCGAGTCTGATTCCTTGAGATCCCATGGACCAAGTCACATCAGGCCCTCCTGTCTTCCACCATCCTCCAAAGTCTGCTCAAATTCATGTTAGTTATATCAGTAACGCTGTCCAGCCATCTCATCTTTTGCTGTCCCCTTCTTCTTTTGCCTTCTGTATTTCCCAGCCTCAGGATCTTCTCCAGTGAGTGCTTCCATCTCATTTGGTGGCCAAAGTATTTGAGCTTCAGCTTCAGCATCTGACCGTCCAGGGAACAGTCAGGGTTGATTTCCCTTAGGACTGACTGATTTGATCTTCTTGCAGTCCAAGGCACTTTCAAGATTCTTCTCCAGCACCACAGCTCGAAAGCATCAATTCTTCTGTGCTCAGCCTACCTTATGGTCCAGCTCTCACAGCCATACATTACTACTGGGAATACCATCGCTTTGACTATACAGACTTTTGTTGGCAGGGTGATGTCTCTATTTTTTTTATTATACTGCCTAAGTTCGCCATAGCTGTCCTCCCAAGAAGCAAACATCTTTTAATTTCATGGATACAGTCACCACCTGCAGAAATCTTGGATCCCAGAAATGTGAAGTCTGTCACTACTTCCATGTCTCCCTCTTCTATTTGCCAAGGTGTGATGGGGCTGGATGCCATGATTTTAGTTTTTTTGATGTTGAGTTTCAAGCCTACTTTTCTGCTCTTTTTCACCCTCAACAAGAGGTTCTTTAGGCCCTCCTCACTTTCTGCCATCAGAGTGGTGTCATCTGCATATCTGAGGTTGTTGATGTTTTTCCCAGCAATCTTAATTCTGGCTTGTGCTTCATCCAGGCCAGCATTCCGCATGATGTACTCTACGTATAAATTAAACAAGCAGGGTGACAATATACATCCTTGTCGAACTCCTTTTCCTATTCTAAACCAATCAGTTGTTCCATATCCCATCCTGACAGTTGCTTCTTGACCTTATACAGGTTTCTCAGGAGACATGTGAGGTGGTCTGGTACTCCCATCTCTTTAAGGACTTGCCACAGTGTGTTGTGATCCACACAATCAAAGGTTTAGCGTAGTCAATGAAACAGAAATAGACGTTTTTCTGATACTCCTCTGCTTTCTCCATAATCCAGCAAATGTTGGCAATTTGATCTCTAGTTCCTCTACCTCTCCAAAACCCAGCTTGAACTTCTGGTAGTTCCCAATCAACATACTGCTGAAGTCTAGCTTGTAGGATCTTTAACATGACTTTGCTGGCATGTGAAATGAATGCAATGGTGTGATAGTTTGAACATTCCTTGGCATTACCCTTCTTTGGGATTGGAATATAAACTGACCTTTTCCAATCCTGTAGCCACTGTTGCGTTTTCCAAATTTGCTGACATAATGTGTGCATCACTTTAACAGCATCATCTTTTAGGACTTTGGATAGCTCAACTGGGATACCATAATCTCCACTCGCTTTGTTGTTAGTAATGCTTTCTAAGGCCCAAATTACTTCACACTCCAGGATGTCTGGCTCACGGTCAGCGATTTCACTATCATGGGCACGGACTCCTATCTGGAGAACTGGATTTGATTCCCCACTCCTCCACATGCACCTGCTGAGTGACCTTGAATCAGTCACAGTTCTTGAAAGAGCTACTTTCTCAAGAGCAGTTCCTGAAACTGCTCTCTCAGCCCCTCACAGGGTGTCTGTTATGGGGAGGGGAAGGAAAAGGTGATTGTAAGCCACTCTGAAACTTCTTAAGGTAGTGAAGGGTGGGGTATAAATCCAATCTCTTCCTCCTTCCTAAAGTGGCTGTCCTCATTTCTCCAAGGCTGGGGACAGAGGATGGTGCTAGGAGAGAAGGTGTTCCCTAGGCCCCCCCATTATGTGGTGTACCTCAGGAAGCCATCCTCTTCCTGATGTTATTCACATGCGCCCCCTTGCCCACCTGTCATTGAGCTTCTGGCTGGGTGATATCAATATGCTGTTGACACCCAGCTTTATCTGTTGTTGGGCAGGTGGCCAGATACATCCTAGCTAATTTGTCTGAGGGATTAGAGGCCATGGTGGGGTGGCTAAAGCACAGCCAGTTGAGACCGAACCCTTCTAAGATGGAGGTTCTGTGCTGAGTTAGGGGGATGCTCTGGATAGTGTGCAAACTCCTAGCTCTGGACAGTGTGCCACTGAAACCAGCACTTGCCACCTGAAGCCTGAGGGTGATCCTGGTCTCCTCACTGACAATGGAGGCCCATGTTTCCAATGTTGCCAGGCTGGCATTTTACCGACTTTGCCAAGTCAGGCAGCTGGCCCCCTACCTGTCCCCCCCCAACCTAGCCACTGTAATCCATGTAATGGTCACCTCCAGGCTAGATTATTGTAACTCACTGTACATGGGCCTGCCCTTGAGGCTAACCCAGAAACTCCAGCTGGAGCTGAATGCAGTGGCCTGGGTCCTTATGGGGACCCCACATATAGCTCACATCTCCCCTGTGCTGTGAGAGCTGCATTGGCTCCTGGTGAAATAGCAGATCAGGTTCAAGGTGTTGATATTAACCTTAAAAGACCCTTAATGCCCAGGAACCCATGTACTTTCAGGATCACCTCTCCTTGTATAACCCCAAAAGAGCCTTGCACACTGGTAATCAACATCTGGTGATGGTTCCTGGCCCAAGAGATATCCAACTGTCCTCAGCCAGCACCAGGGCCAGGGCCTTTTCTGCCCTGGCCTCAACCTGGTGGAACTCTGCCAAATTCCATCCAAGCCACAGGGCCTGTAAAGCAGAGATGTTCTGCAAGGCATTTGGCTGAGGTCAGCTACAGTTTCATCTTGGCATTCTCACTTCCACTTCTGCTTTCACTCCCCCGCTGCAAGATAGCGGCACCACCAGGATTTCATGCCATGTTGCTTTTAGGGAACTGTAATGTTTTTTACTGTTTATTTATCTTGGTTTTACTCTGCTTGTAAACTATAACTTCTTGTGAACTGCCCTAAGCCCAGCTTTCGGGAATGGCAGTCGAAAATTCAATTAAACAAATAAATCTTCAGAGGCCTTTTTTTTTAGGTGCCCTTGCCCTCTCAGGATAGACAGGTGGCAACCTAAGAACCCTCTCAGGTGTGGTCAGGGCTGCCAAAAGCCACCATAGGCTCCCAGACAGAGTCCACATGGGGCCCCACATATGACCCTGATCCCGACCAAATAAAATAACAAAACAAATAACTTGGCTTGCTGTTACTACCAAACTATAATAATAAAAGAATTAGCCTATCCGTCCATCTGTCTATTTATGGCTGGCATAGCTCATCAGGGAATAAAGCTAGGAAACTCAAAATTGGCTATGAGCTTCAGGATGGTTGTGGTGGGTGTTCCGTTGCCAAAAACGAAAGGCACGAGAACATCATGGTTCAGGTTATCCTGAGACACTCCTTCACTGTGCTATTTGCAATGGAAGCTAAGGGTTTCTGTTTGTGGCAGATATAACTCATCAGAAAATTTATTTATTTATTTATTTATTATTATTTTCAATTTATATCCCGCCCTCTCCGCAAGCGGACTCAGGGCAGCTCACAGCATTGTATAATACAATCAATCCAATAAAACATATAAAACATATAATTTACTTATTTCGGTTTTAAAACCATTCTATGGCGCTGCTTCAGTACAGTATGAGCGGCGTTGAATTCTCGACTATGATCGCCAGCATTCTATAAGATGTCTGGTGGCAGCCCTTTCTCAATCAAACAGCAAAAGCCTGTTTAAACAATTCGGTCTTACAGGCCCTGCGGAACGCAGACAAATCCCGTAGGGCCGTTATGGTTTCTAGAAGAGTGTTCCAAAGTTCTGGTGCTGCCACCGAAAAAGCCCTCGATCTCGTTACACACAACCTGGCTTCTTTTGGCCCAGGGGCTGACAACAGATTTTTTGTCCCTGATCGCAGTGCTCTCTGGGGAATATATGGGTAAAGGCGGTCCCGCAGATAGACAGGTCCCTGACCATAAAATAACCCCAACCCAGAATTATTATGGAAGTTGCAGTGCCAAAAATGACAACATTGATCCAGGTAATCTTCATGACATGCAACATGTAATAAGAGAGCTTTTAAGCAACCTGGCAGATGTCTCTAATATTCATATTCCCTATCCACCATAGAAAGTTGCTGGCTGATACACTCTCAGCCAGACATGCCTCACTGGGTTATTAAAAAATGGAGGACGGGAGGACAATGTAGCTTTGGGTCCCCATGGGGGAGAAAGACTGGGTATGACATTTGTTATCAAGGTAATTTTGCCTACGGTTCACCACCACTCAAAAAAGAGGAAAGAATGGTAGCTATCGCTGTTGCTTCTACAAGTATTGCTGCAACCCTCTGTTCTAACGTTTTAATTAATGCCTGCTGCCTTGGGAACCCTATTTGGGCAGAAAGACGGCATAGATAGACATATTTTAAATAAATTAATTAAAAATTAATGTTGCAGTGCCTCTGGCTTTTCTGCTCTTCCCCCTTATTATCCAAATGCGGGTGCAGCCAGCTCTTGCTTGGCATCAGATGCTCCCCGTTGACATCTTTGCAGCTCTTTTGCCAGGGCCATCAGCTCCATCTGTCTCTGGCTGCTTCACAGTTGTTTCTCCTTATCTCGTCATACAGGCTGTGGTGTGAGGAGGGAGAGGATGACTGCTTGGAGAGATTCAAAAACTTCATGTGTGCCAGGCCTGCTCCAGGACCAAGGGGAGAGATCATTCATGCTTGGCCAAGTGATACTTCTGCTGTACACATATATTTCTCACATGCAGTCATAAGCATTCTCTATCTATGAACAGTTTGGGACATATGAGAGTAAGTTTGCTGAATATGTAGGGTATTTCAAGGATAAGTATAGCAACATAGCTGTTTCCTCAGTTCTACAGATTTATAAGCAGGCATATAAACATTTAATGACACATAATCTATTAGCAACATTTAATGGAGTGTAATCTCTTAACATCTCTTAGAAATGAAATCTATACTCAATGGTCGTTTTCGCACTCACCTCCAGCCGACGCGACCCCCCTCTTCACCGCGCAGGATCTGCGCGGATTTCGCACTAAATGCTGCGGAGCAGCCTTTTGCGCCGGAAACTCCCGTCGCAAAAGCCGCGCAAACGCCAAACTGCTTTTTGGCGATTTACGTTTGAGCGGCTTTTGCGTCGGGAGTTTCCGGCGCAAAAGGCTGCTCCGCGGCATTTAGTGCGAAATCCACGCAGATCCTGCGCGGTGAAGAGGGGGGGGGGTCGCGCCAGCTGGAGGTGAGTGCGAAAACGACCCATGTCTCATATCCCCCCGCTTATTGACTCTCCTGAGAGGTTTTATATTTGATCTGGGCATATAGGTCATTGGGGTATGTCACAGGTAGGGGGAATATTATAAATGTGGGTGATAGAGCTATGGCTGCTTCTACAACAATTATAGCAACAGTGTTACTGGTAATGTTAGGGATCTCCTCTTTTTATGGGAAAATTAGCAAGGAGGAGCCCAAGGTAGAGCCAATTTGAGCAGAGATCTTTTCTCCAATGATACAGAGGTCCAGTATCAGAAAGAAGACACCAAAGTTTAAAATAAATTTAAAATGTTTTACTAGAGAAATATGTAAAAGGTACAATCACACACACACAAGCAATACAATACACACAATCAAGGGCTAGGAAAAATAGAGGCGATCAATAGGGATTTTTAGGTATTGTTGAAGAGAACAATATTACCTGTTCCAGATGTACAGATCTCTGTGTAGCAGGAAAAATGGAGAGAATGGCATGCACAACCAGCATGACATGCCCAATAGATCCAATTACAGAGAGTAACAGAGGGTACAGACTGCGTACGGTGCCTTCCAGAATGCACCTGGCAGTGAGATTGGGACTCAAGTTTATATAGGATTTTGAGGGGTGGGGGGCCCTTCCAGGGCTATGATCACACTTAATGGGTAATAATGTGTCTTTCCTGGGTACCTGAATGGATTCCCAGCTCAAGACAATAAGCGTGGATGACACTTGATATTTGCCCTGATGGGCCATGATGGGCTTAAATGTCTGGTATCAATTTAGTTTTGATATTCTGAGGAGTCAGTGTAGAAGACAAAGGATTTGTGCAACGTGGCAGACATTAGCACAGAAGTAAACAAGAAACGTTGAGTTGTAGCAGGAAGCAAGGATTATGGTCCATTAACAACTAGCCTGGGATTAAGAGATGAGCAATACTTTACCTGTGAGCCCTTCTGTCTATCTATGCATTCCGGGGGGGGGGGGGGGGGGAGACGGGCCAGTCCAGGAGGATACCTATGTTGTAATCAGAACAGACTGAGATTTGTTTCTCTGACCCTTTGCAAAGAGTGGCTTCACTTGGTCTGTTTCTGACAAGAAGCATTCATGCTGATTCCAGAGCTGGGGACCCCACTATTCTTGTAGAGTGCTCCCAAGCAGCACCTCTGGCCACAACAGAACCCCCTTGCAATCAATCAAAAAACAATACCCACAAGCACTTGATGTGATCCATGTTTCAGTAGCCTGAAGGGAAGGTAACTATAATTGACTCTACATGGGGCAGTCCTTGAAGATGGTCTAGAAACAGTAATTTATGCAAAATGTAGCAGCCTGTCTTGCTGATGGAACCATATCAGTTCTACTCAGAAGTCCCTTCACTGGCTGCTGATTAACTTCCAGGTTCAGTTGAAGGTGCTGAGGCTCACCATTAAGTTCCTAATGACCTGGGTCCCCCTAGTTGAAGGCTAGCCTGCCCTTGCATGTTCCCATGCAGCAGCTGCATTCTTCCCAGCAGTGTCTATTATCAGTAAGCCTGCCCCTCTTGTCGAAGGCATATTCTGCAGTAGTTCAGGCCTGAGCTTTTTCAGTGGCTTTCCCACACCTCTGGAAAACCCTCCTGGAAGAAGTCAATAATGCTCCTACCCTCTTGACTTCCTGGCAAAGCTGTAACACAGTTTATTTCAGTTCAAGAGGGAATACCCTGCTGATGTTTTTAGATTTGAGGCCAGTGAAACCTTAAGACCAACAGCATTTTGTTCAAGGTATAAGCTTTTGTGTGCAAGCACACGTAATATGCTTACACATGAAAGCTTATACCTTGAATAGAACATTTGTTGGCCTTAAAGTTCCCAATGGTTTCAAACTTTGTTCTGCTTCAGACCAACATGGCTGCCCACCTGATTTGTTTTAGTGTTTATTTGTGGCCAGGAAGCACTGCCTGGGAGCACCCTACAAGAGCAGTGGGGTCCCCAGCTCTGGAATCAACATGGATGCCTCTTGTCACCTCGAGACTGGATTACTGTAATGCCCTCTACATGGGGCTGCCCCTGTACCGAACCCGGAAGCTGCAGCTGGTGCAGAATGCAGCAGCTAGACTGTTGATAGGGCTTCCTAAATGGGAGCACATACAGCCTGGGCTGCGCGAACTGCACTGGCTGCCAGTCATATACCGGGTTCGTTACAAAGTGCTGGTCATTACCTTTAAAGCCCTATATGGTCGAGGACCTGTCTACCTTAGGGACCGTCTCTCCCCACATGAACCCCAGAGAGCACTGAGGTCAGCCGGGAAAAACCTGTTGACTATCCCCGGACCGAGAGAGGTGAAGCTGCAAAGTACCCGTAACCGGGCCTTCTCCTCTATAGCCCCGAGCCTAAGGAACCAACTTCCAGAGGAAATGCGGGCCCTGCGGGACCTTGAACAGTTCCGCAGGGCCTGCAAGACCCTCCTCTTCCGACTGGCTTTCGCTGATGAAAATGGAAATTGCTAAGGAAACCGCCATCATAAACATAAACAGCAAACATAGCATTAGCACTTTACTAATTTTAATTTAATCAACGTTTAAAGCTTACGCAGAATTTTAATTAAAATGTTTACAATGTTTAAATGTATTTTTATCTATTTCTGTATAACTAAACCTAAATTGTGTTGTTAGCCGCCCTGAGCCTGCTCCGGCGGTGAGGGCGGGATACAAATAAAATTTTTGTTGTTGTTGTTGTCAGAAACAGACCAAGTGAAACCACTCTCTGCAAAGGGTCAGAGAAACACGTCTCCGTCTCAGATGGGGTTCATGCCCATCCCTCGTGCTGAGAATTGGAAGATACAATCATACAGAAGCTAATTGCCCAACTGTGAATACATGTTGAGTCACTGGCCAGTGATAAATACACTCATAACTAATAAGCAATAAAGTAGGTTAGGGTTAGACTTGATAGCAGCAGAGATAATGAAGATCTAATGCAAATAATGTTGCAGTAACAAGGTGCTGTTTGTTGTTGATTGATTCTTTCTTGCTCTATTGAGAAGGCCAGTCAAGGAGTTCAACCATCTGAAAGCCAACATCTTTATTTTCATCTTGAGCAACACCCTAAAGGCTTTCAGACACCACGGGCTTAACCACATTATGGTGATTGATACTCAAAGGCTGCTGATCTCATAAACCTCCTCCCATTCAAAAGAACACAAAAGCAGTTGTGTGTCCTTGAGTGTGAGCCACTGTAGAAATGTTTTCCTAAATGCAGTACAGAGAAGGATGTTTTCATTGATTTGCTCTTGAAAAAGCTGGAACTGCCTTTGGGTAGTAGTTCGAAATGCACAGCAAGCCATGTCGACGAACACGTTGAGAGCTTCTACACATTTATCTTCGTGCTTCAGAAGGTGGAGAGGAGGGAGGAGGAGTGCTGCGGTACGCCGTGTCACAGGCATCCTCTGAATACATTTCCACCATTCAGCCGTGGCTTGACCACACCTTAGAGATTTTTTATAAGTTTTTGGACTTCAAGACTATGTGGTGCCTTTTGGCTCTCTGAACTGCATAGGACACTTTTGTATAGAAAGTTTTTCAAGTAAACTTGTTTAAGATACTAACGGCACAATCCAGAGGGGGTGGGGCAGAAAGTCTTTTGGGAGCAGAATGAGCTGCTACGCAGGTGCAGGAAGGGTGTGTGCCAACGTACAACCAGTGCCGCCAGTGGAGGGGAGTTACATGGGTGGGGGGCCGCCTGAGCACCACAACACCCGAGGGCAGTGGCGCCTGAGGGCTGTGCCCGAGTGCAGGCAGAAGTGAGGCAGAGCATGGTGTTCAGACGGAGGAGGTGGAGTTGGGGGCATGGCCAGGCTTAGGCCGCTTCCTGAGCAGTTTGGCCCATGACACGCTGCCCCCCAAGAGGCACAACTTCACGCCAGCAAAAATAGCAGCATGTCCCATAGGCACTCGTTGAAACCAAAAACAAAGGTTACCTCCGCTGCTGCAGAAGCTTGCAGACCCCTTAGGGAGCGGTATTATTGCCTCACCAATCCCCTCACACTTTGGCCTGGCAAGCCCCCCCCCCCCTCGGTGCCCAATCGTGGCCCCCCCCCCCCGCAGAAATAGGAAGTTCTGATGGCGAGCTCCCAGCCATACAGACTTAGAGTGAGGGACAGGCAGGCACATTGGTGATGGGTTTTGCATCGTTTGGTTGCTTTGACAGTATCTTTGACTTGTGAGGAGGAGACAGAGGTCTCTCCCCTGGGGCTAACTGCTCTTGTTTCCAGGTCTCCACAGGTTCCGGGTTCCCGGAGGCTCTGCATGCGAGGACGGTTACCCATGGCTGGGTAAGTTCCACTGTCCCCCTCTGGCCTCCCCCTCCCTCACTCTCCACCACTTGGTGTGCGAGCGTCTCTGGCACTTGAACCAGGCAGTGGGCTCCAGTAGGGGGCATTTGCTGACCCCACTCTCCTATGCTGCCGCCTGCTCCATACCCTCACTCCTGTTTCCTCTGCCGCATTCCCAACCCCTGGAAGGGCAGGGTGTGTGTGTGGCAGCTGCCCCGATGCAGGGAGGTGGGTCAGAAAATGTCCCTTTAAGAGAGCACCCGGTTGAAACGCAGTCTGCTGTTCCAGCCGCCACCCCTGCAGGTGCTCTTGATCTCTTGTCTCCATTTTGCAGGTGGGACTCCAACACAGAGGCTTCTTCATGTGTCATTCCACCCCCCCCCCCCATTCCCTCAGCTGTTTCTGCCCACCACTCTGACTGGAGCCCCACCCACGGCGAGACTGCCCAGCGTGCACCAGGGAGACTGTTGCACTCTGTTCCAGAAAAATAAAGTCTGAACTGTGCCCTCTGTTATCTCTCCTGCTTGGCATCTACTGAACACCCCCCCCCCGGGTCAGTGGCCTCTCCAAGGGAATGCCTGGGAGGGTGGGCAGACTTGGTTGGGGGGGACAGTATATGAGCTGCCACACTGCCCCCCTATAACTGGACAGGGGAGGGGAATGCCGTCCCTTAGCCTGCCCGGGCTGACAGCCTACCCAACCCCACAGGGCTGTTGTGCACAAGGCACTAAGGGGAGGCTGATGAAGTGGACTCAGAGTTCTGCAGCTGATGCACTTGCATTCTTGAGTTCTGCAGCCTCCAGGGGAGGTGTTCTGTGCACACGGCAGGGGGCGTCAGGGCAGCACAGGGGGTCTCTCGGTGGGGAGGTGTCTGCTGCTGGGCTGCTCACTCCCAGACACACATTCCACCCGCTATGACAGCAGACTTCTGCACTTGGTACTTCCTGCTTGTCTGCCTGCCATTGGGAAGGTGTGAGGGGATTGATGGCATCTCCATGGTCCCGTGCGGGGCTGTCTCACCCCCCACTCCCACCTCTGCCTTGCCACCAAGCCAGGTTTCTCATGCACGCATGCCCAGCCTCACTCCTGTTCCCTCCCCTTTGGTGGGACATCTCTCCTTTGCCTTGGATGGTCTGCCCATTATTGGCTTCGTTCTCCGTTTGGGGGCAGGTTAAGGATGGCTATCAGCCTCTCTGGGGCCGCCTCTCCCCATCCTTGTCATGAGCCATGGCGCATGCACCAGGATTGGCCAATGGGGGTGGGTGGGCTGGCCCTTCCCTCCGGCTGCCTCTGCCTCCCTTGCGTGCCTACACCAGCAGCGTTGCCATGGTGACCATCTCCCTTACGGCAAACTACGCCTCTCCCCTCCCCACGCACCAGCATGCTGAAGTCCTCAGGAAGTCTACTAGCAGTGCAGCAGCTACACCACGGCTGTCCGCCACTTATGTCTAGATTGGGCTGCCTGTGATTTGTTTTGGTTACATAGTTGCTTTATTGTTTTGTTTGAAAGATGAATATGAGCAAACTGGTCTCTCAAACCTCACCCAGGTATTATTATTGATGCTTTTACTTCCTTGGGCTGTATCTTCCTTCACTTTCTGTGGCTTCAAAAGACAACACACACCTGCTAGCTTTTTTGTTAAATAGTGTGAAAATGACTAGCAACAAGAAGGCTATCGAAGGCTGAACATCTCAGACAACCCATATAATAAAACCACAGTGCAGTTTTTTCAGGACAAGGCAGCTGGGTGAAGGTGAACTGCAAAGGAAAAAGGAAGGCTTTAACTTTTGCTCCCCACTGCCACTACCACCATGTATCTTTGGGGTTCCAGGTTTGTGTCCCCCCAGACACTTTGGATAAACAGCTTGGAGAAGACTTGTAGGAGAAAAGTAGGGGGTAGAGGAAGATTTAAGCTATCAGGATTTTATTACATGCATTTACATGCAACATTTTCTTTGGCTGATACAAAAAGGACCATTCCCCCAAAGTGGGTAGGTTGTGAATTGTTTAAGTATTTTATATAACCTCTGTTTTAAATATTTTTCAGTATTTTTATATTTGCTTCCTAGAGGTTCATATTTGGGTGGGAAGGCAGCATAGAATTATTTAAAATAAAAATAATAAACCTGGAGGAAAATGTCCTGCCCCTTTAATAAAGGCTTGTGTGTGGAACTCACTGGAACTCCTAATATGTGTAGTAAAATGAGGAGAAAGCCTCTTTCCATTCTTGTCAGACAGAACTGCACTAATTGCCCTAATTATACCTCTAAAAAAAAAGCACTCTAGTCATGGGCACTCTGATGAAGATAGAGATCTGCTACTAGAAGCTAAGAAGCACCATCCCACCTACTCCCACCCAATGTTTGTGCTCATTTTGAACCAATTGGAAGAGAATAAAGATAGGATGGATATTTTATTTCCCAATAGATATACACAACTTGAGAAATGCTGTGAGTCTGATTCAACCTTCCATTACCTTCAATGGACAAAAGTCCTTTATGGTTGGGGGTGTTCTGGTATCATCGCCTCTACCCGGCCAATAGGTAGCTGAAGAAATCCTTACTTCAAAGGCCACAAAATCTGAAAAAGTGCACTGAAGGCCACATCCATTACTAGGATTTTCAGCAGTTTTTAAAGAGCTAATTGGAAGTCCCAGGCTGCATATTTGAAGACTGAGAGGTTGCCTGGTGAGAGTACTTTTGAGTGTTTTCTCCAAAGCTTCTTCCATGACTCAAAACACTCCAAAGATGCAAAAAAACCTCTTTAGTGGTATAGGGCAGGCACAATGCACCACAGCTGGTCTTCCCTACCCTCCACTGAGAGCTACCTGCAGCTTTGGAAGGGAGCTTCAAGTTGTGAAAAGGCCATGAGGGGGACAAGAGGCACAGGGACCCCCCCCCCCCCCCAATGCATCCCAGTATCATGTCCCTTATGGTGCTCCTCCACCATTCACATTATTCATATTGCAAGAATCAGTACAGGAATTACTGTACGTTTCCAGCAAATGCTTCACACTGGGATGAGTAACTTTCGGATTCTCAGGGGACCCTTTGTTTTCTGGTCAGCCTAAGAACTCCATGAAATGAGTGGCAGGACTTCATAATAAATCCAATGCTTAGCTAACTTTAAAGGCTACTTGGTTATGGAGCATTTAGAATTAAGCAGAGCATGAGATAACAAATATGGATAGGAAGAAAAGAGCCCTGCCGGATCAAACCAATGGTCCGTCTAGTCCAGCATCTTGTCTCACACAATGGCCAACCAATTCGGTGACGGTGGCTCAGTGGTAGAGCATCTGCTTGGGAAGCAGAAGGTCCCAGGTTCAATCCCTGGCATCTCCAAAAAAGGGTCCAGGCAAATAGGTGTGAAAAACCTCAGCTTGAGACCCTGGAGAGCCACTGTCAGTCTGCGAAGACAATACTGACTTTGATGGACTGAGGGTCTGATTCAGTAGAAGGCAGCTTCATATGTTCATATGTTCAATTCCTTTGGAGGGCCAACAACAGGGCATAGAGGCCAAGGCCTTTCCTTGATGTTGCCTCCTGGCTCTAAGATTCAGAGGATTAGTGCCTCTGAATGTGGAGATTCTCCTCAGTCACAACAGCTAGTAGCCATTGATAGGGCTGTCTTCTATGAATATATTCCATACAAAATGAAAAGTCAGCAAGCTATATCCACTGTGCATAAAGATGCCAGCTAGCCAGAGAGGGGTGGGGATGACCTGCGTCTTTAGTAGACGCTTAATAGGATGTTATTTACATTTCCACACAGTAAGCCTGTATTAAAAGGATAGTGAATTTTCCTGCAGGTAGGTTGGCAATCCTTATGGTGCATCTTCCAAGTTTCCAGATTTATGCAGCTTAAAGGATTAGACAATGGCCATGTAACTTTTAGCCTAGTGAACAAATGTATAATGCAGCAGCATGTGCAATTTATGAGTAGTTTGACTGCATCTCAAAAGCTGAACTTAGATTTTCTTCTTCAAAACTTTTTGGGCGGAGTTCCCTAAAGACAGATCACAAAACATGTTAACATTTGACCAATCAAGCAATATATCCTGTTGTTGATTTGTTTGTTTTCCATACACAACCACTTCGCAAGAGACCTTAAGGTTCAAATTAGATGAGATGGCAGACGTTGTGGTGGTGGTGGTTTTAAAGTTAAGAACAAAAGAGCAGAGCATTTACTGAGAGTGGTTAACTTCTCTCCCCCTCCCACACACACACACATCATTTTTCCACTTGTTGCCTCCTGTTCCTTGAAGATATTTGCCCTATCGTTTCCCACTGCAAGGAAACTTCAGAGAAGATAGTGGTACAGGGGAAAGAGTTAAGCAGTGACAACTTCCAAGGCCCAATTTAACCCCCTTTCCACTCACCTGTTTTTAAGTTTTTGTTCTTTTTAAAGCAGGCAATCTGATCATAAACTGCCTACTATGTCTTCAGCTTGCATCCTAACACCATTTGGACTGGGAGAGAAACAAGGGATCCCCTTTAGATCATCTTCCCCAGGAGCAAGAAATGGGAGGAAAACAAATGAAGACAGAAAGGAGGCACACAACATTTGCTGAAACTACTCTTTGTTATTCAAGATTTAGATTATGATTTAACTGTTTTGTTTTTCCCCATTGAAAATGCACACACAACACAACTATCCATTGTTTTTATCCACAGGGGAGACAATAATTCCTCTCTCTCCCAGTTCCCCACCCCCTTTAGTATAATGATGCTATGGGCAAGGGAATCTCAGGCTGGATCCCTCCAAATGGCAAATCATCCCCTCTCATTTGGAAATTAACCACACCAAGCTGACTAGCTTCAACAGATGTGAGGGTTATCCAAGGAACAGGAACCATCTTACATCACATGCTTCTTTCTCTCTGAAAGAGAGGCAGATAATGAAGGGAAGTGGTTGGACTTGACAAAAGGAAAGAACGGAGGCTCAAAGGCATTTCAGAGCTCAGGGACTTCGTTTTAAGCTATGTTGTGCGAGGGGCTGTTCCCCGCTCACCATTCACCTAATTTGGCAGCTATGTTATATTTGCCAACAAGTGGCATAAGGCTCTGAAGGCAATTCACTGAGTAGCTTCCTTCCTTTCAAACCATGACTTCCAGGCACATCTTACAAGAGAATGAGATGCGCAACAGAACGGCTTTCTTTGGATGGCTGCTTTCTGTGGGCTGGAATGGTAACACTTTCTAGAAAGTCCAGTCGTACCTTCACCTCTGGTCTGGCAGAGGTCTTCAAACATTATGTGGGTGGGCCTCCCAAATCAGAAATGACCAGTTGTTGGGATTGATAACAGCAGTTCCATACATTATGGTAAGGGTTTTTACTCTGCCTCTAAGCTTGGTCCCTGCAACCAGAACTGTGCAAAAAAAGTTGTACAAATTCCCACGGGTTAATCTGAATGGCACTGGGTAAGTCTGGAAAGCAATCCAGGGTTCTGGATACCATTTTGCCTCCATGTAGTCTCTCCTTTGGGCAATGCAAAGCACGTTTGGATCCAAGTCTCTCCTTTGGGCAATGCAAAGCACGTTTGGCTCCAAGCCCTCACATCAGTGTGCCTTAGAGAGGAGTAAGAGGACAATGCATGGGCCTGCCTATGCTCCGCCTCAAGAAGAGCTGCACAATCAGAAAAAGAATTACCATAAAGGAGCAATAGTTGTTTTCTGAAGGAGCAAGTTTTTCTAGAACTGAACTTCCTCAAGGCCATGTCTCGTTTTTGCCATACAGGAAGTTGTTTGTGTCAACGAAGAAGCCATGAAGGAGTTACAGGGACAGGTCATGGTGGCTTTTCTCTGTCAAAATAATGGTGAGACTCTGGGTGTTCCCCTCCCTCTACTATTCGGAGGTTGGCTACAACTGTGGGAATCTCTACTCCAAAGTGATGGATGCAAAAGATGCCTTTCCGTCACAAAGGGGCATCCTTTTCACAGCAGACATCCCAGAGAAGGTAGTGAGTATTCTCATTGCAGAGTGCAGACAAACTGGCTGCGTGGCAGACGAAGAGCCCTTAGTAACTGAGCAAGGTGTAATACAGAAAGAGCACCATTCCAGGTAAGAAAAGTTTACTTTGGTCCTCCTCAAGTGCTGAAGGCATATTATCAGTTAAAGTAAGAAAGCATCAATTTCTCCCTCTGCATACGATCATTAATGAGTCCACGGACATCCATTATTCTTGAATCAAAACCTGTCCTATGGATTGGCAACTGCCCACGGGTAGCGACAGCTCCTTAGTTTTTGTGAGGAAAGTATGGCCAAAGATGTTACAGACTCCCTTGATATATTTCTGCCATTAAGGAAGTCTAGCAACTGTCCAGTGTTTCTTGGGCACTTGTCCCTGTGTCAGACTTTGGCTGCTCTCTTCCAACAGTCCTTCTTTTGAAATTGGGCATCTATGATTTCCTCTGATCCTTGCTGTGCCTTGTTTCTTGTCTTCAAACTACTGCAGCTCTCAAATTCTTCACGTTGTTTCCTGCCTCCTCCTTTACTTCTCAGACTTTCACCTCATCCTTGGTTCCTTTTACTCTGGGAGGGAACAAGGCAAGTTAGACAACAAGACCAAAAGATTCATTGTAAGATTTCCTCTCTACGTGTGAAGCATGTAAAATGACAGCAAATAGATGGGAGCTCATTTCCTGGTCCTACGGATGTCCCTGGGGAACTTCTCAGTAGTTCATGAAGTCCAGAGGAGCAATGAGAAAAGAGCAAGGGATAACACATCACATCCAGTAGCTGAATTCAGCTCTACCAGCTGCCCACCCCCAACTAAGTGAGGCCTTGTTTCCTTCAAGATGCCAGTTGCTAAAGGTGGCAAAAGTGGGTGGCTCCTCGCCAATGAGATGTTGCTTCCTTCTTAATGATGCATGTACGCATCCAGCCAGAGCTCCCCTGAATCCTTCAGAGAGCTGGAAAGAGAAAAAAAATAAAACAGATCACACTGGCTCAGAAAATGAGTGGAAATAAAACATAAAGAGATAGTGGTCCAGGTATTCTAACAACTCTAGTGAATATGAAGAATAAAAAAAATATTAAAATACCCCATATTGGATATGGATCAGAATGAGAAATGGGGAGAGACATTAAAAAGCAGATGAAGAAAGAAAGTGACATCTCCTAAAAAGAGTCACAGATCCTGTTCGGACATGCAATGTCCTGGTGCCTTGATGAGCGACTGTGCTATCCCAGATGAGACCCCACAGAATGTCTGTCTCCTCAGTGCAGCCAAAAGCCATGGGTTGGGTTTCTATCTCCAGCTCTTCCCCTCCTTCTCTCTCTTTCTCATGGCTCCTAGACCTTATTTTGGCCTTTCCCCTGTGCCAAAGCTCCTCTTCTTTGCAGAGCACCCATTACTAGCACATTCCAGATGCTTGAAAACTCAAATGTACCTTAGACAAGAAATAGTTTTGAATGCATATGCCATATTTGCCTGATCTCCACAAAGCACTGGTTTTGGATGTTCTTTACGGAAGATGGGAAAACCTAGCGCACCTAACCCTAACAATTATTTCTACAAGGGGGTTGCAGAAAACTCTTTGGAGACTAATGCCTTAAGGAACTGGAATGTAGGGCATTTTCCCACCAAAAATTCTTCCTAGTTTTTGGGTTGAATTAGAACCAATAGCAAGAGATAAGAGGTACTGTGAATCCCACCTTTCTCATTCTGCTTATGGCCTTTTCTATCTGATATGGCTCCCCACACAAGACTGCCCATCCTTTCATACAGGCCACAAAACTCTGGCATCACATTGACTTGATACCTACTATACAATGTCTGCAAAGGCTGTGAGCAGAGGCTTGGACTGGTACTCGATGCCATATTTTGCACACATGGACTTCACCAAGGGAGTCACCTTCCAGAAGTTGTGTCGAGGCATGGTAGGGAAGAGGCTACAGAGAAAGACCACACCAAAGAATCACATGCCTGCCCCCAACACTCCCCTCTCCTGAGGCTCATGAGTGCATGCAATAATCCACTGTGAATTGCCCCAGAGTTCTCCATGCTTATAAGTCTTTTTACTCCCCAGGGCCCAAGCATCATTTGGGGAGGGAGGCAGGGTGTGTTCACATTACACTAAATAATGCCTTTTGCAACTGGATTTTTGCTATTCTTACACAGTAAAAATCCAATTGCAAAATGCATTATTTAGTGTAGTGTGAACACACCTACAGACAATGGGCACACTTTCAAAATTCTAGGAAGTCCCTCCCAGTCTTAGCTGCAAGCCGATTACCATGTTGGGGCCTATTTGTGTAATTACAGAAATCAATACTTTTTCTTTCATTACATACTGCCACAGCATGTATGGGAGAAAACTGCATGAGTGGGAGAAGAAAAGTGCACATTATGAATTTGTTTTAGGCCTGGAGAAATTATGCTTGGGCCCTGCTTGCCCATGCAGATGTTTGCAAAAGGCCTCAGAATAGGTTCCCGATTACAGCATGGGAATTTCTCTCTTTGCCTGTCTAACAGCTTAAGCCAAGTAGTTCAGATTAGAACTCCTCCCTGATTCAAGCCTGTTTCCTCAAACTGTGTTGGCAGCTGTAATGAATGCTCTGCCACAAGAGATCTTCCTGTCCTTCAAAAGGGATATACTCACTGGTGCTCAATTTGGAAATTGAGGTGTCCGCTGAACCAGTCATTGAAAAAAGACTGGTGTACGTTGCATGTTGCCTGGAGCTGCAGAGGGAGGAGAGAGATAAAGCAGCCACATGACGGTGTTTCAATTTCCCATCCAGCCGGCCATTCCTGCTGATGATGGCACACCCTTCCCCACCCATTCCTACTTTGTTCAGGGATTTATGACTGCGAAGAAAAAAAAATAAAGATAAGGAACTGGTGCTGGGAGCCCCTCATAACGAGGGAGGTTCTAGGGTGATCACTATCTCCAGACTAGTTACTTGACTTCACTGGGTTCCAAGGGAAAGTCTTCATTACACCATTCAGAAGAATAAACACAGAATTTTACTCTAAAAGAAGAGATATTCATACTGCAGTTATCGCCATTGTCAAAGGAGCACTTTAACCAGAAGTACAGAATCTGCAAAAAGAGGTACCCCGTTGGCAAAGAATGGATGAATAAAATACATACACACGGTTGTGCCAATAGCATGTTTCCAATAATGCACACTCCACTCCATCTGCTGTGTGTCCTGAGAGGGTCAGGGTCCACCACAACATTACCACATCACTTTTGGGGGCAGCTAGAAGGGCAGAGCTAGTTTGGTGTAGTGGTTAAGCGTGCGGACTCTTATCTGGGAGAACCGGGTTTGATTCCCCACTCCTCCACTTGCACCTGCTTGGAATGGCCTTGGGTTAGCCATAGCTATCGCAGGAATTGTCCTTGAAAGGGCAGCTGCTATGAGAGCCCTCTCAGCCCCACCCACCTTACAGGGTGTCTGTTGTGGAGGAAGAAAGATATAGGAGACTGTAAGCCGCTCTGAGTCTCTGATTCAGAGAGAAGGGTGGGGTATAAATCTGCAGTCTTTTTCTAGATTAAGGATCAAATTGGATCCCAGACTCTCTGGGCCCCAGTTATCCACCCAACCATGACAAGTGCTTCTGTGTTGAATATTACATACAAAAGTGCAGTGGTACCCATGGGAGCCATGAAGCATCCCAATGTCTTTCCTAGGACCCAAAAAGGTGGGTGGGGCTAAATGGGACTTCTGATTGGCCATTGAAGATCTGATTGGCTGTGCAGATTTTTAAAAAGTTGCTCTGGCAGCAACTGCCACCACAGCACAAGGATCTTCATTCACTGCATGACTGAAGATACATTGTGTGTATACAAAAAAAAAAAAAAATTAAGCAATATGTTCATTAGATAAGGCAGCCTATTAAACAGAACTTCTGCCAGTTGCAACGTCAGAAGTCAAATCTCTAATCTCTCAAATGAAATCTGGTAAAACAGCAGAACCTGATCTGGTGCTTCCAGAGTCATTTGAAGTAAATGCAGACTGGTGGGCCAATGATTTTTTTTATTATTATTTTAAAAAATATTATTGGATTTATGAATCACCCATCCCTGCCATATCAGGACTCTGGGTGATGCACAATAAAAGTAAAATATCAAGCATAAACCAACAGTTAAAATAACAATTATTTACAATTTAAAAACAGATGGCAAAATCCTATTGTTGTGATTCCAGATTGCCAGCCACTTGACAGGCAAGGGAGGAAGAGGGAAGGATAGAAAGTGGAGAGCAGAATAGGGTGCCAGGCAAGATGAAGACTGTTTCTGCCCTCAACTGAAAGCCTGTAGTCGAAACAAAGGACCATAGCACGGAGAATACAAATCAAAAATACACTGCTTCAGGCACAACAAGAGACAATTTAGGAATAGCCAGTCACATTTGTTTATAAATATTCAACATACAAATCCCAAATATAAAGTATGGACTACAGTGGGTCGATCCAGTACACTGTTTCAAATCTTCCTCAGGCCCAAGGATGAACAGGTTGAATCCAAAAAAAATTACAGTCCTCTTTGTTGCTATCACTTTGAAGTGGGACCAAACTGGATTCCAAAGAGTTTACAATTTTAATAATTGTTATCACTTTTGGAATGGGGCCAAAACCAGACTCCAAGGAACTTAAAGTCTTATTTGCAAGAACTTATATTTATGTGGGAATCACTGCAAACATTCACCAGTAGCCAAAGCCTACAGTAATTATACAGGGGAAAATTCTCCTTAATAAACAGGACTATCCTTTTTTTGATTCAACCTATTCATCCTTGGACCTGAGGAAGATTGGAAACTGTGTACTGGATCGACCCACAATAGTCCATACTTTATATTTGGGATTTGTATGTCGTATATTTGTAAAGAAATGACTGACTATTACTAAATTGTCTCTTGTTGTGCCTGGAGCAGAGTATTTTTGATTTGCATTCAACCAAAAGCCTGGCAGAACTTCTCTGCCTTACAGGTCTTGAGGAATTGTAAAAGATCTCAGAGGTCCCTGATGCAATTTGGCAGAGAATTCCACCAGGTCTAGGACAACCAGATGTCTTTGGAGCCAGGGACCACCAGCAGATTGATGTCTAAGGAGTGGAAAGCTGTTCTGGGGATGTAACAGAGGAGACATTCTCATAGATACACCAGTCCCTGATTGCGCAAGGCTATGAAGGTTAATACCAAAACCTTGAACTTGACTCAGTACTCTACTGGGAACCCGTGCAGCTGGCGCAGCACCGTATATATAGGTGCCATCTGTGACATTCCCATCAGGACTCGCACCACCGCATTCTGGATCAGTTGGAGCTTCTGGGTCAGTCTCAAGGGTAGGTCAGCACAGAGTGCATTACAGTAGTCCAGCCTGGAGGTGACCATTGTGTGGATTACTAGGTCGGGGTCAATCGCCAAGCCTGGCATAGATGAAAAAATGTCAGCCTGGCAATAGTCAAGGAGTCGTCCAAGATCACTCCCAAACTCTTGACAGACTGTGCCGGTGTCAGTGGCACCCTGTGGGTAATCTGTGTCCCAATCTCAAGAGCCCCCCCCCAGCCACAGAGCCTCTGTCTTAGTTAGATTCAGTTTGAACCTGCTCTGTCTCAGCCACCCAACCATGGCTTCCAAACCCATGACCAGATCTGGTGGGGCAGTATGTGGGTGCCCATCCAATAGCAGATACAGCTGGGTGTCATCAGTGTACTGATGGTACCCAAGCTCGAAACTCCGCACTAACTGGAAAAGGGAACACACATAGATGTTAAACAACATCGAGGAGAGAAGCGCCCCTGAGGGCACACAGTAGGGGATATCTACAAGACCCATTCTCCCCTAGCACCACCCTCTGTCCCAAACCATGGAGAAATGAGGTGATGCCATTGAAGGGCCGACCCCCATAATCTTATGTCGGTGAGGCTGTGGGTCAACAGGTCATAGCTGACCATGTCAAATTCTACCATAAGGTCTAACTGTAATAGCAGTACCAACCCGCCTCAATCCAGTTGTCTGCAGAGATCGCCTGCCAGGGCAACCAACACTGTCTCTGTCCATATGGCTGGGGCAGGGCGGAAGCCACACTGGAATGGATCCAGTGTCGATGTGTCACCCAGGAACTCCTGGAACCCTTCAGCTACTGCTCTCTCAAATTCAAAACTAGTCAATAATTGGCAGGATCTAAAGCAGGGGTGTCAAACATATGGCCTGCGGGCCAAAACCGGCCCACCAAGGTCTCTAATCCAGCCTGCGGGTAGAGTGCGCCCCCCCCCTCAATCCCCCCCGCAGGTAGACTGCACTCCCCCCCAATCCCCCTTCTCTCTCAGTAAAAATTTACTGCTGATTTCTGTTGAAATCGGCAGCGCTGTTGGCAGCTCCATGTCCAGTGAGCTGCTTCTTCTCCTGTCTCTCCTTCTGGGTTGCTAACTACCTTGTGTGCTTTGTTTGTAATAACCAAGAGGCTTAGTGACTGGCCCGATGAGGCTGGAAGAAAAGGGAGTCAGGCTGCTAGAGTCCTGGGCGTGCTGCACCCCCGGTGGAGCCCTGCTTCAGCTGATCACAGCCACCGGACTCTCCCTCCCTGCCCCACAACTTCCCCCAGCTGAAGACTGGATTTTTCACCATGCTTGCCATGATTCAATGTCCTAGACCAGCCCTTGCCAGCCCCTCCCTGTTGCTGCTTCAGGTGGACACAGGCAATGACAAGCCACTCCGAGAGTCCTCCTGCCTCTGAGACTGTGGAGCTGGGGAGAAGAATGTGCTCTAGCCCCACCACCTACACCGCCTTGCACTGCTCCTCCTCACAAGCCAATGAGGCTAGAAGCAAGCTCTGCTGCACCAGCCCATAGGTTCAGATGGCGAGGGGTGGGGGGAAGCTTCATGTTCATGGAGGTTATAACCAGGCATCATCAGTGTTTCAGCGGCAGGTTTCCAAGACCCCGGGAGGGTTCCTGGCTCTCTTGGTGCTTTTGCAATGAAAGCCACGTGCAGGGCCATTGCAGCCACGGAGCTCGCTTCATTTCAATAAAAAGCAGCGAGCAGTAAACTGCAAGCAAAGAAAGCAAGAGTGTGGTGGATGAGAAAGAAGGGAGGGTTGGGCTGAGTCTATAATCACAGCTCTTTGCACTTCTGACTCTCCCAGACAGAACAAGATCATCTCTTCCCCCGCCTCCCGCCTCGTCTTGCAGATTGAGTGGATAAAGCTGTGGTCAGTTTCATTTGGCCAAATGCATGTTTGAAAAGCCAGTGATGAGGGGCGGGGAGCAATACTTCTAGATTTCAAAAGCAAAAAAGGGATGGGATAGGGAGGAAGGAAGGAAGAGCTGATGCAAACAGTTCTCATTTTCAAAATATAAAAAAAAAAAAGAATGGGGTGGAGGGGGTGATTTTAATAAAGCAACCAAAAGGCTTAAAATACAATTAATGTTTGAGGAGTTCCCCGTTTCAATTTATGGACAGTTCCAGGCTACTTCAGGCATCGACAACCTTGCAGATGGGGGGGGGGGGGGGGCAGTATTTTGAGCTGTAAAATCCCATCTTTATTTTTTGTTCCTGTTTTCAGGTTTCATTGCTCTGCGGGGGGGGGATGCCCATGCTTGTTCTCTGTTTATTATAACAAGCATGCAATGTATTATTTACAAGTACGTATATAAACATGACAGTCTGCCTGCTCAGTGCTATCAACAGCAGCTCCACATCCAGTGACTGCGATCAGCTACTTCCTCTCCAGCCTTCCCCTCTGCTAACTACCACAAGCACTTTGTTTACAAAGACCAAGAGGCTCAGTGGGACCACCTGTCCTTTGTTGGTTTACAAAAGCTCCAAGAGCTTCAGTGTGGTCAGCAGCTCTCCATGACAGTTTCCAGTAGCTCTGCTTCGTTTCTGGGCTATCCTTTGAAACTGGAAACAAGACACAACTCCTGTGTTTTCTTTACAACTGTCTATTGCTGCAGCCTCACAGGTCGGGGTGAGGGGTTTTTTGTTTGTTTTTGCCATTATAGTCTAGTAAAGCTGTGCTTTGGGTGCTTTGCCTGGTAGCCTGGAAGTTATAGTCAGTATGAACTGCTAGCAAAAACAAAACAACCCAACCCACACTACCCTCTTTGAATACAGCAATGCTGTTGTTGTTACTGTAGTAAAGCTGCATATGTTGGAGTATTATGGGTGCTTTGCCTGGTAAAAGTTTGGAAAGTTAGAGTCAGTATTAACTGCTAGCAAAAATTTTACCAGTTTGTTTCTAGGTCCTAATTAACCCCAAGTAAAGTCTTTTGCTTCTAAAATTCTATCTGTTTTGCGACAACTATGTCTGTGAGCAGCTTTTTTCTGTAATGGACATCAATACATCAAAAGTAGGTTTGCAGTTTATAGAGAGCCAGTTTGGTGTAGTGGTTAAGTGTGCGGACTCTTATCTGGGAGAACCGGGTTTGATTCCCCACTCCTCCACTTGCACCTGCTGGAATGGCCTTGGGTCAGCCATAGCTCTGGCAGAGGTTGTCCTTGAAAGGGCAGCTGCTGTGAGAGCCCTCTCCAGCCCCACCCACCTCACAGGGTGTCTGTTGTGGGGGAGGAAGGTAAAGGAGATTGTGAGCCGCTCTGAGACTCTTCGGAGTGGAGGGTGGGATATAAATCCAGTATCATTATCATCATTATCATCATGCACACATCTGAACAGCATATTCAAGATTGCTATAGTACAGACATTATCTCAAGATATTGATGCAATAATTCAGAGCAAGAGGCATCACTCAAAGACTGTTAAATAAACGAAGTATTGCAAGATGTTTGCTAACTATTTTTAGGTTTTAAACCCGTTTATGTTTTAAATTAAAAAATGTCTTTAATTATGCTTGTGTCCTTTCTGAAGTGTATCTTTCTGGTACCTGGGATTACATGACACGACCCAGCCCCTCAAAGTCCCATTTAGGTTAGATCTGGCCCTCATAACAATCGAATTCGACAGGTTTTTTAAAGAGTGCTACAACCTATTTTTATTCAGATTAATGTGACAGGCATCATGCCTACCTCTTGGTGGTGTGCCATAATAGTCACTATTTTAAAAAAAGGTGATCCAACAGATCCACGGAATTATTGTCCAATAAATCTGCCATCAGTAGGCAAATTATATGCTTCCGGGCTTTATAAGAAATTATTACCGTGGGTAAAGGATGAAATTATTTTGGGATAAGAGACAGCTGGATTTTGTAAATGTGTTAGTACGGTTGACCATTACCATACTCTTCAATATATTGTAGATAAATACATCAAATCAGAGGATGGCATGTTGGACATGGCCTTCATGTATCTTAGTTGCCTTTGACTCAGTGCCCAGGCAAAGATTATGGGATAAGGAGGAAAAATCATCTATTGACAAGCATCTCCTATTTTTAATTCAGCAATGATAGAATCTGCCTACAGCTCAAGTAAAATGTGGTCTGTCTAGTGAACTGACTAGAGCTATTGTATTGAGCAAAGGGGTGAAGGATGTATCCTAATTCCTCTATTATTTAATTTGTATATCAATGATCTATGCTCTTATATTTCCAAAGATTAAGTCCATATGCCTTATATAGCTCATGTTAAGTTGCCGTGTCTTTTGTATGTGGACAACACAGCTCTTCTCTCAAGATCCATGGTTGGCTTATATAAACTTATTGCCTCCTTGGAGTATTGCTCCAAAGAGGGTCTAACTATTAATATTTCTCAGTCAAAGGTCCTTGTTTAGTAAAACAACAACAGGCGAGTACCAGGTCAGTCTATGTAACAGTAGTAAATTAATCCAATTTACTGTAAATTACAGTAGCCATTTAAATCATATTTCAAACTAATCTTTCTTGGAAGGTGCATTTGAACTTGTTCTCAGCAATGGCCCCTCGATGGTGGAATCAACTTCCAGAGATGGTGCGAGCCCTGCGGGACCTGAACCAATTCCGCAGGGCTTGCAAAACATTTCTTTTTCAGCTTGCTTTTAAGACAGAACCTGGCTAAACTGATTTGTAGCCATCTAGCCACCTTATGTATGATTATGACGTATAGTATTTTATAGCACCTATTTTATCTATTTTTAACTAATTTATTTATGTAATTGATTGTATTTAAAATTGTTGTTTACATTGTTTTATTTGAATCATGGAATTCCATGTCTGTGAGCCGCCCTGAGCCCGCCTTTGGCGGGGGAGGGCGGGATACAAAAATAAAGTTATTATTATTATTATTGTTATAAGAACAGTCATGAGTAATGGGAAGGCTCTTTGGGGATTTTATTATTCCTCTGAGAACAACATGTCCCTGCAGCAATTAAAGAATCAAATGCTAAAGTTTCTGGGCAGTTACTGTATGCTGTAGAAATTTGGATTAGTCAGGTAATATTGATAGACTATTACTAAAATTTTTACATAACATTCTGGGAATTCAAAGATATATGGTAGGAATAGCTTTGATAGCTGAGATTGGGAACATGTCTTTTAAAACAAAGGCTTGGTGCAGAACATTCAATCTGAAAAAAAAAAAACCAGGATGATGAAATTGAATTTAGAATCAGGTCTTCTTGGATTAGTGACACTGAATCATCACAGGAGCAACTGGGACAAATATTTGGAATTTAAATTATTATGTCTTGGCATTACCAATGATATCATAGAAAGTATGAGTGGTTGTGAATTGAGTCAGTAAATTAAAAGGCATTTGAGAGATTTTGACTATAAAAGTATGCTGGTAAGAGTGGTCAGAGTATACTCATCCTTTTCAGGTGGCATTCTTCCTCCCAAAAAAAATGTCAAACCACCTGTTTGAATGATCTCTTCCAAAGCAAAGAAGTGTATTTACGCTTGCGGGTTTAAACACTTTGCCATTGGCTATATTGTTAGGAAGATTTCATGGCATTCCATACCTCAGCGGACTCTGTGAATGTGGTAGTAACTAAATTGACTCTATATTCTTTTGGACTGCCCTCAGTTTTCTGATATGAGAGCTTATTTCATCTTTCCTTTGCTTAACCAGGACTCTGTCCCTTTGGAAGCTAAGTCTTCTTGGTCTCTAAGAACAAAGTTTGAGTCCAGTAGCACCTTTAAGACCAACGAAGTTTTATTCAAGGTTTAATTTTTTTGTGCACCCACACTTCTTCAGATGCTAAGAGATGAAGATAAACAACTTTACATGTGGTGGCTGTAGTAAAATCATGGACCGATTTCTCACTAGTGTTACTCCACCCCCAGGTTTCTGCTTTCCCCAGTGCAAGTCATCCATTTTCCACCAGTTGCTCCACAGGCACATTTTGACGTGTGGCTCCCTCCAGTTCCCCTCACAACTTTGTGATGCTGTCTTTCAAGTGTTAAGAAACTGCAAGGGAAACTGGAGGGAGCCACACATCAAAATGCACACACAGAGCAACTGGTGGGAAACTGATTGCTTGCACCAGGGGGAAACAGAAGCCTGGGGGCGCAGCAACCCTAGTGAGAAATTGGTAATGTTGTAACTTAGGTAGCAAATCTTAGGCTTCCCTTTTAATGTGCAATGGGTCACTGTTTATTACTTTTATCATGAAAACAGTAATTAAGAAAAATAACTTCTGCCTGAAATGTTGAAGATTTACTATTACAGTAATGCATAACCTCACTCCCTGATAGTTTGTGGTTGGCTCCACCTCCTATGGCAGCCATTTTTGGCTACACCCACCACTGTCTGTCAGAACTCCAAAGGTGCCCACAAGTTCAAAAACTCTGAGAACCTCTGGGTTAAAGTATCAGACTAGGATCTGGGAGATCCAGATTTGAATCCTCACTTTGCCATGGAAGCTTGCTAGGTGACCTTGAGCCATTAACATATTCTCAGCCCTAACCTACCTCACAGGGTTGTTGTGAGGATACAATAGAGAAAAGGAGAATTATGTAAGCCATTTTGGATCCCCAGTGGGGAGAAAGGCAGGACATAAACAAATTAACCCCCCAAAAGCATTATATTGGGTACTGTCCACCAAATGTTCTTGTGTTTCAAACTCTTTGTTCTTGTTTTTCACTTCCTGTATTTTCCCATATTCCTTACCATTCATCATGTTGCATTTAAGATTATTAAAAGTCCTTCCTTACTTTATAACTCTATGATACTGGCCCACTCTGACCACCAAATATTATTCTCCTCCCTTTCCTTCATGATGCCACACACCTCTCTCTCATTGCTCAGTCTCTCTTTCTCTCTCTGAATTCTTATATTTATAATAATAACTACAAGAAAGGATGCTGGTCTCACCTGGGTTGAGAACCATTCTGCGTTCTTGTCATAATCAATATTCATTGGGATGTGGTTCATTTGTGTCACCCAGACAAACCAGTGACTCTCTATAATTCTGTGCAAAACAAAGGGAGGCAGTGATAACATTCTAAGCCACTGAATTCAGTGAGAAAGCTACTGAAAATTACCAGTACTCAAATAAGCCAATTTCCACAAACCCAGACATTCAAAGGTCAGCACAGAGCTATAACTAGGATTGCAAAATCACATCAGGCAAAAGAAAATGGACCATATGTAAAAAGGTGTAGATGGAGAGAGATTAAAAGTCTTGCTCAACCAGCAAGAAAGGGTTAAGGAAATGTACTTTAAATCATTTAGTATCAATTGCTCCTTTATGAGTACGGCATGCTCACAATCACAGCGTTAAAATGTGGGCATCCCTCCCCCTTTGTGAAGTCTTGAGAGGTGAGCGGAAAAGACAGCCTACCTGTTCATGCAAAGACTCACTGGGCAAACACACACACACACAAAGTCCCCATCAACAAAGGCTGAATCATCCATCTGCTTAAAAAAATCTGCTTTTTCATCACTGCAGACTGGTGTGAAATGATAATCCCATGAAACAAGAAAATGGGTCCAAATCTTATTTACCTGAGCATGAAGAAGAGAGCAAAGAGACTCTTGAGTTCCAGTAAGAATGAGTAAGTCAGAAAGAACCGGATATAAAATGTCACCATCCAGGCCAAATCCTGCCACAAAGGAGAGCAAGAATGTTCTAAAGAAGAGATTATTATAATACCATACTTCCCCACCCATTTGCTCAGCCCTGGAGCCTGCCTGCAAAGTCCTATTTCAAGATATCTACACTCTCCCTTTTCTTGTGCAGTGCAGGAAATTAAACCTCAGAGTTCTCTCCCTGGGATTCCTTGATAAATGTCCACAGGTGAAGTACTGAGGGCAGACCACCTCCAAGTCCAAAAGAGGTAGACACTAAAAGGTTTGACTTTTGCGGAATACAAGAGAGAAGTGGATAGATGAAAGGAACAGGAATCATAAAGTAGCTGCATTTGTGGAAAGAAAAGAAAAAAGAAAACAAACCATCCCCTCCAATGTATATTTACCAAATTCACAGAGCTATCCTCCTGTCTCCCATTCCACCACCCCACAACCTAACTTCTATAAACAAGGACACACATTGTAGCCAATCAAATCATGTGCATTTGAACCAGTGAATTTGCATCTGACCCCCAACCCGGGCTGGGGATTCAAGAAGTCCTACAAGCCTGCAGAGAGCAATGCCTACTTACCACCCATTGTCTGCGCTGGACCACAAAGTAGAAGATGTACCACTGTAGGTAGAAGGGCACCAGAGCTGGTGGTCCAACTGGGACAAATTAAAAAGGAATGCATTGGTGAATTAAGGAACATGTCAGCACTAAACAAATGCTGCAGTAAGGTCAGACAATGAAATATGGTTCCAGGGTTAAAAAAAAATTTTTTTGGAGACAGTGGAGATCGACTCTGTCAAATTTGATAAGACCAGGAAGACAGATAATATGTAAGTGGAATTTATTTTATGAATGGATGGGTGAATGTAAAAGTTAAGTTGGTTCTAGTATAAGCCAATTAAGTGTTAAAATGAATATTGAATATGGAACAACTAAGAGCTATGAGAAAATTAAGAGGAAAAGGAAGTTTAAAGTTGTTATTAATGATATAATAGAAGGATACATAGTTAAAACCGCGCTCTCCTGCTTTTTATTGTATTGGTTTTGGGTGAGACATATGATAATTTTGCTTATGTAGAAAAAGTTTAATTTTTGAATTGTTATGTTATTTGATATTGAAATAAAGTCCATTATAATTTTTTAAAAAATGGTTCCAGGGTTATTTATTTATTTATTTATTTATTTACATTAGACTTTTATCCCGCCCTCTCCGCAAGCGGACTCAGGGCAGCTTACAACAGCCGTTTACGCGATTTAAAACAGTAAGTCAATAAAATCTATAAAACATTAATACAATTAAAATTTAAAAACTATTCCACGGTGCTGCACCATTACTATGTTGGCGGTTCTGCTTTTCAGACGGTTGGTCACCAAGAACTCTAGCTGATGTCAGGTGGCAGCTCTCTCTCAGTTTAAGCATCGGAGGCCTGCCGAAACAATTCGGTCTTACAAGCCCTGTGGAATGTAGGAAGGTCCCGCAGGGCCCTTATGGCTTCCAGGAGAGCATTCCATAACTCTGGTGCTGCCATCGAGAAGGCCCAGGTTTGTGTCAAACGCAACATGGCCTCCTTTGGTCCAGGGGTGGACAGCAGATTTTTTGTCCCTGAACGCAGTGCTCTCTGGGGGATATATGCACTTTATAAGCACTTCAGGCTAAAAGAGGCTTGTAAATAGCCATTCACCTGGCTATCCATGGTGCAAAAGAATTACCTAGAGGTGACCAGGCATGAAGGCTTCCTTTTTATTATTTATGTATTTATTTATTTTGACTTTTAGCCCTCCCTCCCCCACAAGCAGGGTCAGGGTGTGTTACAGCAGCATAAGTACAACGTAACACCAATTTAAAACCAGTATCACAATTTACACTACTGATTATATGGTATGTTATATGAAGCGTTGCCTTGTGTGGGTGAAACAATCTCATAAAAACATTTGTAAGCTACTACATTTTGTGAGCTTGCAACACCGGCCTTCCGCAGCAGAAAGAAAATTATACTCACGGATGAAGAAGTACTTGTGCTGGTGGTTATAAGGCATGAACTTCTTTTTCTTCATACCCAGCTGTGAGAAGGAAAAGAGACAACAGCAAGCCAGCAGAGTTAGCATTAGCCAAGCTCTCATAGATAAGAGAGCTTCACTCTCATAGATACTTTAAGTCTAAATCTCTCCACCAGTCTACCTCTTTGAGGAGAACTCCGGGCCCAAGTACAGGGATGCAGAATGGATGAACTTTACTTGGACCAGGGCTTTGAAGGGGTGGGCAGTCTGGGATGTAAGCCCACTACCATGATACAGTCAACCAGGGTTCTTCCAGATAGAAAACACAGGGGGGAGAGGTGATCCATGATTCACAAGACTATGTATATGAGACAGGATTGGGGACAAGGTGAATGTTACAAATTTGTACTGGGCGCGGAGAATTTTAATATTTTGCTTTATTGAAGACCTTTACACTCCAAACTCTCAAGCAACTGATCCTTAGGATAGGAAGCTTATAATTTCCCACTGCCACCCCGCCCCCCTTCCCAATGTAATGATGGTACCTGGACCCCGATTCTTTCAGATGCTTGTAGTGTGCCAACAGTCAACAAAACAATTCTCAGTTTGTTGTAAATTACAGATCACTACAAATAAGAGAAAGTGAGTCCAGAACACTTTGGTGTAGTGGTTAAATGCGTGGACTCTTATCTGGGAGAACCGGGTTTGATTCCCCACTCCTCCACTTGCACCTGCTAGCATGGCCTTGGGTCAGCCATAGCTCTGGCAGAGGTTGTCCTTGAAAGGGCAGCTGCTGTGAGAGCCCTCTCCAGCCCCACCAACCTCACAGGGTGTCTGTTGTGGGGGAGGAAGGTAAAGGAGATTGTGAGCCGCTCTGAGACTCTTCGGAGTGGAGGGCGGGATATAAATCCAATATCATCTTCTTCTTGCTTTCACTTTTGTGTTCAAGCGGAAGGTACTATCTCCCTATGAATTTTTATTTTCCAAAGTCAGCAAGTGGTGGTGGAAAGCGCCATCAAGTCACAACCAACTTATGGCAACCCCATCATAGGGTTTTCAGGGCGAGAGATGTTTTCAAGGCCATTGCCTGCCTCTGCATAGCAACCCTGGTCTTCCCTGGCGGTCTCCTTTCCAAATACTGACCAGGGCCAATCCTGCTTAGCTCCCTAGATCTGATCAATCTAGCTTGGACCATCCAGGTGAGGGAAATCCAACAAGGGCTCTACAAAATGCTAAAAATTGCAGTGCACTAATGGTTGTCCCCAAGCAGAGGGCAGCAGAAACACCTAACTAGTAAAAGCTTATTCTGAAAAACTACCGAAGTTATGGCACAAGCTTAAGAAGCACAAGAATGCCAAGAGCTCCAACACGAAAATATGCTTTACCAGTTAATAAGATATGGCACTAGACTAAATACATAAGCAGATCTCTAAATGCAATGGATGAGGAATACTGACCACCGAAAGGCATTTATTTATGCAGATGTTTATATCCTGTTTTTCTCCCCACTGGGGACCCAGAACAGCTTCTAAAACCGTTCTCCTCTCCTCTGTTTTGCCCTCACAACAACCCTGTGCAGCAGATCGGTCTGAAAGAGAATGACAGGCCCAAGGCCACCCAGTGAATTTCTACGGGGATTCAAATCTGGATCTCCCCAGGTCTACTTTGAAATTCTAACCATGATACCATGCCGGCTCTGAGACATGAGAAATAGTCATCAGCTCTGCTGCTTTATGCATCCGTTTAGATCACCAAGCAGCCCTTTGAAACTGAATTGCGAGTTGTGATGAGTATATGCAACATATACAGAGCCTACAAGTGCCAAATCAAAAAAAGAAATGAAACGGTGAGTTTTCTAAAGGGACGAGATAAGCTCTTTGCCTCCGTACCTAGGAAAGAGCAAGCTTAAATTGCAAAAGAAAGACTGACACAACTCCAGGCCAAAAACACATAGCAGACAGGGCCAAACCAGAAGAGACACTAGGCAGCCATGACACTGGGCAGCATTTTTACAAATATAGCTGCCACATAAAGCTACAGCTACCCAATTTCACAAGGACCCCGTTTCAATCAGGGAGCACCATGCGAGGAGGAAGGTTTTAAACCTCCCCCCTCATGCTATTTTCTTGATCTAAAATGGTCCCAGGGAGCCGCTATTTGCCTCAGTGGGGAAACACAGATATGGATGAATGTATCTCTGCCCCAATGAGACCAGCACTGGCTCCATGAGATCACTGAGATTAGGATAACAGCACAGGAGGCAGCTTAACCCACCCCTGCCATGTGTGACGCAGCTTTGAGAAAACATGAGGGAGTTAAGGCCTCTGTGATTTTATTCAGGGGCAGAAAACCAAAGTGAGACATCCCATGTTACCTCAGTTGCTGTTATTTTATAGTGAGTTGGAGACTGACTAGGAAACCAGGCCATGACTAGAAATTGCCATGGTTTCCCCACCAACTTTCCTTCTCTGGAAAGCAAACTGGTTCAATAGATGAAAGGAATGCCTCAGACAAAGCAAGTCTTTTGAAATACTTCCAAGCCCCATTCTTCCACCCAAGGTAATCAAAGCAACAGAGGCTGAAAGAAGTTACTGTGAGCCAGTCTACATGCTTCCTTTCATGTCTAACTAATTAACTCACTGAAAGAACTCAACACTGCTTTAAAATACTTTGGATTTTTAATAGGTAGAGAGTGAATGGATAGAATACATAATGAGCCATTTAAGACAAAACAGCAGAGACTGATGCTGCGGTCCTATAATCTGAATGTTAACAGCCTTTCCTTCCATGATAGCTACAACTTAAAAGCTTTTAAAAATACCTTAAACAAGGCAAGCAGCTATTTATATTTACCTTTTATCTCGCAATAGCCTTTTACAGCAGAAACCAGGATGCAACAGAGAATAGACATGTGCTTTGGGTTCAGTTTTGAACAGCTGACAGTTTGGTTGCTCTTTTACTGGGGGGGGGGGGGTGTAATTATTTAGACTAATACAAATCATTATGAGAAGAACTGTCCTGATAATATTATTTCAAACATATACCAAAAAGTAAATCCATCTAGCAGACTTTATGAGTAAACACATTTTGAATCTGGTCATAAATCTGTTAAATTCTCCAAATTCACCTGGCTGCCGAAACAATATAATGCCAGGACAAGCATGTAACTCTTCTAACATAAATGTTTCTTCTTGGCTGTGGGACACCTACAAAAGCCTTGCAGTCCTTCACTCTAAGTGCCCCCCATCTCAATCTGAGCAAGAGATCTACATAGCAATCCTTTCCCCAATACTAAAGACGCAGTCTCCACTCCAATGTAAACAACTGTACGATTATCCAAAGTTCTATAAGACTCACCTCCACAGAGAGTTTCTTTCCCAATGCAAAAAACAAAGGATGCATATTGAGGTCTGGGTCCTTGCGGAAGCAGTTAGGCTTAGCATGGTGCTGGAAATGCCAATGATTCCACCAGCTGGCTGGTGCCCCCTGCAGATGGACCAAGATGAGAAGATCTAATTGGAAATCCTGGTCTAAACAAAGTGATGTCTCAACCCAAGCATCCCAACTGCTATTTTAGATCCAGTGAAATGCCAAGGGGCAATCCTTACACTGACACTCACTTTCAGATGTCCAATCACAAATTTGTGGACCCAGTGGTTCCATCTGGACTTGCCGAAGACTGAAAGGTGTCCCAAATCATGCTGCAGCCAACCAGCTTGGGCCTGAAATAGAGAATTATTACTGTTGTTTATTCTTATTAGTACCAAGACAAAGTCACCAATGCCATGCCACAAAGGACAGATCCCTACCCCAACAGCTGTAGAGCTAAATCCTGGCAATGGGAGAGTCCAGGGAAATTGAATGAACAGGAATAGGTGCAGTCATCTGTATACAGATTTCAGTGTGTGGACTGGAAGTTAGGCCAAAGCTACACAGAGGAAGTGGGAATATGTGAAGGAAAAGAAGAGACGGCTCCATGAAGGCATGTTGGAAGGGAGCTCCTAAAATAAGAGGAAGTGAAGGACAATGGATAGCACTGTTTCAGATACCAGGAAATCTTTGGGTGGCTGGAGGCAGCATATCTGGAAGAGCAAAAGCAACAGGCAGGGATACAGCAGAAAAGAAAGAGTAGAAACAAGGAAGAAAAGAGACTTCTTTTCAAGAAGAGCAAGTTTGGTGTAGTGGTTAAGTGTGCGGACTCTTATCTGGGAGAACCGGGTTTGATTCCCCACTCCTCCACTTGCAGCTGCTGGAATAGCCTTGGGTCAGCCATAGCTCTGGCAGAGGTTGTCCTTGAAAGGGCAGCTGCTGTGAGAGCCCTCTCCAGCCCCACCCACCTCACAGGGTGTTTGTTGTGGGGGAGGAAGGTAAAGGAGATTGTGAGCTGCTCTGAGACTCTTCGGAGTGGAGGGCGGGATATAAATCCAATATCTTCATCTTCTTCTTCTTCATAAAGGCTTAGACATACCTGGATCTGCTGGTGTGACCTATAACTCTGAGACAGAGAATTCCTAATTTAAGAGCACCGATACAGCCCTGCAGTGATTGCATGACTTGTTCATGTTCTGTAAGATCCAGTAGATTACCTGGACAGTGCCAAGCAGCAATCCAGAGATGAGAAAAGGCACCAAGGATGGCCCAAAGTACCACAGATTGAGCCAAGCAGCCACATCCAGCAGCAAGATGTGAATGAGGTATAGGAAGAAAAACATGCGGTTGGGGTTCAAGAGTCCCATCTTCTCAACAGTAGCACGGAGCTGACGGAAATCCTCTATGAGCAGTTTCTGTGGAGAACACAACATTATAATTTCCTCCGCTTTTAAGGAAACCTTTTAGGAACTCAAGTTAATTTAGCTGCTCTCCCTCTATCACTCTTGAGCTTTATATAAAAATTATGATTTCCCCAAATGAGGCTAACCTATGAAATTAAGTGAAAACTAAATGGAACCTATTATCAGAATTTTATTATACTTAGCATTCACTAAAAACAGATATATGGCTCCAATAAAAAGGTCTTTAAAATGCCACTGCAGTGTTAGCTATGTTTTCATATGTGTGTCACTATTTTTCCTACAGAAACACTGCGGAGCATTTGATAAAATGATGTGGTCCAGGTATACATGGAATTCAAATGAGACAGGGCTACTTATCCAAAGGTGGGGGAGCAGTGCAATGGAAAAGATGGCAAGCATCTCTACAGCTAAGAGCTCAAAGTTGGCCTGCTTCAAATACCACAATGAGAGCAGCCAAAGCAGTGCGGTGTTTCAATGAGAACTCCAAATAGCATACATACACTAGCAGTGGCCACGTGTTTAAGCCAAATGAGGTAAGGGGTGGGGAGCTAATAGCGAACATAATCTAGAAGGGTGAGAGAGATACAGATGGTGGGGCAATAAGAAGTGGAGGTTTCAAGGAAAGGAAAGCCAATTGGTGAGAGGGAGAACTGGAGCCAAGGAGGGGAGGAGAAAGGGGATTTTCCCTTCTTCGTATATCGTCATGTGTCCTCCCATCTACATACCAATAGCCAGGGCTTCTTCTGTAGAAAAGGCCCAGCAGGAACTCATTTGCATATTAGGCCACACCCCCTAAAGCCAAGCTAGCCGGAACTGTGTTCCTGTGTGTTCCTGATCAAAAAACCCCCTTCCAATAGCAAAGCTTGCCAAATCTGGTGACTGAAGATGTGAACAGGCAAGACAAATCTTTCTACAAACCTAAAAAGGGCCCCAGGTTGTGGAAAAATCTGAAATCTTAAAAAAATTTGGGGGGGGGGGTTAAAAACCCAAAAATAAAAAAGGAGTGCCTGTACCTTTAAGCAATGGATTCTGTCAGTAGCTGTTGTTAGGTAACCACAGTATTCCAGGCTGAGTTTCTTTAAGTAAAAGATATGGAAAGGGGCCAGGGTCCTTTCCAGGTCTATTCTGGCCTTTAAAGTAGGGGCCAAGCCTTGCTAGGGTTGCCAACTTCAGGCTGGGAAATTCCTGGAGATTTTATGGTGGAGTCTGAAGAGGACAGGGTTTGGGAAGGGGAGATACCTCAGCCAAATATAATGCCATAGAGTCCACCATAGAGTCATTTTCTCCAGAGAGACATCTCTCATCTTGAGTTCAGTTGTAACTTTGGGAGATCTCCAGGTCTCATGTGGAGACTGACATCTCTAGCCCTAAAAGCAGCCTCCAGGTGATTTAATACCATCCAACTTATATGACTCAACTAGACCTGAAAATAGTGTGGGGAGGGGATATACGGGAAAGGAAGGTGCCACCACACAAGTCCTTTAGAGTTCCTTACAATGCACCACATAACTGGACAATAGTTTTTCTAGGCAGAGGATTTGGTGGGGGGGGGAGGTGGAGAGGAAAACTTGGAGACAGATGAGCAGATAAAGGTAGGTCATCTGTTGGGTAGGAAGGAATAGGGTTGCCAACTCCAGGTTAGGCAATACCTGAATATTTGGGGAGTGGAACCTGAGAAAAGTGGTTTGAAAAGGGGAAGAACCTCAGAAGGGTTAAATGCCGTAGACTCCACCCTCCAAAGCAGACATTTCCTCCAAGAGGTGGGTGAACTCCAGATAGGGACTGGAGAATTACAACTACTCTACAAATGACAGAGATCAGTTCCCCTGGGAAAAAATGGCTGATTTGGAGGGCACATTATCACTGTTGAGGTTGCTTTCCTCCCCAGGCCTTGCCCTCAGGCTCCACCCCCAAATCTCCAGAAATTTCCCAACTTGAAGCTGGCAACCCTAAGAGGAACTGATCTCTATACTTGGGAGATTCAATGTGATTCCAAAAGATCTCCAGATTGGCACCCCTAGAAGGAAGCAGGAAAAGACGACAGCTTATGGGGGCTTTCAGGAAAGGGAAAGAGGAAATAATAGGGAGGGAGAAATGAGCCACCTCCTGCATGTCCTTAAGAGTTCCCATTTGTGTCACCTAATACTCTTAATGTGCAATTTGCCCATATGTGAATAGCATGCTAATCTTCCTTACAGTTCCTTCAATAACTGGAAACTCATGCTCCACAGATATGCTTGTGGGCTTAGTTTACTAACAAACCAATCCACTATCACAGTGTCTTCCAAGGTGACTACAACAAGAAGGGAAGATGCCCCTGACATCCAGAAAACTGCTGTTGGGGCTTCCAAAATGGGAGCACATACGGCCAGGGCTGCGTGGACTGCACTGGCTGCCAATTACATACCGGGTCCAGTACAAAGTGTTGGTCATTACCTTTAAAGCCTTGTATGGCCGAGGACCAGCCTACCTGAGGGACTGTCTCTCCCCATATGAACCCCAGAGGGCACTGAGGTCAGCTGGAAAAAATAAAATGACTATCCCTGGGACGAAAGAGATCAAGTTTCAGAATACCAGAGCACGGGCCTTTTCAACCGCGGCCCCTGCCCTATGGAATCAGCTCCCTGAGGAGGTGCGGGCCCTGCGGAACCTTGATCAGTTCCGCAGGGCCTGCAAGACTGCCCTCTTTAAACGAGCATACATCGACTGCTGAATTGTTGTTAACTAAGGACCCGCCAACACGGTCCTGTTTTAAGGACCTATGTCATCATGGAATTTGTTTAAACTGGCAGATACTAGCGTCAGAATGCCATCATTACTGCCAGATCAATTCAAATTATGAATTTTTAAATCCATCAACTGGTTTTTAAATAATGTTTAAAGTTTTTATTGTTAAATCTAATGTTTTATTTATTATTGTATATGTACGAAATATTGTTAGCCGTCCTGAGCCTGCCTAGGCGGGGAGGGCGGGATACAAATAAAATTTATTATTATTATTATTATGTTTATGCGGTAGAATGATCAGAATGCGATTTCTAACTGGAATTAATGACTCATTTTACCCAAATCATCTCTGAGAAAACCTCTTGACAAAGAGCCCCTTCCCAACCCCACTCTTTTAGTGCTGTTATGGGGAAGCATGGTGGCTCAGCAGTGCAGCCTGGATGAGGTACAGGGGATGAGACAGCTGCAGTGCTGCTGGCAGCAGATCTAGCCACTGCAGCCCCAGGGAGTGTACCATATCACCAGGCCTTTCTCTAACACAGCTCTGGATTGTCTAGCAAGAACATACTTCTGAACTGCCCACAAGTAGGCGGTGACACATACAATGCATTCACAGTTCGAGAGGGTAGCTGTACTGGTCCACAGTAGAACAGCTAGATTCAAGTCCAGTAGCATCTTAGAGACCAACAAGAGTTTCAGGGTATGACTGACAGGGCACAGTTAAAACTCCCATCATCAGTATGCACATAAATTTCTAGACTCTGACCATTCCTCTCAGAATCCAAATGATCTCTGCTCATACAGTTACTTAGTTCTATCTGTCTGAGCTATACCACTGTCACAGAGGGCTCATGTAATTGCTCCTCCATGGGGGAAATAAATTCCCTCCTTACAGAAAAGCAACAATACACTCCTGTGCAGAGTTACTCCAGCCTAAGACCACTGATGTCAATGGAGTACCACTGCTCTGCACATGGCAGGGGAAAAGATTCTGGCCTCTCTTTCTTCCTTTACCATTCCCTAGTTGATCATTGAGGCAAGATTTTTCTCCCCCACCCCGTACACTGCTTCTACTATTCCTCTCCAGCCTAAACATATTTTTCTATCACTTTTTTAAAATGTTTTTGCAAATCTGCTAACGTTATTCAAAATTAAGAGATTATACTGGACATTTGCTTTGGGATTGGCTGCCCTGGCCTAACCTTGCCAGACCCGTAGCCAGAAAATTTCATTGCGGGGGGGGGGGGGGGGGGCACGGAAAAATTTTTTGGAAAGCCAATTGGTGAGAGGGAGAACTGGAGCCAAGGAGGGGAGGAGAAAGGGGATTTTCCCTTCTTCGTATATCGTCATGTGTCCTCCCATCTACATACCAATAGCCAGGGCTTCTTCTGTAGAAAAGGCCCAGCAGGAACTCATTTGCATATTAGGCCACACCCCCTAAAGCCAAGCTAGCCGGAACTGTGTTCCTGTGTGTTCCTGATCAAAAAACCCCCTTCCAATAGCAAAGCTTGCCAAATCTGGTGACTGAAGATGTGAACAGGCAAGACAAATCTTTCTACAAACCTAAAAAGGGCCCCAGGTTGTGGAAAAATCTGAAATCTTAAAAAAATTTGGGGGGGGGGGGTTAAAAACCCAAAAATAAAAAAGGAGTGCCTGTACCTTTAAGCAATGGATTCTGTCAGTAGCTGTTGTTAGGTAACCACAGTATTCCAGGCTGAGTTTCTTTAAGTAAAAGATATGGAAAGGGGCCAGGGTCCTTTCCAGGTCTATTCTGGCCTTTAAAGTAGGGGCCAAGCCTTGCTAGGGTTGCCAACTTCAGGCTGGGAAATTCCTGGAGATTTTATGGTGGAGTCTGAAGAGGACAGGGTTTGGGAAGGGGAGATACCTCAGCCAAATATAATGCCATAGAGTCCACCATAGAGTCATTTTCTCCAGAGAGACATCTCTCATCTTGAGTTCAGTTGTAACTTTGGGAGATCTCCAGGTCTCATGTGGAGACTGACATCTCTAGCCCTAAAAGCAGCCTCCAGGTGATTTAATACCATCCAACTTATATGACTCAACTAGACCTGAAAATAGTGTGGGGAGGGGATATACGGGAAAGGAAGGTGCCACCACACAAGTCCTTTAGAGTTCCTTACAATGCACCACATAACTGGACAATAGTTTTTCTAGGCAGAGGATTTGGTGGGGGGGGGAGGTGGAGAGGAAAACTTGGAGACAGATGAGCAGATAAAGGTAGGTCATCTGTTGGGTAGGAAGGAATAGGGTTGCCAACTCCAGGTTAGGCAATACCTGAATATTTGGGGAGTGGAACCTGAGAAAAGTGGTTTGAAAAGGGGAAGAACCTCAGAAGGGTTAAATGCCGTAGACTCCACCCTCCAAAGCAGACATTTCCTCCAAGAGGTGGGTGAACTCCAGATAGGGACTGGAGAATTACAACTACTCTACAAATGACAGAGATCAGTTCCCCTGGGAAAAAATGGCTGATTTGGAGGGCACATTATCACTGTTGAGGTTGCTTTCCTCCCCAGGCCTTGCCCTCAGGCTCCACCCCCAAATCTCCAGAAATTTCCCAACTTGAAGCTGGCAACCCTAAGAGGAACTGATCTCTATACTTGGGAGATTCAATGTGATTCCAAAAGATCTCCAGATTGGCACCCCTAGAAGGAAGCAGGAAAAGACGACAGCTTATGGGGGCTTTCAGGAAAGGGAAAGAGGAAATAATAGGGAGGGAGAAATGAGCCACCTCCTGCATGTCCTTAAGAGTTCCCATTTGTGTCACCTAATACTCTTAATGTGCAATTTGCCCATATGTGAATAGCATGCTAATCTTCCTTACAGTTCCTTCAATAACTGGAAACTCATGCTCCACAGATATGCTTGTGGGCTTAGTTTACTAACAAACCAATCCACTATCACAGTGTCTTCCAAGGTGACTACAACAAGAAGGGAAGATGCCCCTGACATCCAGAAAACTGCTGTTGGGGCTTCCAAAATGGGAGCACATACGGCCAGGGCTGCGTGGACTGCACTGGCTGCCAATTACATACCGGGTCCAGTACAAAGTGTTGGTCATTACCTTTAAAGCCTTGTATGGCCGAGGACCAGCCTACCTGAGGGACTGTCTCTCCCCATATGAACCCCAGAGGGCACTGAGGTCAGCTGGAAAAAATAAAATGACTATCCCTGGGACGAAAGAGATCAAGTTTCAGAATACCAGAGCACGGGCCTTTTCAACCGCGGCCCCTGCCCTATGGAATCAGCTCCCTGAGGAGGTGCGGGCCCTGCGGAACCTTGATCAGTTCCGCAGGGCCTGCAAGACTGCCCTCTTTAAACGAGCATACATCGACTGCTGAATTGTTGTTAACTAAGGACCCGCCAACACGGTCCTGTTTTAAGGACCTATGTCATCATGGAATTTGTTTAAACTGGCAGATACTAGCGTCAGAATGCCATCATTACTGCCAGATCAATTCAAATTATGAATTTTTAAATCCATCAACTGGTTTTTAAATAATGTTTAAAGTTTTTATTGTTAAATCTAATGTTTTATTTATTATTGTATATGTACGAAATATTGTTAGCCGTCCTGAGCCTGCCTAGGCGGGGAGGGCGGGATACAAATAAAATTTATTATTATTATTATTATGTTTATGCGGTAGAATGATCAGAATGCGATTTCTAACTGGAATTAATGACTCATTTTACCCAAATCATCTCTGAGAAAACCTCTTGACAAAGAGCCCCTTCCCAACCCCACTCTTTTAGTGCTGTTATGGGGAAGCATGGTGGCTCAGCAGTGCAGCCTGGATGAGGTACAGGGGATGAGACAGCTGCAGTGCTGCTGGCAGCAGATCTAGCCACTGCAGCCCCAGGGAGTGTACCATATCACCAGGCCTTTCTCTAACACAGCTCTGGATTGTCTAGCAAGAACATACTTCTGAACTGCCCACAAGTAGGCGGTGACACATACAATGCATTCACAGTTCGAGAGGGTAGCTGTACTGGTCCACAGTAGAACAGCTAGATTCAAGTCCAGTAGCATCTTAGAGACCAACAAGAGTTTCAGGGTATGACTGACAGGGCACAGTTAAAACTCCCATCATCAGTATGCACATAAATTTCTAGACTCTGACCATTCCTCTCAGAATCCAAATGATCTCTGCTCATACAGTTACTTAGTTCTATCTGTCTGAGCTATACCACTGTCACAGAGGGCTCATGTAATTGCTCCTCCATGGGGGAAATAAATTCCCTCCTTACAGAAAAGCAACAATACACTCCTGTGCAGAGTTACTCCAGCCTAAGACCACTGATGTCAATGGAGTACCACTGCTCTGCACATGGCAGGGGAAAAGATTCTGGCCTCTCTTTCTTCCTTTACCATTCCCTAGTTGATCATTGAGGCAAGATTTTTCTCCCCCACCCCGTACACTGCTTCTACTATTCCTCTCCAGCCTAAACATATTTTTCTATCACTTTTTTAAAATGTTTTTGCAAATCTGCTAACGTTATTCAAAATTAAGAGATTATACTGGACATTTGCTTTGGGATTGGCTGCCCTGGCCTAACCTTGCCAGACCCGTAGCCAGAAAATTTCATTGCGGGGGGGGGGGGGGGGGCACGGAAAAATTTTTTGGAAAGCCAATTGGTGAGAGGGAGAACTGGAGCCAAGGAGGGGAGGAGAAAGGGGATTTTCCCTTCTTCGTATATCGTCATGTGTCCTCCCATCTACATACCAATAGCCAGGGCTTCTTCTGTAGAAAAGGCCCAGCAGGAACTCATTTGCATATTAGGCCACACCCCCTAAAGCCAAGCTAGCCGGAACTGTGTTCCTGTGTGTTCCTGATCAAAAAACCCCCTTCCAATAGCAAAGCTTGCCAAATCTGGTGACTGAAGATGTGAACAGGCAAGACAAATCTTTCTACAAACCTAAAAAGGGCCCCAGGTTGTGGAAAAATCTGAAATCTTAAAAAAATTTGGGGGGGGGGGGGTTAAAAACCCAAAAATAAAAAAGGAGTGCCTGTACCTTTAAGCAATGGATTCTGTCAGTAGCTGTTGTTAGGTAACCACAGTATTCCAGGCTGAGTTTCTTTAAGTAAAAGATATGGAAAGGGGCCAGGGTCCTTTCCAGGTCTATTCTGGCCTTTAAAGTAGGGGCCAAGCCTTGCTAGGGTTGCCAACTTCAGGCTGGGAAATTCCTGGAGATTTTATGGTGGAGTCTGAAGAGGACAGGGTTTGGGAAGGGGAGATACCTCAGCCAAATATAATGCCATAGAGTCCACCATAGAGTCATTTTCTCCAGAGAGACATCTCTCATCTTGAGTTCAGTTGTAACTTTGGGAGATCTCCAGGTCTCATGTGGAGACTGACATCTCTAGCCCTAAAAGCAGCCTCCAGGTGATTTAATACCATCCAACTTATATGACTCAACTAGACCTGAAAATAGTGTGGGGAGGGGATATACGGGAAAGGAAGGTGCCACCACACAAGTCCTTTAGAGTTCCTTACAATGCACCACATAACTGGACAATAGTTTTTCTAGGCAGAGGATTTGGTGGGGGGGGGAGGTGGAGAGGAAAACTTGGAGACAGATGAGCAGATAAAGGTAGGTCATCTGTTGGGTAGGAAGGAATAGGGTTGCCAACTCCAGGTTAGGCAATACCTGAATATTTGGGGAGTGGAACCTGAGAAAAGTGGTTTGAAAAGGGGAAGAACCTCAGAAGGGTTAAATGCCGTAGACTCCACCCTCCAAAGCAGACATTTCCTCCAAGAGGTGGGTGAACTCCAGATAGGGACTGGAGAATTACAACTACTCTACAAATGACAGAGATCAGTTCCCCTGGGAAAAAATGGCTGATTTGGAGGGCACATTATCACTGTTGAGGTTGCTTTCCTCCCCAGGCCTTGCCCTCAGGCTCCACCCCCAAATCTCCAGAAATTTCCCAACTTGAAGCTGGCAACCCTAAGAGGAACTGATCTCTATACTTGGGAGATTCAATGTGATTCCAAAAGATCTCCAGATTGGCACCCCTAGAAGGAAGCAGGAAAAGACGACAGCTTATGGGGGCTTTCAGGAAAGGGAAAGAGGAAATAATAGGGAGGGAGAAATGAGCCACCTCCTGCATGTCCTTAAGAGTTCCCATTTGTGTCACCTAATACTCTTAATGTGCAATTTGCCCATATGTGAATAGCATGCTAATCTTCCTTACAGTTCCTTCAATAACTGGAAACTCATGCTCCACAGATATGCTTGTGGGCTTAGTTTACTAACAAACCAATCCACTATCACAGTGTCTTCCAAGGTGACTACAACAAGAAGGGAAGATGCCCCTGACATCCAGAAAACTGCTGTTGGGGCTTCCAAAATGGGAGCACATACGGCCAGGGCTGCGTGGACTGCACTGGCTGCCAATTACATACCGGGTCCAGTACAAAGTGTTGGTCATTACCTTTAAAGCCTTGTATGGCCGAGGACCAGCCTACCTGAGGGACTGTCTCTCCCCATATGAACCCCAGAGGGCACTGAGGTCAGCTGGAAAAAATAAAATGACTATCCCTGGGACGAAAGAGATCAAGTTTCAGAATACCAGAGCACGGGCCTTTTCAACCGCGGCCCCTGCCCTATGGAATCAGCTCCCTGAGGAGGTGCGGGCCCTGCGGAACCTTGATCAGTTCCGCAGGGCCTGCAAGACTGCCCTCTTTAAACGAGCATACATCGACTGCTGAATTGTTGTTAACTAAGGACCCGCCAACACGGTCCTGTTTTAAGGACCTATGTCATCATGGAATTTGTTTAAACTGGCAGATACTAGCGTCAGAATGCCATCATTACTGCCAGATCAATTCAAATTATGAATTTTTAAATCCATCAACTGGTTTTTAAATAATGTTTAAAGTTTTTATTGTTAAATCTAATGTTTTATTTATTATTGTATATGTACGAAATATTGTTAGCCGTCCTGAGCCTGCCTAGGCGGGGAGGGCGGGATACAAATAAAATTTATTATTATTATTATTATGTTTATGCGGTAGAATGATCAGAATGCGATTTCTAACTGGAATTAATGACTCATTTTACCCAAATCATCTCTGAGAAAACCTCTTGACAAAGAGCCCCTTCCCAACCCCACTCTTTTAGTGCTGTTATGGGGAAGCATGGTGGCTCAGCAGTGCAGCCTGGATGAGGTACAGGGGATGAGACAGCTGCAGTGCTGCTGGCAGCAGATCTAGCCACTGCAGCCCCAGGGAGTGTACCATATCACCAGGCCTTTCTCTAACACAGCTCTGGATTGTCTAGCAAGAACATACTTCTGAACTGCCCACAAGTAGGCGGTGACACATACAATGCATTCACAGTTCGAGAGGGTAGCTGTACTGGTCCACAGTAGAACAGCTAGATTCAAGTCCAGTAGCATCTTAGAGACCAACAAGAGTTTCAGGGTATGACTGACAGGGCACAGTTAAAACTCCCATCATCAGTATGCACATAAATTTCTAGACTCTGACCATTCCTCTCAGAATCCAAATGATCTCTGCTCATACAGTTACTTAGTTCTATCTGTCTGAGCTATACCACTGTCACAGAGGGCTCATGTAATTGCTCCTCCATGGGGGAAATAAATTCCCTCCTTACAGAAAAGCAACAATACACTCCTGTGCAGAGTTACTCCAGCCTAAGACCACTGATGTCAATGGAGTACCACTGCTCTGCACATGGCAGGGGAAAAGATTCTGGCCTCTCTTTCTTCCTTTACCATTCCCTAGTTGATCATTGAGGCAAGATTTTTCTCCCCCACCCCGTACACTGCTTCTACTATTCCTCTCCAGCCTAAACATATTTTTCTATCACTTTTTTAAAATGTTTTTGCAAATCTGCTAACGTTATTCAAAATTAAGAGATTATACTGGACATTTGCTTTGGGATTGGCTGCCCTGGCCTAACCTTGCCAGACCCGTAGCCAGAAAATTTCATTGCGGGGGGGGGGGGGGGCACGGAAAAAATTTTTGGATGGAGGGACTCCCCCTCTGGCAACCCCCACTCTCTCAGCCACCACTTTTCTCCCCACAGCTCTGGCAGCTCCGGCCCCCTCCATGCGTAAACAGCAGGCTCCTGGGGCTCTTGCAAGGCACCCCCCTGATCACGTGATCGGCAAGAAAAGCCGTGCCAAAGCCGGTGGTGTTTATGCTGGCTTTCCGGCACAATCAGCAAGTTAAGCGCGGGGCAGCCAGCACTGAACTTGCTGATCATGCCAGAAAGCCAGAGTAGGAACCACTGGCTTCAGTGCTCACGTGATCGGCGTGGACAGGGGGGCATCTTGCAAGAGCCCCAAGAGCCCGCTCTTTACTCTTTACCCTTTTGCTCAGTTGGTGGGTGTGTGAGTGGGTGGGAGGGAGGGAGGGGAAGGTGCCATGCAGACGGGGATGGGCCGCCAGAGCCGCAGGGAGAAAAGTGGTGGCGGAGAGAGCAGGGGCTGGGAAAGGAGGGGCCATAAAGGTCCAAGGGGGGTTGGGGGTGAGCCCCCCTCCCCCCGTGGCTGCAGGCCTGAACCTTGCCCATTTCCTCTCCCCCCAAAATTTAATGAAGGGGGTCCCATCTTGTTGCATTATTTGTTGGCTTTCCTAAACTGTCTTTAACATTCCCACCTTTTAGTGAACTATTGACTAGTTGCTGGAATCCAGTATTTTGCATAAAATGTTCTCTGCCCCTGTGCTATTAGTCTTTTTCCCCCTTGACTATACCAACTCTACATTTTAAACCCTTCTGTTTTGAAGGGAACGCCCACACACCACTACATTATCTCGAAACTCACTTTTGGTCTATGCTATACGAAAATACAAAGACTTCTTTTCTCCTGTCCTTCTCTCAGCAAAGACTCACGTTTTTGCCGAGCTCAAAGCTGGGCTGATCCTCTGCAAGTTCCCCGATTAACAAGGGTTTCATGAACTTTCTTACTACAGTCTTGTCCAGATGGAAGGCTGTGAATGGATCCTGGGGAGAGAAAAAAAACACAGAGAAATATGGTAAATAGCCATGTAGCAAAAGATAGTGTACAGTGGCCCTCTATTGGTCAGAGGGGGGAAATGCAGATATTGCTGCTCCACTCTAAAAACGTCTTCCATTTCTTGGAGTACTGAGACATTTTAATTTAGAAATATCTCGTCAGTTGCTTATATCATCTCCTGTCTTCCTCCTCCTTTTGGTTCACATTCCAAAATATGGGGGAAGCCTGCTCCACTGAGAAAGCGCTCTAATTGTCAGGAAGTTTTTCCTAATGTTTAGTCAAAAACTCTTTCGATTTAATTTCAACCCATTGGTTCTGATCCAAACTTCTGGGGCAACAGAAAACAACTCCCCACCATCTTCTATATGACAACCCTTCAAGTACTTGAAAATGGTGTTCATATCACCTCTCAGTCGTCTCCTCTCCAGGTTAACCATACCCAGCTCCTTCAGCCTTTCGTCATAAGACTTGGTCTCTAGACCCCTCACCATCCTCCACTGAACATGTTCCAGCTTGTCTATATCCTTCTTAAATTGTAGTGCCCAAAAGTGAACACAATACTCTAGATGAGGTCTAACTAGAGCTGAGTAAAGCGATACCATCAATTTGGGTGATCTAGACACTATACTTCTCCTGATACGGCCCAAAATCACATTTGCCTTTTTAGCTACCACATCACACAGCTGACTCATGTTCAGCATACAGTCCACTAAGATCCCTAGATCCTTTTTTCACATACTACTGCCAAGACAAGTCTTCCTCAGCCTATAATTCTGCAACCTATAATTATTGGAACACAGTTCCAGCTGGGTTGGTGTCAAGGGGTGTGGCCTAACATGTAAATGAGTTCCTGCTGGGCTTTTTCTACAAAAAAGCCGTGTGAAACAATGGTGACATTGAGATCTGGTCTAATATACAACTGAGTTCCTGCTGGGCTTTTTCTACCAAAAAAGCCCTGAGCATTCCTTCTATTCATTCATCTAAATCATTTATAAAGATATTAAACAAAACAGGTCCCAGGACAGATCCTTGAGTTACTCCACTCGTTGCTCCTCTCCAAAAGGATGAGGAACCATTCACGAGCACTGTTTGGGTGTGATCTATCAACCAGTTACAGATCCACGTAACAGTAATAGGATCCAACCCACATTTTACCAATTTTCAACAAGAATATTATGTAGAACCTTATCCAAAGCCTTGCTGAAATCAAGATGAACTGTCTACAACATTCCTGATTGAGCAAGGTAGTAACTTTCTCAGAAAAGGAGATTAGTATGACATAACTTGTTCCGGAGAAATCCATATGAACAGGATTCTGGAAAATAATCTTGACTCATGCTCAGGACTCACTTCTCAAAAACCAAAGAAATTCAAAAATTGGTTAGATGACATGGATATGCTAGATCTTTTTAAATATAAGTACTCACTTAAGAAGAGTATAATTTCTATTCCCACAGACAGGGCTGTTTTTGAGCTGGAACACACCAGAATGCTGTTCTGGCTGGCTCAGGCAGCATTCTGGCTGCCTTAGCCAGCATTCTGGCTCAGCTCTGGCAGCTTCCCTGAAGCCTGGCTGGACGACTGGGCTCAGGGAGCCTAGCCCCATTTCATGGAGGTCTCCCAGCTCCCCACTGGCCGGCTGGGTTCATGGGGCTGAGCCACACTGCACTGTGGCTTCCCAACACCCTGCTGGGTGGTTTGACTTGGGGGACCAAGCCATGCTTGCACGGAGGCCTCCCAGTGCCTGGCTGGCCAGCCAGACTCCGGGGGCCAAGCCATGTTTGTGCAGAGGCCTCCTGTTGCCTTGCTGGCCGGCTGGGTTCAAAGGGCTGAGCTGCGCTGCAGCCTCCCTCGATGCCCTGTTGGCCAGCCGGGCTCACAGGGCCGAGCCGCAGTGGCAGGATTGTTGCTGGCTGGGATTCGGCAAGTTTGTTGATGCTCCTTGATTGCTCCCATCCCCTCTCTTTCTTTCGCTTTCTTTCCCCTCTGTGGAGCCTAAGTGGTGGGCATTGTCTTTTGAAAGACTGCTGCTGGGGTATGTGGGTGCCTTTAAAAGTACAGTGGGAGAAGCTGCAGCTTCCACATGAAGGGAGGGATGGCAGGTGAGGGGTGGGAGCCAGCTACTACCAGTTCCACTTGCACCTGATTATTTCAGCTGGTGTGGCCTAATATGCTAATGAGTGTAGTGCCCTACCTGCAGTTAACTTCCAGCTCTCCCCCGGCTTCCCGGTGGGAGGCTGGACTGGAGCCCTGATAGGAGAAACACACTTAGATTGATATGCTGCCACCAGACTGGTTTTAGTCCAGGAAGCAGTGAACCAGCCCAGCCTGCTTCCTCTAGGACATTACACAAATTACAGGTTCTTTTGCCCAGATCTGAAGTCTCAGAAATAGACTCTTTAATGGTAGGGTTCAAGGCTACTGAAGAAAGCTTCTATAAAGCCCCGAGAAATAGATCAATTCCAAAAGGTTGTTAACAAAGACTTATTGAGGCACAAGATCTTACCAAACACACTGCAGCAAAAAAATTAAAATTCCTTTATCTAAATTACCTTGGTGATGCAACACCAGTTGTCAGTATAATTCTTAAAATAAAGTCCATGAGGTAGGTCAGCTTGCAATAGTCCCCAGATGTAGCAGCAGTCCATTCTGTTCAGCGGAACCCCAGGGTTCCCAAACAAAATAACAGCACTCTCTGGCATACAGCCAGAGGTCCAAAGACAAGCCTAATGGAAGCACAGCTTCCCTTCTTTTAACCATTATTGGGAACCATAGGCAATAATTAGATTCACCTGATCCCACTAAACTAATCCAAAGTTCGACATATGCAAATTAAACTTTGGCAGATGGAAATGATCTGAATTGGCTGGGCCCCTCCTGCTCAGCTGCTGCATGGAGCCCCAGCTAGCCCAGCTAACAGGAATCATTCAAGGGAACCTAAACAGTATGCTAATAGCCTACAGGTAGCCTTGTCAGCCTCAGTAATTCAAGCGGAGGACTAGGCTTCTGCAAAGACTCACACCAGGGCCTAAACATACAAGTTGAAACTTCAGAATAAAATGATCCCAGTCACTACAATAAATGTGTGCCCTAATATGCTAATGGAGTTAACAGGCTAATATTAGGTGGTGTGGTCTAATATGCTAATGAGTTCCTGCTGAGCTTTTTCTACAAAAAAGCCCTGCCCACAGACATAGCTCCCATTCTAGAATAGACTACATTATTGTCAAGTCAGTCATGTTAAGGAGTATCAGCAGGGCTTTGTTTGGAGAACAAGCCCAGAAGAACTCATTTGGACATTAGGCCACACCCCCGGGTATCATTGTTTTACATAGGGCTTTTTGTAGAAAAAGCCCAGCAGGGGCTCATTTGAATATTAGGCCACACCCCCTGACACCAAGCCAGCCGGAGCTGCATTCCTGTGTGTTTCTGCTAAAAAAAAGCCCGAGTATCAGTCTCAGTTGATGCAACAATGTATGCAGATCATCCACCTCTAATTCTTGAGGTTACAATTCAAAATGGGATTTTTAAAAAGAGAGTGGAGAATTAACAATTTACTGATCCAAAATAACAATTTGGCTGAAAAGACAAAGGCAGAAATAATTTTTTTTCCCCAAATTAATGAAACTTAAGATGTTAATTTCAGGACATTTTTGATCAAGTTGAAAATCTATATGAGAGGTTACTTGATTTCCTTAACCAGCTACTATTTTAAAAAGAAATTGTTTGAATCAGGTCAATAAATGATATTATACTGAAACCGGGGGGGGGGGGAGGAGGGGAGGGGGGAGAGAGACAGTGACCAGATCTAAATAAGATATACAGTGGAATACAGCAAATGGCAAGTTGAAATATGTTTTCAATGCTGCAAAATCTTTGTTTAAACTATGTTTAAATATGTAAATAACTCTAGAAAGATTTTGGCAAGGACTTAAACAAAGGCTAAACAAAGAAACAGGATAATATTAAAGATTAAACAAAGAAACAGGATAGTATTACAAACAGATCAAGGAGTAATAACTGTCAAAACTGCTGAAGTTCTGGAGGTATTTCAGCACTATTATGAAAATCTACATACTCCAGAAGGTTCTGTAAAGAAATTTTTAAAAGGTATAGGGATTCCTAGACTTTCAGTAGAATGAGAGGTTTTGGATAAACCCATTTCTACTTTAGAAGTATTGAAAATTATGCAAAAGGTCAAAGCTAATCAGGCACCAGGGTCAGATGAGTTTACTAATGAGTTTTATAAAACTAGTCCTCATATTTTGGCTCCCTATTTGGTCAATTATTTAATAATATGCAGGATTTTAGAAACATACTGGATATCTGAGCTGTTGCAAATATTGTACTGATAACAAAGAACGGGAAAGATTTGCAAAAGCCTTCATCTTACAGACCTATTTCATCATTAACCCTCTCAAGGAATCGGGGGCAATTTTTACCCTGGAGTCATGGGGAGAAATGGTTTGCCCATTTAAAACTTTCTACAGGCACCAACCTCCTATTATGCTTTCTCTTCAGTGAACTGAAGTACCCTGAAGTCCCTATCAAAAGGAGACTAAGAACGCAACAAACTTGGAATACAGGAAGTCTGGCAGCTCCAAATAGAAAACCATATTAGGAAGCAACTTGTCATACTGCAGCATCCTGTTGTTTAAAGAAGATCAAAACAAAACAAGATGGGTAGCCCTTTGACTGTAGCAGTAGAAAAGAGTAAGAGTACAGTAGCAATCAAAAAGCTAACAATTTGTGGTAGGATAAAGAGGAAGGGAGCAGTGGTTCACACAATAAGTGAATACTGACTCATGAAAGCTCATACCCTACCACAAAACAAAACAGTAAGAGACACTGAGCAGGCGGGGTTATTTTGTCCATTAAGTTGCTGGATCTGGTTGGAGAGGGGGGATTGCAACTAACAAACTCTAAATGTGATTTGGACATTAGCTAAAAATTGGGATAAATATAAAACTTAAGTCATCCTTATGTTTGCCAGTATTGTGATATGCAAATTTTGCTGAGGCATTTCAATAAAACAATTTTTATGCTTGGGGGGAAATGATGCCTGGGGGGGAAATGATACTTGGGGGGAAAGCAGAATAATAGACCTTTTAAAGGATGGTGAAATACAAAACATAAGGATGTGGCTTCAGGGTTTTTTTTTCATATTTCCAAATCAGCCATTTCATACACAGTAGGCAAGAGCAAATAAATATATCAAGGTAATTTAACACTTTTGAGGTCTTCCAATTATGTTTGGCTAGATGGCGTTGCCTAAAAGCTACTATTTACAGCATACTGGCAGAACAAGGAGCACCCATGTTCAAGGAGGGGTGGGGAAAAGACCTGCTAATACAGTTATCTGATAACCAGTGGAATAATCCTAAGAGCACAAGGGACGTTTCAGTGAATGTAGCAGTAAGGGAAAATTTATTCAACTCACATATTGGTGGTATTTGACACCAGACAGATTACAGAAAACAACATCTTCCACATCAAATATATCTGGAGATGTAAAAGACATATGGACTCGTTCATTCATGTCTGGAGGCAGTTTTTTGGAATAATGTGTTTAAATTAGTGAGATAAATAATGCATACAGAAATACAAAAATATCCCATTTTAGCTCTTTTGAACATGATGCCCACAGGGATTTCAGTTGTTGTTAATAAGAAATTTATTCATCGCAGCCAGATATTGAAAAATGGCTAAGGAAAGTATGGTACACACCATGTTCATAAAGAAAATACCTGCATATAGGAAGCACTGGGATGGAGACAGATATGCACAGGATAAGTTTGTACAAGTCTGTTCTACCTTAAATTAAAACAAAGCCCCCTTTGCTGGAGTTTATACCCTTTTGTATGAGTCCTGTCATCCAACATATTCATCCCATCCACCACATGGCAACCTTTTAGGTGACAATCATATCACCTTGCAACTCTTCTGGTTCCAAGACTCAGCATAAAGGACTCTGGAAGGACCCAAGCTGCAATTATTTCTTCTGACCACTAAGAGATGCTATGGGACTGTTTCCACTAAAGCCTGCCAACCTTTCCCTGATGTATTCCTACAGTTGAGACAACCAGAATAACATGATGGAAGCAAGGCTTTATAGTATTTTTAAAAGTAAATAAATTTGCATTATACAGATGTTTCTGCATGCCTCTCAAAGTCCTTCCTTCCCAATTCAAGTATGTGAAAGGGAAACCAACCTCTCACAGATCCACCTCTAATTCCATGTGAAGTCCAGCTTTTCTGTACTGGAGTGATAGCCATGCGTCCTGCTTCGTGTCATTTCCTGGCTTTTCTAGTAAAAGAGGTGTTGTAGGCAATGCATCTACCAAATCAGAGTTCTCAGGCAGGCTTAAGTGTCATAACCTCCCATTTCCGCCCCAAAAAGAGGTGTAGAAATGTCTCATTTTCACCTTGTCTAGTAACCATGGTCTCTTAGTCCTCTCTCACCTACACAAAATGTCAGCTTGCTATCTAGGCCACACAGAAGTATTACCAGGCCCTTGAGTGGAGCAATCCCAAGCATCTTTATACATACTGGCACTAACAACATAGACAGGAGATTTTTTAGTTGAATTTAATGCCATGCTTCATTTTGATTTGTCTTTTGTTGCCTCTTCCTAGCCCTCTTTCGGTATCAGCAGCACACATATGATCAGCACAGGAATAAAGAAAGGAAGAAACACAGTGAGGAATAAGTATGGAAATGCTAGGGTGGGACATTTACAATTATATCTGTTTTTAGAAATGTACTCCAAGATGAGGAGGGCAGGAAGAGTTGCATCAGTGCTTAGTTCTCATGGCCCTTTCTTGCACACCCAGGGAAATGCTGATTGACACTTTGGGATCAATCAGCCATTTTTCTCCAGGCCAGTTTGGCAAGAGATCCTGGAGGTTTCTGCCATCCTTTGGGCATGGAACAGGAGTCACTGGGGATGAATGTGTGTGTGTGGGGGGGGGGGAGATTTGTGAAGTTCCTGCATTGTGCAGGGGGTTGGACTAGATGACCTTGGAAGTTCCTTCTAACTCTGATCCTGTGATTCTATGTCATTTCAGCAGCAGACTGCAGTAGCCATTCTAGATTTACCCAAAGGTTTCAAACTGCAAGCTTGAAGGGGACATAGCAATTGTCAAGACTTGACACACACAAAAAAACTGCACTTCTTTAATGAGGCACCAACTTTTCTGGTACAACATCTGGACATCACTAAGGGATCAGACTGTATCAGCTGTTTCCAAAACAGTATGACAACTGGATGAAAAGGGGAGGGGGGAAGGCAGATGATAGTGGTTAGAAATCAGAAGTTTGAAATGAAGGCTGTAAACATTAGAAATGAAGGCTGAAAAACCAGGGCTGTCTTACCCATACATGAACCTGCCTTATATGAAAGAAGACCCTTTGTCCATCAAGGTCAGTACTGTCTTTTCAGACAGTGACTTTTCAGGGTCTCAGATGAGAGGGCTTTCACATCACCTACCACCTGATCCTTTTAGGTGGAGATTACTCAGTGAAATGATTTATAAACTGATTTCAAGCAGCAAGTCTGAAAGTGTACCATGCCATTAAGACTGTTCCGATTCTTAAATGTATACACACAGAGAAACAGACACACAATGGGACAGCTATCCATTTCAAATGGGCTCAAAACTAAATGAACGTATGGATTTACTTAGATTTATTTCAGCAAGGTTTTCCCCCTCTACATATGGGATAGCCCTGATTGAACTGAATGTCCTAAAGACGTTAACAAAGAAAACAGATGGATCTGGTGCATTTTTTTCTCCAAGAAGATCAAGGTGGCACACATAATTCTCTTTTCCCTAAAATTTATCCTCACAACTATAACCCTGTGAGGAAGGCTGGGCTGAGAAAGAAGGATCAGATCAAAGTCACCCAGTGAGATTCACTGAAGAGTGGGGATTTGAACCAGAATCCTAGTCCAACACTGGCTTTTTGTGGGGTCAACATGATGCAAATAAAACTAAGGCTTAGTTCCCATAAACAACAGATGGGGAAGTAAAACAGTGTTCTGGACTGCACCATTTCAGACTACAAAGGGCAGAATACTCTTCTCACACACACATAGCAATTAGGGAGGAAGCTAGGCTAGAGCATTTTTCTATGGCATGCTTGTTTGCTATGCCCAAGGAATGTTTGTATTTAGGAGTATTCAGCCACTTGAATTCCACCTTGCAATCTGCAATTGTAATGCTCTGATTCAAGATACCTCGTTCATTTGCCATTAGGCCTAACACCAAAGCGACATGTGCATTTTCAGGCACTTTAATGACCACTCAAGGATCAACTGCTTCATTTAATGAGCCACTGCTGTCTGCAACATGTTCTTACTGCTTTGAACATCACCAGACCACAAACTAGTGCAGCAGAAGACACTCTTCCCCTTGCCTTCCCTTGATGCTGGCCTGCACTACTCTGCAACTACATTTGGATGTGATCTCCTTATGGATGTGGTTTGTGATGGTTGAACAGTATGTAACCAACTTTACCATTCTGCAGAAACTGTCCACCCACCTCATCACCTCTTTCACTGTCCTGCTTCCTGTGAAACTGACACATTGAGGGGAAATGTTAATTACAGCAATGCCCCTTTCTGATCTCCCAGCTTTGTGGATTTCAGTCTTTCGTAAGTCTCAGGATGTGAGCCAACTTTGGTGGACACACATGTTCTGAAAAGGAGAAAAGTGAACAGTGAAATTGACAAGGGTTTTCTTGAGCTTGCCGCTTTTACAGGAGACTGGGGAGGGGGGGGGGGAGAAAGTAAAGACCATGCCCCAGAAATGAACCCTGTTGTACAAAAGGAGATGGACTCAAGTAAGGGAAAAACTCCATGACAGATTTCGCACTAGAGCTTGTTTCGGGTGGAGAGCCCTTTTGCCTCCGGTGCTTCTCTCCATTTTCGCACAAGCTGCCTCAGAGAAGTGAGTTGGCGCACCACTTTCCCACCACAAGCAAGATCCTCTGGCAAGTGGTTTCTGCTTGCCATGGGAAAGCAGTGCACCAAATGGCAGCTCTGCAGCAGCTTGTGCCAAAATGGAGAGCACTGGTGGCAAAAGGGCTCTCCACCCAGAACAAGCCCTAGTGTGAAATTGGTCCATTGGTTAAAAGTCACCAAGGTGTCCAAAAAAAGAGATATTAAAATGTGATAAAATAGCCCTGACCTAGATAGCCCAGGCTAGCCTGATCTCATTAGATCTTGGAAGCTATGCAGGGTCAACTCTGGCAAGTACTTGGATGGGAGACCTCCTTGGAATACCAGCAGTTGGGAGGCAGGGGCAGGATTTATTCAGTCACCTCCCTGAATATCCTCCAGGCCTCCAGTAGGGATTCAGTCACCAAAGGTCACCGTGACTTCCAAGTGCAAACACACACAAAAATAAACACAAAAAATACCCCAAAATGGATTTTTAACATGGAAATGAAAACTAAAAAGGCACCTCACAGAATACAGTTCCATTCACAAGTGACAGAAAATACTGGAATAGCAACATGCAGCTATTAATCCACTTTGCTGTATGGCCACCAATCAATTACAAATTGGGCACAAGCAGTTTTAAAAGTGCATGTCTACTTTTCACACATGCATACGGAGAGATTGTCAAAGTGCTCTAAGTAGAATTTTAAAAATTGATTTGAAAGTCCACAGGATACAAAAAGCCATTCCCATCCTATACTATTTAGGGTCAGGCTTTTTTCCCCCCCAAATACCACTCATCTCATGTTCCTAGACCCTCTACCCCACCCCAGTCTCTCAGCACTGCCCCTATGCTGTGCCCCACCAATCTCACTCTCCTTTTCCCCTGCTTCAATAGACTCAGGAAAGAAACACATTTCTCCTGGTCCTTCTAGCTTTTTATCCCTCATTTCCACCTCACTGCTAAACATGGCACATGCTGCCATACACTTTTGATCTTTCAGATGATGCTTCTTTTTAAACTGGTCACCAGTCCAGACTGTTGAAAATGCAGATGATACAGCCACTTATAGCTCAGCTCAGTGTATTGCTTTCAAAAGAAAGGGTGATTTCATACTCTGTGCTCACGTTTATCTGTAGAAGAATGTGGGAGGGGGAAGAGAGTGGTATTTTCCTGTCAGTTTTCTTATTGGAAGGGGGAAAGGGGGTGGTCCAGAGGCAGAGCAGCAGATGGTGGTACCACAAGTTTCAACCAATCGTTACAATTATGGCTGTAAAACCTGGCAAAAATGTCTAGCCAGGAGAGGAGGGAGGAACTGAGCAGGGGGTTTCAGTGCACTTCCTTGAAATCACAGTGCTTTGCAAGGCAGCAAAATACAAATACAGAATTACTATTTCTCCTTATATTTAACAGCTTCATGCTTTGGGGTTTTTAAAAAAACAATTCTGGGGAAAGGATTCTTTTTAAAAACTGTAATTGCTTCAGTTTTTCCCTTATAAGAACAGTACACTCAGCTTCACACAGCTTCATTTCAGAGTTTACAAATATGCTGTTAGCATACTGCTAAATCCAGGCTAAAGTATATAAGCTCTGCGAGCAACTTATTAAGAGTCAGTTTACACAATCACCATGCACACTGCCTGATTATGTGCATGTGGAATGCACTGTTCGTAGTAAGCCAGTCATCTGAGTCATTCTTCCACCATCTTCCAGATGCAGTTTGGGGGGCAGGGGGAGGAAATTAGGTTACCTGTCTTGAGGCTTAAGACCCAAGTAAATATTTTGCACAAAAGTCTGAGACAACTGCCATTTTTTAAGATCAAAACTGCTTCAGGAGGGGAGAATTTGGAAAGAACGGGAGAAGTGGTGGAGAGGTGAGAATCTCAACTGTCTTTCACCTGGGGCTTCTCCACTCCCAATTTTCCCCTCCTCTCGTTAGTTATGCAATTCCAAACAGATTTTCATAGGCAGACACGCAACTGGACTTCTATTACAGAAACACAGCTAAAGAAGCCCATGTAGAGCAGAGACAGAATGTGTGTGTGTAAAGCACATTTTACCATTTGAAATCCCTCCTCTCTTTTCCAAAAAACCATTGGGATGTAATTTTGTACACTATTGCGTTTCATTTTGTTAAGTCCTGAGGACACTGTGAACTAGTCACCTATCATCTATTTCACTGGGAACAGTATTCACTAGAAACTAATTGGAATGATTGCTGCTTACTTTCTTGGACTACAATCTGTGGGTTGGATCCTGCTGTCTGCTAATGGGCATGAATCTTTCCCTGCCTTTAATTTTAATTTAATCTTCAATTTATACCCCGCCCTATCCTGCAGCCCTTCGCCCTGGTAGCCAAGGGGCAGGAGACCTTCACAGACAAAAGTCACATAGGCTACTGGGTTCCTATGATGAGGGGAACTGAGTGAGATCTCTCCTCCTTCTTTCATGAGCCAATTGGTAAGATTGAGCCCTATAAAAATACTGAGCAGTTCTTGGGGACAGTAGGCTGTTCTAACTCCATAATGTTTGCCATTAAGGCTACTTAGGGCCTTGGAGAGCCAATACCAGAGTGCAGCCCTCAGCTGTTCAGGCCAATAAACAGCCTCAGTGTAAGGCAGCTTTATGTATTCAGTTGTAAAACTGCTGATGATTCTAATAAATCAGAGCTACAAAGAGATTTTTCAAAAAGCCATTACTGTCCCCAGAAGAAGTTGAAGACAGAGATAAGGACAATCGAAACAAACTGTTCATGAAAAGGTTAAATGGATATTCAGACATTGTCATCTCTATAGAGGAAGCTCCTGGATCTTAACAGACACAGTAAAATCACCACACTTTACTGCTGTGAATATGATTCCTCTGCTGTCAGTATATAAGCATTCTGGTTAAAACACCAAAGCTATGGCATTCACAGTAACATCAAAACCAACTATAAGACAATTAAACTATATTCTGAGTCAAAAGGGTCATGACTGTCCCAACTGGCATGTAGAACTTTGTTTAAAAATACTTTAACATAATCTTGAGTACCTTCTGCCCTACAACCCCTTGTAACTGTTCAACCAGTTGCAACCATAAGTGTATGTGCATTTGCACAAACAGAGTACTTGAAAGAAAGGGTGAGTAAAGAACATGCTGAATGCGCGCTCCTGAATAGAGTGACCAAACTGCATGCAGTTAGTTAGCAGTAGTGGCAGCATATGCAGAGTGAGTGAGTCATTCATAATATATTATTACATCTGCCTGGGGTGTAAAGAATGTGCATGCACTGCGTATCACAATGCTGTGCAACAAAATATTGCCTTGCATGTAGAGTATCATGTGCCTCCTAGTTTTATAGGCAGCATCATTTTGAATGCGTACGTGTTCTTAGAATGCCATTTGTGAGGGCCAGCTGATAGACTTAGCAGAATCAAGCAATAAATATATATCCTGGTCTATACCATCTGAAGAGATTATTTGAATGCATCTGCATGAGAGAGCAGAGGGGTGGGAAACCAGCATGCAGAAAATTGGCAAGTCTGGAAGAAAAGTTCAGCCTAGTCTTCTCAATGGTATGTTCATTTTCTGGTGTGTTTTTTCCATGTAGGAGCAATGAAAAACTCTCCATCCCTGCAGCATGAAGTGGTACCAGCAAGGAAAAGCTTTACTTGATTTGCTTTGCTTCTGCTGACTGCGTATACTAGCTCTTACAAAGATAACAGTTAGCTTTGAGTAAGTGCATTTAGCTCTTCTAAGTGGAAATTGTTATATCTTCAACCAAGGAATAGGAACAACCCAGAATTAAAAACTAGAGAACCAGAATAATACACTGGTTAGAACGCTGAGCTATGGTTGGGAAAACCTGGATTCAAATCCCCACTCAGCCATAAAGTCCAGATCCTGAATTAATCACTCACTTTCTAAACATCACTTGGACACGATTGCCATAAAGATGAAGGGTGGGAGGAAACAACTATGTATGTCATGCTAAACTCCTCAAAAGCTCATGGAAGTGTATTGCATTAATACAGACCGTAAGCACCAGCATTTAACTAGATTGCCTAAAGAGCTGTCCATAATTTATTTTATCTTACATAAAATGTAATATATATAAAATAAATTATGGAAAGCTCTTAAGTTAACTATTAGTGCTTATGCAGTTCACATACATGAGCAATGCACTTAAAAAAGACAACTAAAAGCTTAAGGTCTGCTGATCAACTAGAAGACTGATGAAAGATGGGCTGACATTCGAATGAACACCATTCTTCCAGTCCTTTGAAGAAATGTTGCCTGAAAAGACAATGAATCGTGAATGAATGTTTCAGGGAAATACCAATGTCTGCTTGGAATTATAAGAAGGTTTAACAAAATCAAACTGGTTTAGAAGTCATGCTGTCTTCTCAGGGAAATTAGAGGTTGGTATTTAGGTGAAGGGAAACTAGAGCATCTAATAGAAGATTTTCTGAATGTCCACCTGTCTATATTTTCCAACTTTATTTGGGGAAACCATGACAATTATATAAAATTAATGTTTCTGGTATAAAGGTTCCTCTTCCCCCAGCTCTACCTGCCCTCTTGCTTTTGATGATGATGATGGACGGACAGACAGGGCGAGCGAGCATTCATGAGTGAGGTCCATGGACAGCACTACAATTTTAAAGGGATATTTTTAAAAACTGCTCAATGTCCCCTCATCGCATGCACACATAGTTGTTTGGAGCAAGAAGAGCACCTTGGCCCACCATGCTGGGGTGGGGGCTCACTTTAAAATTGTACAGGTGTACACGTCACACTCCAACAGGGCAGCTGATCTCCTTGGTGTGTGAAGAACACAGTATCCTCTTCACAACAGCCCAAAGTTATCCTGCTTTTCTCATTAGGAAAAGGTGAGAACAAAGCATCCAGTGGCAAGGTAGAGTTGCTAAATATACAAATGCAAAATGAAAAAGGGAAAAAACAGAGAAAAGCAATCATACTGGTAAACATTACTCATTTTGCTGAATGAAACACTGATTGTACACGAATTCACTTTTGTTATCTGTTCTAATTTTGGAAGGTGACACTGACTCAGGTGGCTTCATATGATTCCTCTGTAGCTCTGGTGTCCTGTAGTGACAAAGATGATGTTCTGCACCCTAAACCAGATTGCATGGACACTGTTAGAAACAGGATGCTGGAAGAGAAATCTGGATTGGACAGATTGCTCTGATAGGCATGTTCTTAACATGATAAGACATGGGCCTTTGGGGGGGGTCTTAAATAAAAAGCTGGATAAAAAAGGCAGAGTTACCGCTGTGTGCACAATTCAAATCTTATGAACATTCCGCATCGTGTTTATTCTGCTCTCTTTGCATGAAGAATGTGAAGGCATAGTGCTAAGACACTAGCCCATTGCCACTATAGTACTTCATTGATTACATTTAGATTTTATACAATAACATTACACTAGTCAGCACCTCCTGCATCCACAGCCTCTTGAACCTGCTGTCTGTATACTTCATACCTAAAGATGCCTGCCCAGTGGGGACCTACTACATAGCATATGAGGGCTCTAATCCAGGAAAGTACATGAAGAATAAGGATTCCTGTTCGGGGAAACACTGCAAGTCCCATTGGACTTAATTCCAAACAAACGGCTTTATTATATCGGTGCAAACATGATGAATCCAACTCCGGGCCCTCCCATCCGTAAACGCCACCGGATGCTGCCCTCTGATTCTATGTCCCCAAACGACCTTTTTCACCCGTCAGCGTTCCAACCACTTCCTCAAAAAAAACAAAACTCGGCACCATTCCCCGAAGACCCTCCCGGCGAAGCTTTGCTGCCCCACGTGCAATGCAACCTGCCTCCCCTTCCCCCTCGCGAAGCCCTTGCTGCCTCTCACCGTGGCATCCTGCCCGGCATAGTGGCTGATCACGCGAGAGCCCCCCGGGTGCCTCTTGTGGAACCGGCTGATGTCGTAGACCTTCCTGTCAATCACCAGCCACCGCTCCGACTCCCTGCCCGAACGAAGCTTGATCTCCTCCCAGGTGAAAAGCCGCGGAGGGGGAGAGTCCACCTCCGCCATTGCCGGCTGTTGCAAAGCTACAGTGACCTCCGAGCAACCGCGGAGATTCTGACCGTCCCTCGCCCCCGCCGGCTCAGTCTAGGCGCCGCAGCAGCAGAACAATCAGCCTGTGCCGCGCCCCCTTCCCAGTGTCTCATTGGTCAGGTCTTGCTGCGGGCCACGCCTTTCAAAGAACCAATTGGACTGTCGAGTTTCCTGGCTCTTAGAATGGATAAGAGGACGGATTTGTACATTTTCGTCTGTGCACTGCAGCCTCTGAATTTCCGACAGCGGATGGCCAAGAGAGCAAGCCCATTGGTCAGCGACTTTATTCTGACCATCTCGCTTGGCTGCTGGCCTCTTGCAAGCGCACGCCTTTCCCAAAATGGTTCGCTGAATCTGCACTTCTTTGCCTCTGAATTGCAACACCGTTATTTAGACTCTGGATAACTATAGAGTCCAGTGGCACCTTTGTTGTTCTGTTTGCTGACGTTATGGTTGCACGGAGGCTGCTATACAGATCTTTAGAATGATAATTGGCATTCTTGGTATCAGCTAAAAGCCCCGTGGCGCAGAGTGGTAAAGCTGCAGTACTGCAGTCCTAAACTCTACTAAGTTCGATCCCAGCGAAAGCTGAGTTCAGGTAGCTGGCTCGAGGTTGACTCAGCCTTCCATCCTTCCGAGGTCGGTGAAATGAGTACCCAGCTTGCTGGGGAGAAAGTGTAGATGACTGGGGAAGGCAATGGCAAACCGCCCGGTAAAAAGTCTGCCGAGAAAACGTTGTGAAAGCAGCATCACCCCAGAGTTGGAAACGACTGGTGCTTGCATAGGGGACCACCTTTACCCTTTTCTTTTTCTTTTTATTATCAGCTGGGTGCTTCTCATCAGGGTCAACAGGTTACTTGCTGCTAATTTCTCTCTCTCTCTCTCTCGGGCCACAACAACTTGATTCCATGTTGCAAGCTTAGTTTCAAGCCTTATGAGATTCTTTTGCAGGCTTTGGGACAGACATAAAGAGAGTGATAGGCACATCTGCATAGTACATTTGGCAGCACGCCAATGGGCAAGTAGTGCACATCCCAGTTGCCCCCACAAGTGCCACTAACTTTATCCCTATGATTCTGTCCAGCCTGATCCTTGATTGTCCACATCACAAATGAAGGTAGTTGCAGAAGCAGCGTAGTCTGCATTCTGTGAGCTCAGTCAGTCAGTTTATTAATACAATCAATGACCAGAACATGTAAGTCATTTAGAACAACCTTAAAAGTACCTTATAAAAAGTCCCACAAAAAGTCTACATATATTTGATGAGTTGAGGGTTATAACAGTAAAAAATAATATAATAGATTTATTATTTAACCCTTTAAACCTTTTTAAAAAGCCACTTTAAAACTTGTTAAAAGATTTACAGTTTGCCCTATTTGTCTCGCTTTTTGCATTCTTTATGAACCTGGGAACAGAACCTAGCCACCTGTCTTGTTGTCTGGTGGTTCCTGTCTGACAGAAGATAATCTAATTTGAGTTTATTTGATCTGCCAGGGAACCCTTCCAATAGCGGACTAATAATTTCCCTTCAACTCACCATATGAAAAGAACAATTAAAGAATATATGCTCCAGAGAATCTATTTTAGATTGGGAACAGGAACAGAGTCTAAGTGCATAAGGAGTCCCTTTATACCTCCCCTCTACAACTGCAGATGGCAGAGACATACTCCTAGCTAAGGTAAAGGCCCTTCTAGTGTTGTAAGCAGGGCCGGCTCACCCACTAGGCAAACTAGGTGGTTGCCTAGGGCGCCAGGAGGGTGAGAGCACCAAACTGGGATCCCTACCCGCTCCTGGTGCCCCAGGCTAGAACCCAGTTTGCATGCTTCCTCTGCCCACTGCCGCCGGCCATCCCTTGGTTCCCTTCGCTTCGCCTCCCCCCCACAGCTCCGCGCCCCCCATGCCTCCCCCCTCCCCACTGCACCTCCTCCTCCTCCCTCCCTTCCTCACCCCATGTCGATTTCAATGCCGGAACTGGCTCTAGTGCCGCGTTCCGACTATCTAAAGCCCCCCCCCGCCAATGACTCGACCGGCAGATAAAACCACGCAAAGGGGCCTCACTCGCAGTCTGTCAGGACCAACAGGTTACTTGCTGCTAATTTCAGTGTCCTGAAAGAGCGGCCCCACTGCTGCTGACTCCTTCCCTCTCCTGACAGACTGTGAGCAAGGCCCCACGGTGCGGTTTTACCCGCCGATCGAGTGATCGGCAAGGGGGGGGTGCTTTAGATAGCCGGAGCGTGGCACTAGAGCTGGTTCCAGCATTGAAATCAACATGGGGTGGGGAAGGGAGGGAGAAGGCACGGGGGGCATAGAGCTGCGGGTGGAGCCAGGCAGTAAGTCTGCCTAGGGCGCCTTGGGGCATCGGGTCGCCCCTGGTTATGAAATTCAAGGTATAGGTAGGCAGCATTGGCACTTATATATTTGAATTCTGTGAGCTAAGAATCACATTCCAGCCATCAAAAATTAGTAATTGGTTTATTTTTTATTATTCAAATACAAAATTACAAACAAAAGACTCACAGAACATCAGTCGCAGTACACCCACTCCTAAATTTGTTTAGACTGGCACTCTTTTTATCCTCATTATAATATAGAGTAATAAGATCAACAAATAATTTCTGAATCATTTGATGAAGTTCTTTATAACATATATCCTTTTATGAACAAAATCCATAATTCTGGTAATCTCTGTAATATCCCAGGATTCAGCAAGTCAATCTGAAAACAAAGGACCTTGTTTCATTATTAAGATTTTAGTAGCGATAAATAAATTCCAGATGCATTGATTCATCTATTAAAATAATTCTATCCTGCCTTTCAAAACTGAACATTTCACAAATAAGTTACCATTAAAATATAACTTTAATCACATGAAGTAATTAAAATAGAGTCCACAAATAATCTATAATTAAAACCCAGCAGTCATGGGAAGAAGATTCAACAGTCATGGAAAACCAGCAGCCCCTTCAGCCACTCCACAGGTTAACCAAAGACAAGAACATCTATAGGTCAACAAAATACAGAACCCAAACCCAGCAACCAATTTAACAAGGTCATCCAATAACTAAATCCCTTCAGAAAGCGTGTTTACCATCCTTGTAAAGAATAGGAGTAACAGAGCAGGAATCTCAATGCTGCCACCAAGAAGGTCTCATCATGTGCAAGCATCAATCAAGCTATATGTGACTTTTATGAGCAGGAATGCAGTTCCAGCTGGCTTGGTGTCAGGGGTGTGTCCTAATATGCAAATAAGTTTCTGTTGGGCTTTTTCTACTAAAAAGTTCTGAGTGTGTGTGTAGATATTGATGTGTGTGAGACAGTTTTGTTATTGTGATCCTCATTTACTTATTATACACATAATTTCTTCTTCCAAAATCTTTCTAATTTCTTTATTCTACTTTTTATAATGTCCCCTCAGATCGCAAAGCATGGAGGCACACCGTCCACCAGGCTGTCTCTTCTTTTGAGAACGCACGCATAGCTGGTCTTGAGGACAAAAGGAGATTGAGGAAGAATCGCACTGCTACAGCACCAACCCTAAATCAGACTTTTCCCTGCAGCCACTGTGGCCGGACCTGCCTGTCCCGCATTGGTCTTGTCAGCCACCAGCGAGCCTGCAGCAGACGTGGACTATTGCACCCTTCTTAAATCTTCGTTCGCGAAGCCAAGCCAAGAGAATGTCCCACTCAAGGATTTTTACTAGTTCAAAACACTGTTTAGCTGCAGACACTTCCAAAATGCCATGTGTTTTAGTTATATTTATTTATTAAAATATTTATGCCCTACCTTTCCCCATGGCATCTTACAAATCATAATTTAAAACATCACAATTTGAGACTAACAAAATAAAGCCCCAGTTTACCCTTCTGCCCCAAGAGATACATTTTCAAAAGCCACAACATCTCAGAGATTATCTTCTTCATAATAAGTCTGCCTTAGAGCATCATTGGAAGTCTTTCTGTGCAGAACCCCACAATCTTTATAGTGCATGGTCACTAGAGAGAAGACCTTGAGAGCAGTGTTGCATTTCTGGGCGGTCCTCCCAAGGGAAATACTACTTGCTGCACTATCCCTCTTGGCCACATCAGATTCCCACTGGGGAGAAAGGCAGTGAAGTAAATACATAGTTGCTAAAGATGACCTTCAGTCTGCAAACTTTGAAACTCTTCTGCAGGACTATGAAGTTGCTAGTCTTAGAGAATGCTTTAATCTCTGTGATTTTCTAATGAGTTTTAATGTACTTGAATCTGTTGGCTTTTAAATTTTTAAGAACAATCATGTTCTAAACTTTGTAATTTAAAATGCCTTGGAGATCTGATAAACAAGAAAGCCAGATAGAAGCTGTTTCACACAAATAATAAATAAAATATTATTTGATGGCTTCCCTCATCCTTTGGACTTTCCAGGAGTAACTTGTTAAGGTTCACTTTCCTTGTGAGCAGAAAATTCTGAATTTTATCTTTTGTCAGAATGTCTTTATTTATTCATGTTATTTATTTATTTTGATATTTATATCCCACTTTTCTCCACAATGGGGATTGCAAGCAACTTACATAATCATTTCCTCTCCTCATAACAGCAACTCTGTGAGGTAAGGTAGCCTGAAAGAGAGTGACTAGCCCAAAGTTATTCAGCAAGCTTCCATGACAGAGTGTGGATCTGAAAATAGTTCTACCAGAACCTAGTCTTACACTATAACCAAATACACCATGAAGAAAAAAGTTAACACATAGAGACTGTGCAAATCTTTCAAGCAGCAAGAGCTGCCCAAAAGCAATCATGCATACCTGAAATTAACCCTCCTCAAGGCTGACTCTTGCAAACCAATTGTAGAAAAATCAGACTTTTCTCTGTTTCTTGCAATATTCCAGTGGCCAAAATATTTTCCCCCTGCAATCAAACAGTAGGGACTTTCCAGTAGCCAGTAGCCACCAGCTATCAAAAGCCATCAATGTCCAGTTATGTGACTAACAATGCTCTCTGAGGAATATTTGTAGCTATTTAACTACACTACTGGCATAATAAAACAATCTTTCCCCTCTACATGGGCATAATAACATGAATCAATTGCAAAAGAAAAGCTTGTATTTGATTGATCAGCCAGCATCCCACTCAGGTTGGTGCATTTGGGGACAAGATGACGGGAAAGCACAGTAAGAAACGGGAGGCTAGAGCCCAGTTCTGTGTTACTTGGCAAGCAGCAGTCTTTGCTGAAAGAAAGTACTTGAGCTGGTCTCATGGCTCAATGGCTAGAGTGAGCAAGTTCTAGGGCTGCCAACCTCCAGGTGGGATCTGGAGATCCCCTGGAATTACAGCTCATCTCAGATGGATGCTTTGGAGGGTGGACTCTATGGTATTGTACCACTTGGTAGACCCTGCTCACCCGAGGCTCCATCCTCCAATCTCCTGGAATTTCCCAACCTGGATCTGGCAACCGTACTCCCCCATCCCCTGCTGGTGGCCAGGAAGACCTGGCAACTTTATGCAGGACTGACTTTATTACTAGGCAATCTCAAACAGTTCACCTTTAGCAGGGGTGGATTAACTATTAAGCAGACTAAGCACGTGCTTAGGCCACCAGGGCCAAAGGGGGCACCACAAAGTTGGGAAGAGGGTGAAAAGAAAAAAAAATGAATGAAGATTTGTTTAAAAAAATTGATAAAAATAGTGCAAATTGATCATGGTGCACCCTAGGGTTATCTTCTATTTTTTGTTGGTGAGGTGCAGTGTCATAGGCTATGTTTAAAAGTAAAATGCACGTGTTTAAAAGTAAAATGATGGAGCCGAATTCAGTTGTCATGACAGTCATTTCAATTACCCTCTTTGCCCCTATTTAATTTCAGCCCCATGTAAACGTCAAAAATGAAGCGGGTTCAGTTGAGTGGTGCGCAAAAGAGAAAACGTGCAAAAGAGAATGAGCAAAAGAATCTGTCTGTTGTAGCCAAGACAGGAAAGCTGACAGATTTCTTCTTACAAACTGCAGAGGAAGATGATCCAGATCAAAACCATTGTCAGTCTTCAGAGACAGGAAGTGAATCAAATCTATCTCCTTCATCAGAAACAGGCAGTGTTGGTGCAAGGACAAATTTTCATGATGACATTGCACACGATGAAGTACCACAACCTGGACCTACTTCCACGACAAGATGTGTAAATGCTTTTGAACTGTCCAAGGAGTTTAGAGAACTGACCAAGGATGAAATGAACAAATCTAAGGACCCAGGGTTGTGGGATGAATTCTATGGTGATGATGTGACTTATTGGGTTGCTTGTGGACCCAGTGAATGTCAGCACCACAATGGGCCATGTGACAAATTGTGTTGCAATGGAAAAATTTGGGTCCCTCAATAATAGGAATTATTTGGGGCTACTAGAATTGATAAGTCGGTTTGACCCATTCTTGGCTGCTCACGTATCACGGTATGGCAATGCTGGAAAAGGCAACCCTTCGTACCTGTCCAAAACGTATGTGAGGAGCTTATTGAGTGCAAAGAAAGTGCACTCTGTCATCATTGATAAAATTAATGTTTCTGGGTACTTCAGTCTGTCTGTGGACTCAATGCCTGATCTTTCACAAGTTGACCAACTGAGCATGGTGCTCAGTCTCTGCCAATTCACACCCCATCAACTTGTATTTGTAGCTGGGATTCTTGGCCCCAATGTGCATTACTTTGCACTTGGCCACATTGAAACTCATCTGCTACGTTGACACCCACTCACCCAGCCTCAACAGATCCCTTTGGAGTGCCTCACAATCCTCTCTGGTTCTCACCCCCCTGAACAATTTAGTGTCATCTGCAAACTTGGCCACTTCACTGCTCACTCCCAACTCTAAATAATTAATGTACAAGTTAAAGAGCATGGGACCCAGTACTGAGCCCTGCAGCACCCCACTGCTTACCGTCTTCCACTGCGAAGACTGCCCATTTATACTCACTCTCTGCTTCCTAGTAATTAGCCAGTTTTTGATCCACAAGAGGACCTGTCCTTTTACTCCATGGCTCTCGAGCTTACTAAGGAGCCTTTGATGAGGAACTTTATCAAAAGCTTTCTGGAAGTCAAGGTAAACAACATCTATCGGGTCCCCTTTGTCCACATGCTTGTTCACCCCCTCAAAGAACTGTAGCAAGTTAGTGAGGCAAGATCTTCCCTTACAGAATCCATGCTGAGTCTTCCTCAATAACTTGTGTTCATCAATGTGCCTACTCATTCTGTCCTTGATAACAGTTTCTACCAAGTTTCCCGGTATTGAAGTCAGACTGACTGGCCTGTAATTTCCCGGATCTCTTCTGGAACCCTTTTTAAAGATGGGGGTGACATTTGCTACCTTCCAGTCCTCAAGAACGGAGGCAGATTTCAATGAAAGATTACATATTCTTGTCAGGAGATCCACAAGTTCAACTTCGAGTTCTTTCAGAACTCTTGGATGTATGCCATCCGGACCTGGTGACTTATTAGTTTTTAATTTGTCTATCAGTTGTAGGACCTCCTCTCTTGTCACCTCAATCTGTCTCAGGTCTTTCAACACCCCTTCCAAAATTAGTGATTCTAGAGTGGGCAAACACTTCTCATCTTCCACAGTGAAGACGGAGGCAAAAAATGCATTCAGCTTCTCAGCCATTTCCCTATCCTCCTTCAGTAATCCTTTTACCCCTTGGTCATCCAAGGGCCCCACTGCCTCCCTGGGTGGTTTCCTGCTTCTAATATATCTGAAGAAATTTTTATTGTTGGTTTTTATGTTTTTTGCAATATGCTCCTCATAGTCCCTTTTTGCCTGCCTGATCACAGTCTTGCATTTGATTTGCCACAGCCTGTGTTCCCTTTTATTAATCTCACTAGGACTAGCTTTCCACCGCTTAAAGGAGTCCTTCTTACCTTTTACAGCTTCCATTACTTTCTTTGTTAACCATGCAGGCCTTCTCTTATACCTGTTTGTGCCTTTCCTAACTTGTGGTATATATTTTATCTGAGCTTCTAGGATTGTAGTTTTAAATAGCCTCCAAGCTTCCCCAAGGGTTTTGAATGTATTTACCTTTCCTTTCAGTTTCCTCTTCACATGCCTCCTCATTTCAGAGAATTTACCCCTTTTAAAGTTAAATATAGTTGTGCTGGTCTTTTGGGGCAACTCTCTATTTATACAAATGGTGAAATCAATAACGTTATGGTCACTGCTCCCAAGCGGTGCGATCACTTTTACATCTCTCACCAAGTCTTGGGCATTACTTAGGACGAAATACAGGATCACCCCACCCCTGATAGTTTCTGTGACCATCTGCTCCATAGCACAGTCATTGAGAGCATCTAGAAACTCAATCTCTTTCTCTCGACCTGAACACATATTGACCCAATCAATCTGCAGGTAGTTAAAATCACCTATTACAACACAATTTTTACGTTTAGCCACTATCTTTAATCCTTCCATCATATTATAATCGTCCTCTATCTTTTGATTTGGTGGGTGATAACAAACTCCCATAGTTAAATTTCCTTTTGGGCCCTCTATTTCGACCCAAAGCATTTATAGAAGGGAATCTAATTCTTTGACCTCAGCCTTACTGGACTGTATACCCTCTTTGACATACAGAGCCACCCCACCTCCAACCCTTCCCTCCCTATCCTTCCGATATAACTTATATCCAGGAATCACTGTGTCCCACTGATTCTCCTCATTCCACCAAGTTTCTGAAATTCCCACAATGTCTATGTTTTCCCCCAACTCTAAATATTCCAACTCACCAATTTTACTTCGAACACTTCCAGTATTTGTATACAAACATCTATAATTTCCCAGGCAAGTTAGGCACGCAACCTTCCTCCTGCTGCCTCGAGACTTTGGCAGGCAGCCCATACATAAGAACATAAGAGAAGCCATGTTGGATCAGGCCAATGGCCCATCCAGTCCAACACTCCAGTGGCAAAAAAATTTATATATACACACACACTGTGGCTAATAGCCACTGATGGACCTGTGGTCCATATTTTTATCTAAACCCCTCTTGAAGGTGGCTATACTTGTGGCCGCCACCACCTCCTGTGGCAGTGAATTCCACATGTTAATCACCCTTTGGGTGAAGAAGTACTTCCTTTTATCCGTTTGTCACCATCATACCGTTTGTCACCATCTCAGTGGACAACTCTGATCCATTACCTGGTAGAAAAGTAACAGCTAACCCTTCATCTCTTTGAGATGAGTCCTTCCGAACCAGAGACATTTCATCTCCTGCTCTGCCACCTTTTTGATTGGAGCTTGGTTCCCTCTGGGGACAAGTGGAGACTATCTCTTTTGTACCACTCCCACTTGTTCCAGAAAGCATCCCAGTGCCTAACAAACTTAAACCCTTCCTCCCTACACCATCATCTCATCCACACATTGAGACTTCTAATTTGTGCCTGTCTCTCCAGCCCTGCACATGGAATAGGTAGCACTTCTGAAAAGGCTACCTTGGAGGTCCTGGCCTTAAGTCTCCTGCCTAACAGCCTATATTTTTCTTCCAGGACCTCACAACTGCATTTCCCCACATCGTTGGTGCCAACATGCACCACGACTACTGGCTCCTCCCCAGCACTATCAGCCTATCTACAACACACAGGCAGGCAAGTCACCATACAGTCAGATCTAACTTAATGTTTTTAAGCACTGTCAGATCTAACTTAATGTTTTTAGACTTAGTAACTGTTTTAACTAATGTATTAATCGGTTTGGGGTTAATTTAATGTTTTGTTAAATGTATTGTTGTTTTGCTGTTGTTAGCCGCCCTGAGCCTGCTTGGCGGGGGAGGGCGGGATATAAATAAAATTTTACTTACTTACTTACTTACTTACAGTCAGTATGCGGTTTTGCCACCCAGCTGTCTACTTGCCTAAGGATCAAATCACCAACTACCAAGACCCCCCCTCTCTCCCTGCCCAAGGATGGTTCCTTGGCACGAAAGGATACCCGCTCACCAACTGAAGAAGAGGTCCCTACTGAGGGCGCATTCCTCTTATCCTCAGCCCGGTGCCCTGTTCCCTCTCAACCCTCATGCTTCCTGGCAGCAACGGGGCTGCCACGTTCAGAGTGGGGCTCATCTAATAGGTCCCTGAGAGTCTTCTCCGAATGCCTAACTGACTGTCTCTGCTTCTCCAGGTCAGTCACCTTGGCCTCAAGGGTACGAACTTGTTCCCTGAGGACCAGGAGCTCCTTGCATCAAGCACACACCCAAGATTTCTATCCTGTGGGCAGATAGTCATACATGTGACTGTGCAAAACACTGGAAAGCCCCCACCCCCCTGCTGGCATTCTACCTTCATGATAGCTTTTTTCAAAAATACACAGTCCCCTTTTAAATTCTGTTTATTTATGTGGCTCTCCTTCTGGAGGGTCTACTTACCTTATTGGGAACACAAGGAAAATAGGGATCTGGGTTCCTGTTCCTTACAGAGCCCCCAGGCTAAGAGCCACAGGCCAAGAGCCCTTTAGCTCTCGCCCTTCAGCTCGCTCCAAAGGCTTGTGCCTCTGGCAAGGCGCAGCTTAATAATGCAAAGCGGGTGGGAAACACAGCCACTCCGAATCAATCAGCAACAATCACCTTCAGCTTACTCAAACCAAACAAACAGCAGTTCCCCAGCAACCACAAACTCAGAATTTTCAGCAATCACAGTCACACAAACTCAGAAATTCTCAGCAACTTTCCCCAGCGGCTTAGAAAGCCAAACCTCACGCTTGTAGCACTTCTTCTCTGATCTCTCTCAGAGCTCTCTGAAATGTGCTCAGCCTCCGGCAAGGCGCAGCTTAATAGTGCAAAGAGGATGGGGAACACAGCCACTCCTAATTGATCAGCAACAATCACCTTCAGCCCACTCAAACCAAACAAACAGCAGTTCCCCAGCAACCACAAACTCAGAATTTTCAGCAATCACACAGTCACTCTCAAACTCAGAAATTCTCAGCAACTTCATAAGTTTAAAACAACCAAGAAAACATCTTTCACTCACATGGAACTTCACAACACAATTACAGAAGACAAACTAGAGTGTGCCTTTCCAAATGTTGAAATTGCCTTAAGAATAGTTTTAACGTTAATGGTCACCAACTGCACAACAGAGGGGTCTTTCTCACAACTGAAACGTGTAAAAAACCCAAATAGGTCAGTTATGCTTCAAGAAAGACTCAACTCACTGTGTATAAACAATTGAAGCAGACATTCTGAGAAGTATTAATTTCGAGGATGTTATCAGTGATTTTGCGAAAATGAAATATAGAAAAATGCCTTTCAAGTAATGAATACTGCAACTTTGATACATTTAACTTGTGAAATATTAAAATAGATGTTGTATTGCATTTTTGTAGAACTTTATGTAGCCCAAGCTTGGCTTAGTTGGTACAGTATATTGTATTATTATATGAATAATATAATGCTTCAACCTGCATTGTATATCTGGTCAGACAGGTCAACAACTAAAATGGTCCAGGTCAGTGTGGAAAGGAGGGGGGGCACCAAGATTGGTTAGTGCTTAGGGCACCAGTGAGCCTTAATCCGCCCCTGACCTTTAGTAAGAATTACCCAAAGTGTTCTTTTAGAATAAAAATGCAGGCCTCCCCAGGTACTCTGGAATTCCACAAAAATTTACAATTTGCAAACCAAAAGCCACTTTTTAACGCTGGGGCAGGGACTACAAAGAGAATTTGTAGTTCATTCAGCTCTGAGCATGAATTTATTTGCTAGCTGGCTTCAGGCATGGTGTGATTTCTCACACTGAACAAGGTCTCCAAAGGCCTCCCGCAGGCAAGAATCGGGCCATTGTAATGAAAGCTCCATGAGAGAAAACATCTGCTATTATATGCTCGCTAGCATATAGCATCCAGCTGTGGTCATCTGCATTTGCAGTGAGTTCATCTCCGGTGAAAAGTAGTTAATAGAAACATACCAGAACAGGCCACTCAATTAACTCTGCTAGTCCAGCAAAATTTCTCTCCCTGTCCCTGTTTGTCTGATTTGTCTAGTCTATCCTCCCACTTCCATTCTCCCTGTTTCCATCTCAATAATTTCACTGATGTGACAAAACATATAAACTGTTCCCTGCAGGAGCTCACACAGTGCACCGCCAAAAAATGATTTCAGGGCAGAATTTGGGTGAATAGATGTTTCAGGACATGCTTATTATATATTATGCACTTTGAAAGAAAGGCAACACATGTCGTCAGCCCAGGGCTTTTTTCTTTTAGAAAAAGCCCAATAGGAACTCATTTGCATATTAGGCCACACCCTCTGAAACCAAGCCAGCCAGAACTGCGTTCTTGTGCATTCCTGCTCAAAAAAAGCCCTGGATCAGCCTTCACAAAGGTCAATGTAGATCCCTGTTCAGTAAATGCAATTATGAGCATGTGTTATTTTGATCATCATAGCCTGGAATGGATAGCTTGAGTTTAACCACGTATCATAATGGTTACACAAGAACAATGAGACTGTTAGAGACAGGTGCATGTTAGTGTGAAAAACAAAAGTTTTGGATGCAGAGACAGAGAGAGGAAGGCTGTGAATTGATTGATGGTACCTTGGAATGCAAAGTTTCACTCTCTGAATATAACAATGCCTTTTTCTTTACCTTTTCTTGTACCTTTGCAAATAAATATTACAAAGAAACTCTTCCTCTCCAGTGCTCTGTTACCTGAATAAATTCAAATCCAGTAATATTTGATGTGCACCAAAATTTTTACTGGAACCTCCTTACCAAATCTGAATCAGAGCCTAAAACCCATTTAAAATGTTGCAATAAAACACACCGGTATCTATTTTAACATTAGCAAAAGGTATGCTGCACAAAAACATATTAAATCTGGGGGAGTTCACTATCTGTAAATCTTCCTCTCAACCATGATAATTTGCTTTCCTTTGTGCTGTTCTTGCTAGTTTTTCTGGCTAGCCCATGCTGAGCAAGTTGTTTATCAGCCCAGCTGACCTTTTTGGGCAGAATCCATCGTTATTTGTTTCATTTCTCTCTCTCAGGAAAAGGCTGAATCCAGGCTATTAAATGCTCCCAAACCTATTTATATATCTTATTAGAAGAGGAAATGCAGGCAGAGAGACAGAGGCTTGCTCTTGGAAATATGGAAGCTGATTCTTGAAAACATGGACCAGTAGGGATTTCCTGTGCAGCATCTAATTAATCATTAACAGTAGAAACTGTTATTTACTTCCCCTCCCTTCATCTTTGCATGAATCTCCCAGTCAAGGAAAAATACGGTAGCTTCCAAAGCTGCAAAGGGATCTGAATTATACATTCTGGAATTGTTTTCTGACCCTGAGGCAAAAACAGACTGTACACTTAACAGCTTGATTACTTTGAAGTGCAACCTGAAGGAGTCATGGAAAATGGTTTTTAACAAGGTCCATTTGTTCCTTTCTTCTTAAAAGCTTAATGACTTGAGTATACTGGAGATAGTTTTTTTTCCAGAGTTCTGGAAGTTGTAATGTCATTTCCCGGACTAGCATAACCATCTTTGGTAAACAGGTTTTGCAGATTTTGTTTAATGCTTCAAAAATCTGTTTGGCTAGAAAGAACTGTAGAACAAAAATATGTTTGCATATAAAAAGCCAAATTAGATGTGACAACACCAGCTCTTTTAAAGTGAAATTCTGGCCCCAGACATGTATAAAGTGGACTTTGGTGTACAATTTAAAAAGTGAAAGGTGCGTGAGGTGTGGGATTTCCCAGAATATCTCTTAAGTTACCTCTCAAATTGCCCCCGTACTCTACTCTGTACATCATAGCCCCACAATTAAAAAAAAAATCAGCCTGCTGCAATTGTATCTAGTTTGGACCTTAGGGCAATGATGACTCCATTATATAACTTGACTGTTTAAATTTTAATGCCACGCTGACACCCACTCACCCAGCCTCAACAGAGTCCCCACACTCAGATGATAAAAAGCAGACTTGGGGTGAGGAAGAGACAGGCAAGGCATGAAACAGCAGCATACTGCAGCCATCAGTGGGGGAGGGGTGCTCTCCAAGAGCCTCCAAGGCAGCACAGGCCTTGGGTGCCTCATATTTCTGGCCAGCCAATCAGATGCTGGCCTGGCCTGGTTGGCGGTGGGTCTGCGACTGGTGGCCCTCAAGGAAGGAGTCTTCCTTCTGGTCCTGCCAGGATAAGAGGAAGCCCAACTGCATTCAGTCCTTGGCTTTTCTGACATTTCCCACTTGTAGGGTTGCCAAGTCCAATTCAAGAAATATCTGGGGACTTTGGGGGTGGAGCCAGGAGACATTAGGGGTGAAGCCAAGATCAAGGCTGTGACAAGCATAATTGAACTCCAAAGGGAGTTCTGGCCATCACATTTAAAGGGATGGCACACCTTTTCAATGCCTTCCTTCCATAGGAAATAATGAAGGATAGGGGCAGCTTCTTATGGGGCTCAGAGAATTGTACCCCCTGGTCCAATCTTTTTGAAACTTGGGGGGTATTTTGGAGAGAGGCACTGGATGCTATTCTGAAAATTTGGTGCCTCTACCCCAAAAAGCCTCCCCAAAGCCCCAGATACCCGCAGATCAATTCTCCATGATTTTCTATGGGAATAAATCTCCATAGGGAATAATAGAGTTCCCAGCAGACATTCCCCTCCCCTCCCCCTGCTTTCTGACGACCCTGAAGCGGGGGGAGGGCCTCCAAACTGGGGGATCCCCTTCCCCCACCTGGGGATTGGCAACCCTACCCAATTGTATATAAGTCAATTTTAATGGTAGCTTGTTGTTTTTTCTATGGTAGAGTCAAATTAGTTTTTTTTGTTGTTTCCATTGCCACAACTATGTTGAGGTAGTCAGGGGTGGATCTACATTTTGGGGGCCCAGAGAGGTCAAGAAGAAGGAGGAAGTAGCCTCCATTAAGCACATGATCTTCTGGTGTAAGCATGTAGTTCTATAGTGTTTGTTGTTTTATCTCCCAGTACCTTTTCCCTGTAGCAATAAATATGTTTTTGCTTTTTCATGTTAAATGCCTCTCAATGATAATTTGATCCAGTGATCCATCGCACTGTTTGAGATTAAGAAATAGAATTTCAAACAGAAATCCCTAACAAAATTGATAGCAGAGCAGATGGTGCTTGGTTTTTGCCATCAAGCTAGTAGCTTATAGCATGGACTGTTTTTTGAACTCTAAATGATTTTTTTATCTGGATCGCCTTTGAGAGCATTTAGAAAGCAATAGGCAAAAGACTGCTATGCTGTGCAGACAAGCCTCAATTTTAAAAGGACACCTTTTTTTTTCTTCTTGCCATTACGGAGAGCATTCTGACTCAAATGAGCTTTGAATTCAGATTGTCTCCATCTGGAAACACTGTTACTTTTTGTCTAAAAGCCTCAGATGTGCTAGAAAGAGAATTTTTGGAGCTTTTTAACCCTTTCTCTGTGGATTATGTCGCAGACCTTGGAAGAGCCTTGCTGCAACCACACGCGCACATTCAGCCACCTTTTCTCTCCATTCAGGCTTCTCTTCTGAGTCTTCAAAAATATATTTGAGAGTTTGTAAAATACTCATATCCATTTTTTATTGCCCAGACTGCTTCATATTGTGCAGACCATCTAGTTACACATAAGCTCTTTAGGGGAAAATCTAGATTGCCCTGTGGATTTAAAATTCCCCATCTTTGTGGAGATCCAGAAAACATACAGCTCCTGCAAAATGCCAAAATAGTCCAACAACTGCAGGCACAGTAGACATTGCCTTTACATCAACAAGACTGAGTGAATGGGCTGAACATGGTACATAGTCTGCATACCTGTTAATGTTTTTAAAGAGTGCTTGCAGCCCTTTCTCTGAGTCCTTCATGCTAGATGCATTAACATAGGACTGGTCATGGATATTTTCAAGTGAAAGCTTATGTTCACCCAAAACTTCTTGTATTTTGTTGAATAAGGTCATGGATGAATGGTTTTCTATTGGTATAAATGTTAAAAATCTCTCACAGGGTTTTCCATTATAGCAGTATTGAATCACAATTACCACCTGGTTAATATGTGTCAGGTCACGTGCAATGTTCCCTCTAAGCTGTAGACTCTTGTGAGCAAAAATTCTACTTTGTGAGCTACTGGCATTATAGTTGTGAGCTATGAATAAATTAGTTTGCTCTGAGGCCATTTTTCCTAAGCTAAGATAAAACGTGTGAGCCAGGGGCTAAAAAACTGTGAGCTAGCTCACACTAACTCAGCTTAGAGGGAGCACTGTTAGGTGTAGGGTCAACAGAGTTGTAGGGTCAATAGAGGGTCAACAGAGGTGTAGGGTCAATAGAGTTGTATTTGGTGTCTAGGTTGTTGATTTGATTCACAATTTCATCTTGCACATGCTTCCCCATGGTTTCTATCAGTTCTTCATACATAGCTTTAGATAAGTAATATTGACTTTTTCCATTTTTACATTTCTTGAGATGTCTATGTAAAAATGGGTCAAACTCTGTAATAAGTTCAATGGCCCCCGTGAAGTTTCCATTATTTGGTGAGCCCTACTTCTTCTCATGACCTCTAAATGCCAAACCTCTTTCACTAAAAACTTTAAAACAGCTACAACTTTTTTCAGTACTTCAAAATAGTATTTTATGTTTTTTCTCTTTTGTTCCTCAAGTTACTGATCCATAGAATAATTATTTTATTTTCTTGTTATCCAACACAACATTGTCCTCTTAAGAACATAAGAAAAGCCATGTTGGATCAGGCCAATGGCCCATCCAGTCCAACACTGTGTCACACAGTGGCCAAAAAACCCAGGTACCATCAGGAGGTCCATCAGTGGAACCAGGACACTAGAAGCTCTCCCAGTGTGCCGCCCCAAGCATCAAGAATACAGAGCATCACTGCCCCAGGCAGAGAGTTCCATCAATATGCTGTGGCTAATAGCCACTGATGAACCTCTGCTGTTTATCCAATCCCCTCTTGAAGCTGGCTATGCTGGTAGCCATCACCACCTCCTGTGGCAGTAAATTCCATGTGTTAATCACTCTTTGGGTGAAGGAGTACTTGCTTTTATCAGTTCTAAACCGACTGCTCAGCAATTTCATTGAATGTCCACAAGTTAAAGAGCATGAGACCCAGCACTGAGCCCTGCAGCACCCCACTGCTTACCGTCCTCCACTGTGAAGACTGCCCACTTATACTCACTCTCTGCTTCCTATTAATTAGCCAGTTTTTGATCCACAAGAGGACCTGTCCTTTTACTCCACGACTCTCAAGCTTTCTAAGGAGCCTTTGATGAGGAACTTTATCAAAAGCTTTCTGGAAGTCAAGGTAAACAACATCTATCGGGTCTCCTTTGTCCACATGTTTGTTCACCCCCTCAAAGAAATGCAACAGGTTAGTGAGGCAAGATCTTCCCTTACAGAACCCATGCTGAGTCTTCCTCAATAACCCGTGTTCATCAATGTGCCTACTCATTCTGTCCTTGATAATGGTTTCTACCAACTTTCCCAGTATTGAAGTCAGACTGACTGGCCTGTAATTTCCCAGATCTCCTCTGGAACCCTTTTTAAAGATGGGGGTGACATTTGCTACCTTCCAGTCCTCAGGAATGGAGGCAGATTTCAATGAAAGATTACATATTCTTGTCAGGAGATCCACAAGTTCAACTTTGAGTTCTTTCAGAACTCTTGGATGTATGCCATCCGGACTTGGTGACTTGTTAGTTTTTTATTAGTGGGGTTATTGACCCCACTTAATTTGCCATCTTTGCCCACCTAAATAATTCCCCCATACCTTGTTTGAGAGCAATTTGGCTAACACAACCCATTGGCTTATGATTCTACCACTAAAATAAACTTAACAACCACTAAAATAAACTTAACCACTAGGGCCGTTTTCCCACTTAGCGTTTGCTCCCCTTATTCCCCGGCGCAATTATCTCCGGATCACTTTTTTCGTTTTCCCACTAGTGACTCTTTGCGGAGTCGCCCTCCCTGAAGCGCCGGCTCAAATCGTTTTCCCACCGGCGTTTTCCCAGTGGCATCGACTGGAGTCGATGCCCTGTCAATCATTTTTTTTTAGACGTCATTCTAGTTGCGTAATTACGTAACAACGCAACAACGTAACAACGTAACAACGCGACAACGTGATAGAGAATCCCCTTTTTCGCGGGCAAACAATCACGTGATGGTTCTGTTTTAATACTGGCCGCAGCGGCGTCCTCCACACTGCCTCGTATCGTCAGAAGCATTCACAATGGAGAATCCTGATGACGAGACTATGGCGCTGCTTTATTCAGCAGTGGATATTCTGATTTTGTGTATCTACGCCGCGCGCCAAGTGCTCCGCGCCGGAGAAAGACTCCTCGCTCATGGACTTGGATCACCGAAACCTCTGGCCGCCTCTAGGAAGTCTGACCGGCTTCGGCTGATTAGAGGTGGCAGTCGCCGCCAGCAACGTAGATGGCACTACCTTGCCGGTATCCGGTTCGCGCCCAGGTATTGGGTGTTCCCCCGTGAACTCGGCTGGTGGGAGAACTTTGTGCTTGTGTACTGGGGCGACGAGCAATGGCTGGATAACTTCCGGATGACCAGAGGGACCTTTATGGAGATTTATGCCGCTTTGAAGGACAAGCTGGAAAGGCAAACCACAAGGATGAGGTCTCCGGTCCACCCTGAGAAGCGGCTCGCGGTAGCGCTGTGGTACCTCGCTACCGGAAGCGCCTATCGGGAAGTCGGTGCGCAGTTCGGGATCGGCGTTACCACCGTCCATGGGATTGTGATGGAGATCTGCGAAGCCATCGAGAAACGTTTGTTCTCAAAGGTCGTGTGCCTCGGTGACGACATCGGAACGGTGTGTATTTTTTTTTCTTTTCCCTAGTTTTGCGTTATAACGTAACATCGATATATCTGACCCTGATGTGATTCTCTATTGCTAATACAGTGGAAGTTGAAATATCCCTGATCCATTGTGCTCCATTTCTCTACAGATTATGGACGGTTTCGGTAAGCTCGGTATGCCGCATACGGTGGCTGCTCTGGATGGATCGCACATCCCGATACGGGCGCCTGGGGGCAAATCGGAGGAGTTCTGCAACCGGAAGATGTTCTGCTCCATGATCCTCCAAGGCACGGTTGATCACACAGGACGCTTCGTGGATGCAGAGTTCGGCCACAGCGGAAAGACCAACGATGCCTTTGTTCTCGCGAACAGCCATCTCTGCTCTGGCAATGATGCAGGGCTCTGGGTTCCGGGGAACCCCACGGTGACTTTGGGAAATGTAACCATACCTGCGCTTGTATTGGGCGACGGAGCATACCCCCTTAGACCGTGGCTGATGACCCCGTACAGGACACCCGTCGGGCCCGTGCAGAAGCACTTTAACAAGAAACACGCCAGGGCCAGGAACGTGGTGGAGCGTGCTTTCGGGAGGCTTAAGGCTCGCTGGCGTGTCCTGCTAACGCGAATGAACGCGCAGTACCGGAGTATTTTCTCCATCGTGACCGCATCTGTGACTCTGCACAATATTTGTGAGGGAAAGGGACATGCGGTCAACCTGGACATTCCAGATAAGGAGATAACACTCCTCCCAGACCAAGAAGAACCAGACTTCAGGGTTATAAACAGGAGGCAGTTAGAGAGTGGGAGGGCTGTGCGGGATGCTGTCGCAGAATATATTTATCAAAGGAGATGATTCTTCGGCTTTCCGTCCCCCATGGCTCTCGCTGCCGCTGCCCTTGAATGAAAGACTGCTTTTCCGGTGCTGCGAAGTTACGCTGTTTCAACCGTTATATGTATAATCGCCTTAACGTTATACCTGCGTTTGTTTATACTGCTTCCCGTTTCAGCGAATAAAGCTTTGGGCATTATAAACTGCATAGTGTTCATTTACTTTGGTTGCGGTTGGGGGGGGGGCAATATTTCGGTGCACCGGTGGTCCTACACGTGCTCCTGGGCTGGCTCTGTTTTTGCCTTGCCGATCATAAAATGCCTTCCCCATGATTGGATGGATGAATTTTGATTTTGCACTTTCTGGCAGCGACCCCTTCCTTCTTTATTACTGCTTTATGGCAGTACAGTACAATTTCCCCACCCACCCTCACCCTTCTAGTTTCTGATATGCCTTACTGGTGGGATGTGTGCCAGGGGGAGGCACCAGGTCTGTGCACAGACTACCACCCACACCCACCCATCCCAGTTCTGATAAGCCCTGCTGGTGTAAAACCATTCTTATCAGGAACTACTTGGATACTAAATAAATAAATCACTTAAAATGTTCTATGCCTTTTTTGTGCTTTGTTTATATTTTCATTCACCCACCCTCACCCTTCTAGTTTCTGATATGCCTTACTGGTGGGATGTGTGCCAGGGGGAGGCACCAGGTCTGTGCACAGACTACCACCCACACCCACCCATCCCAGTTCTGATAAGCCCTGCTGGTGTAAAACCATTCTTATCAGGAACTATTTGGATACTAAATAAATAAATCACTTAAAATGTTCTATGGCTTTTTTGTGCTTTGTTTATATTTTCATTATTATTGTTTGTATTTTAATTTGCTGTTGAACATTCTAGCTACTGGGAAATTTTTTTATAAATATGTTAAATCAAATAAAATTTGAAGTTGTATGTATTTATTTACATTATACTTATATCCTGCCCATTCCATACAGACTCGAGGCAGCTAACAGCATAACATAGGCAGTAAAGAGGCAATATTAAAAGAGTTGAACAATCAGATGCACAACAATGGCGCTACTTCAGGCAGTTCATATAATATCTTCTTTCTCACACGCACAGATCATGGGCAGTTTGTTATAAAAGCGCTATTGATCCAGGTGTGGTTGCAGCCCTCCCCTATTAGATGTAATATGCAATCCTACAACCATAAAGGAGAAGGCTCAAGAAATTTACATTTTCTTATGCTATTGCTAAGAAAAGAGCTGTAATGCATGGTGTTTCTGCGGATCCCCCCACCAGCCACCCTCCCCTGTTATGATATTACTGGTCCAATAAGTGGCACTGCAGATTCCAGTGCATTTCTCACAGCTGCTGTGTGCTTTCATTCACATGAGTCTAATTACTTTTTTCTTTTCTATATCCAACCGCAGTCGACAACCGTCCAGGAGGCGCGGTAGAGCAGCCAGGCCCACCCCTGGTGGAAGAGGATGATGAGGGTCCTCAGCTGGTTGGCCTGAGGGAATAAGGTGCATTGCCTGACAAAGCAGGGGTGGGGGTGCTGGGAGGGGTGGGGGTGTTGGGGAATAAAGTTTCATTCTCTTAAATGTGTTGTTTGTTCAAATAAATTATTGTTACTTTTGAAACCTTAAGGTGTCGTTTTCCTTTACCTAGACACTGAACAGGGAGAAGTGCAAACATAACTTTAATAAAAGTGCGTAAACATCAGAGGAACAAAGCAATAGCTAGGAGCACACTGCCTGTGCAGGCATAAACACTGAAATAACATCATAAATGACATCATGCACAGCATGTGAACAATGAAATAACATCATATAAACAGGTATAACCAATGAAAAAACATCATGAATAACAACATGCACAACATGTAAACAATGCCTGCAACTCACACCTTCCCTTGATGGGCATTGGTTCTGGTACCCATGAATGGGACATTGCTGGAAAACAGCAACATAAGAAGCATCTGTCATAGACAGCAGTGCACCTTAGGGGCAGCCTAACAATAATCCAATGGAGTTATCATCAGATGTTCCAAAGGGAGTGCTTTCAGGGCTCAAAATACATCCTCTGCTTCCCTGTGCAGGATCGTTTCTTGCCCCTACGTGAGGCCGCAACACTGCCACTGGAGCAGGGTGCAGGAGCCAGGACGCTCTGACTTTCAGGGACAGACGGTAGGGTCTGAGTATCAGGCACAGACGTGGGGTTGTGACTCTCAGGCACAGAGAGGAGTGGCTGACTTTCAGGCATAGATTCCTCTGCCAAAACTGGGTACTCCATATCTGACGGCAGAGTGCCCCGATTATAGCTGCAGTCACAATCCAGGTGCAGCTGCCTACGTGTGACGGATGGTGTAGATGCTGCATATGGTGGCGATGTTGCAGTGGCTGGTATCTCACCCACCCTTCCCTGTCCCCGACCTTCCCTAAAAATTTGGGCAATGCTGCCTAGCATATCAACCGCTGCCTTCATAACATCCACAGTCTCCCTTGTTGCCTTTTCAAAAGCCTCCCTGTTCTGTGTATCACGCTCCCCCTGCACTGAGAACCTGCGTTCTTCAGCTTCAAGCATACGGTCCAACCGCTCCATTGTGTCTTCGTGATCCCGACGGGTTTGAATCATCATCTCCTTAGCCACATTATTAAGCAAGGCAACCCTTCGCTGACGTTGAGCTTCGTTCTGCGCACTCTCTTCCTTTCTTTGCTGTGCTGATGACACCGGCAGATGATCTCCTGAAGCATCTGAAAGAAGAAGGATGGAAGGAGTACATTACCTGGAGAACTCTGGCAGTGCACCCATTGTTTCAGCTATGTTACAAGCTGCACTACTGTGCTGCAGGCATTGGCACCGCTGCTGCAGTTTACGCAGAAATCCCCGAAACATACCTCCTTCCTCTGTTTCCTGCTCCGAGAGGACAGCATCCCCAGATTCTCCGGTTTGAATACTGCACCCTTCTCCCTCCTCAAAGCAACCTGAAATTGATACAACACTCATTCCTTAACGTGCAAAGTGCTGAAAAGCCCTGCCTACCGTAAAGTTCTTCACTATAACATGTGTTCAGGAGCAGCATCAGTGTCAGCAATTGTAAGCTGGGCAGTAATTCCGAGTCCCACTGAAAGCTTTCACATTCAACAGAAGACTAATCAGAGGCACTTACCCCCCGGCAAGGACTCCTCTGCTGGTTGTTGAGCACTAAATTCCTGGCTCTGTTCCTGCTCCTGCGACGCATCGCTTGTGGTCAGGATGATTGAGCCTATAGGAATGCAGGAAAATCAGCAGTGTTAACGCAGAAGGCACAGAAGTATTGCGAGTCTAATAAGTGCACAGTACAGTGAGGCAAGCATCCACGTCTCCCTTCATCTAGGGGAAGTTCCATTAAGGTTTCCCCCATGCCTCCCAATCACCGGCGAACCCACAGCGACCCACATATATACTGAGGAATCCTCTGCGTGGGTTTCCTTAGGGGCGAGAACGGAACCCCATACACAGAAAAGTACAGGGCTCAGGGGCACTGCATCGCCCTGATACTCACCTGGAGGTGACACAGTGGTGTGCGTGCGGAGATCATCGGCGTTGATTGTTTGGAGGTCAGCGGAAACGATGTTATCTGATCCCAGAAGCGGCAAGTTTTCCTTGTTTGCCTTGTAATACTTCGCCGTCCAGCTTCTCCTCATGTCGGGGGGACGCGCGGACTTATCATCCTTAAGGATGCGGTGCAGCACGTCAAAGTGAGCGCAGTAAACTGGGGATACTCCAGTCTTTGCATTGTGGCTAACGCATCTCCTGTAGTCCGCGCGCAAGCCCTTGGTCTTCGTTCGGCACTCAAGCGCCGACCTCTTGTGTCCCATGGCATGCATGGCCTTAGATATAGCCTCGTAGACATAGGTGTTTTTGCGGTTAGAGGCCAGCGCATTCTGGATCTTATCCTCAACCCAAATGGACAACAAGGCTTCTGTTTCTGCCTCCCGCCAAGAAACTCCACGAGCCCCCATTGCCCTGCCGCTGGACGCCATTGCACGGAGCTGCTGTGCGGTGGAGGCAGTAAGCTGATCAATGCCGGCCAGCCAAATCTGTCCCTTCTTCCTCCCAGTGTCCTGTTCGGCTCATACAAGCTGTGACGATAGCTGCCACTCGCCTCATGATTGGCCACTAGCATTTGCAGCCTCCAAGCATTGGCTAATTGACAGTGATGTGGGCGATTCCCTGATCCTCATTCAGCGGTCGCAATTCTCGCGAGACCCTCGCCACAACACCCATGAATTTCTCGCGAGACCAAACATGCTATCAACCATAATGTATCGACCATAATGTATAATGTATACTGGAGAAGGGGGGGGGAACTATTCCAGGAGGGGTTTTTTTTTTCCCCCTTGTTAATTTCGAAATATCGCTACTACGCAAAACTGTTAAGTTTTAAAAAAAAAAGAAAGGTCGCGCCGGCACTCCGGGGAAGCGCCGCGGAAGGGTGATGATTGGCCAAGCGGGTGGATGTGGTGGAAGGACGGAAAGGGAGAGGGTGACGCCCACAAAGCATTCGATCCGGCGTGGATGGATTTCCAACAGCAAACTCCGCTTAGTGGTTCCGGAGTAGATACTTCCACCCAGTAATACTACATATTTCTTATCATTATGCCTGCGTTTACTTAGGCTGCTTCCCGTTACAGCGAATAAAGTTTTGAGCATTATAAACTGCACCGCGTTCATTTACTTTGGTGGTGGTTGTGGGGGGGGGTAGTTTTTTGGTGCACCATGGGTTTCTGACACGTGTTTCTGGCCTGGGTCTGTTTTTGCCTTGTCAATCAGGATATGCCTTCCACATGATTGGATAAATCAAATCAGAAAGGGAAGGCTGCTATTTCGCAACATCGAAAGAGCGTTAGTTCGAAATGGCAGCCAGGGGAAGGAGAGGGACGTTCTGGCAGCGGGAGGAGGTGCTGGCTATGCTCGATATTGTTGAGAGGAGCGGGCACGCGGCCGATGTAATGTCCAGCACCCACCTCAACACAAGCCACATCTATGCGGCGATAGCCCGGAGGCTGCAGCGGAGGGGGTTTGACCGGACTGCCGCGCAGTGCCGGTCAAAAATCAAACGCCTCCGCTGCAGCTTCATGGCTAGCCTTGAAGCTTGGGGCGGTATCCCCAGGGCGTCAGGCAGGACGCCTTACCATGACGCCATGGTGCGTCTTTGGGAGTTGGCGGGGCGGCCCCGTTGGGAGGACCGTCATCATGATTGTGAGTAACACCACACACACACACAACACAAAAACGCCACACACACCCCTCCCTTCTTTATTACTGCCTTATTACTGTAATGTGGGGTGGCCATGGGTGGTCACAGAAACCTCCTTAAGTGGATCAAACACCCAAACCTTCCTATGCTCTGCTGAGCATTCCTGGTGGAATAGGGGGGTGGGGGCTTCGGTGATCACAGAAACCTCCTTAAGTGGATCAAACACCCAAACCTTCCTATGCTCTGCTGAGCATTCCTGGTGGAATGGGGGGTGGGGGGCATTGGTGATCACAGAAACCTCCTTAAGTGGATCAAACACCCAAACCTTCCTATGCTCTGCTGAGCATTCCTGGTGGAATGGGGGGGGGGGGGCATTGGTGATCACAGAAACCTCCTTAAGTGGATCAAACACCCAAACCTTCCTATGCTCTGCTGAGCATTCCTGGTGGAATAGGGGGGTGGGGGCTTCGGTGATCACAGAAACCTCCTTAAGTGGATCAAACACCCAAACCTTCCTATGCTCTGCTGAGCATTCCTGGTGGAATAGGGGGGTGGGGGCTTCGGTGATCACAGAAACCTCCTTAAGTGGATCAAACACCCAAACCTTCCTATGCTCTGCTGAGCATTCCTGGTGGAATGGGGGGTGGGGGGCATTGGTGATCACAGAAACCTCCTTAAGTGGATCAAACACCCAAACCTTCCTATGCTCTGCTGAGCATTCCTGGTGGAATGGGGGGGGGGGGGGGGGCATTGGTGATCACAGAAACCTCCTTAAGTGGATCAAACACCCAAACCTTCCTATGCTCTGCTGAGCATTCCTGGTGGAATAGGGGGGTGGGGGCTTCGGTGATCACAGAAACCTCCTTAAGTGGATCAAACACCCAAACCTTCCTATGCTCTGCTGAGCATTCCTGGTGGAATAGGGGGGTGGGGGGCATTGGTGATCACAGAAACCTCCTTAAGTGGATCAAACACCCAAACCTTCCTATGCTCTGCTGAGCATTCCTGGTGGAATGGGGGGGGGGGGCATGGGTGATCACAGAAACCTCCTTAAGTGGATCCAACACCCCGCCCCCACCCCATTCTATTTCCTGATGTGCCGTCCTGATCCAGTACATATTACCTGCAGGTTACAGTGCATTTTTCACATATGATGTGTGCTTTCATTCACACCACTTGCATGTATGAGTTTCATTGTTTGGTTTTTTTCTAGTTGACACCTGTCCACGAGGCGCGGCTGAGCGGCCAGGCCCACCATCGGAGGGAGAGGAGGACCAGGGTGCGGAGGAGCAAGAAGGTACATTACCTGACAAAGCGGCCGCCTCTTGGTTACTGCGCAGTAAACGCATCAATAAGCCATGTGCGCAGGGGGTTCAAGATAATAACATAATGATTACTTTTGCAAATCTTAGGCGGTGTGAGCCCAGCAGCCCAGCAGGCCGGAGGCGCTGAGGAGGCGGGAGGCGCTGAGGAGGCGGGAGGCGCTGAGGAGGCCGGTGAGTTCGCTGAGCTGAGCCGCAGATAGAAATCAATAGGCATGGCATGCAAGTTTCTAATAAATATGATGTTGCAGCCCTTGTTAGCCGCCCTGTCAGATGAGTACAGGAGTGCACTAACTACCTGTCTCTAGGGCCACGAGGCGAGGCAGAGCGGCCAGGCTCAGCCTTGGGGGGAGAGGAGGATGAGCAGCAGGGTACTGAGGAGCAAGAAGGTACATTACCTGACAAAGCAGCCACCTCTGGGTTACTGCACATTAGAGGCATTAAAAAGCGATGTGCGCAGGGCGTTCAGAAAAAAAAATTAATGATTACTTTTGCAAATCTTAGGCGGTGTGAGCCCAGAAGTCCCGCGGGAGGAGGGCGGTGATCCGGCCAGAGAGGCAGGTGGGTTTGCTGAGCTGCCTCTCAGGGCACTGCGAACTAATGTTGCTATACAATGGACACATGCCTATACAATGCACACATGCTATGTGTGCATTGTATGTGCTATACAATGCACACATGCCTATAATTTTCTAACGTGCATGCATGGTGTGCTTGCATTTCAGTGGTGGAGGAGCCGGTGCAGCAAGCACAGGTTACCGTTGCCCGTCTCGAGGCCCTGATTAGCCGGATCGAGGCCATCGAGCGGCGCACATCAGCGCCAGAAATGGAGGCCCTCACCCAACGGGTCGAGGCCCTCGAACGGCGGCCAGCAGCGGCGGAGATTGAGTCCCTGACCCAAAGAATCGAGGCCCTCGAGCGGCGCCCAGCACCGGAGGCACCGCTGGAGGCCATCGCCCGGCTGGAGGCCCTCTGCCGCTCAGCGTGTGAGTGCTCACTATTTTGCATGATGGGTGGTTCTTGTGAGTGATGGACTGCTGTGCGTACATTACTGAGGGCGTTGCACTTACTTGCTTCTTTTCTAAATTCCAGTGAGCGCCTTCACACGCCGGATCGACGCCCTGGAGCGGCATGTCCGGAGGCAGGAGCGGCCCAGGGGTGGGGGGTTGGAGGAATGAAGTTGTATATATGTTTAAAGTTGTATATAAGTTTGTCATTTGTAATAAATCATTGTTAATCTTGAAACCTTAAGATATCGTTTTTCTTTACCTAAACACCGAGCTGGGACCTTTGCAAAACATAACTTTATTATAACATCATCAATAACAACATGCACAACATGTAATCAATGAAATAACATCATCTTGCCCCTACGGGAAGCCGCAACACTGCCACTTGAGCAGGGTGCAGGAGACAGCAGGCTCTGCCAAAACCGGGCAAGCTATATCTGAAGGCAGTGGCCCATGAGTTTCGCTGCAGTCACATTTTAGGTGAAGCTGCCAATTTATTTATAAATTGGTTTCCCAATGTATTTTGGGTGGGTTCAAGGAGAAGCTGATATCTTGGCTTGTGAAGGGTTCAAATGGTTTACATTCAGACTTTATTAGGGATCTTCTTGAAAGACAGGTGGCCTCCCTGATTAAAGCAAAAGTCACTTATGTGTGGAAAAAGGACTTGGCAAGTGAAGCAACTATAGCAAGTGCAGAAAAAGAATTCGGGGGAAGGGAGGAAGAAAAAGCCTTATCCAAAACCCACTATGCCTTATTTCGTACTGAGCCCTATGGTTCCAAGCTAATAGACTTTTAAAAAACACGATATTTAATTTCTAAAGGACATCCGTGCAGTTCAAAAAATCAGGACTTCTGACACATTCTGAGGATTTCCGCCACACACACACTTTTTAGGTTTCCACCCTGATCTGGGCAGCTCAGGCTAGCCTGATGTTCCATCTCAGAAGCTAAGCAGGGCTCAGCCCTAGTTAGTGTTTGGATGGGAGACCAGCAAGGAATACCAGGGTGGTGACACAGGCAGGCAAGGGGAAACTACCTATGAATGGCTCTTCCCTTGAAAACCCTAATGGGTCACCATTTCAGCAGTCGAATCAGCTGCCTAGGTGGTGAACTCCCTCACACTAGCAGTCTTTAGCACCTGACAAACACTTATCTTAGGCCAGAGGTGACAAAGTCATTTGGAATGAGGGCTGGATCTGACACAAATATCACTTCGTCAGGCCAGGCCATTGTGCCATAAAATACCAGAGATACTAGAGGAGCCCCGTGGCACAAAGTGGTAAAGCTGTAGTACTGCAGTCCAAGCTCTCTGATCACGACCTGAGTTGGAGATGCTGCATATGGAGGAGATGTTGCAGTGGCTGGTGCCTCACCCACCCTTCCCTGTGCCCGACCTTCCCTAAAAATTTGGGCAATGCTGCCTAGCATATCAACAGCTGCCCTCATAACATCCACAGTCTACCTTGAGGCCTGCTCGAAATTCTTTACCAAGCCTGTGTCACGCTCTCCCCGCAAAGTGAACCAGCGTTCTTCAGAAGCTAGCATTCGGTCAAAGCACTCCATCGCATCTTCATGATCCAGACGGCTTTCCAGGTCCTCCCCTCTGGATAAAGCACCCTTCTTCCTCCTCAAAGTCACCTGGAATTGAAATTGACACCACACTCATCCCTCTCCATGGCTAGTGCCGCAAAGCCCATGCTTACCTTAAAAATCTGTGCTATAACATGTCTTCAGGGGCAGTTCTGCTCATACATGAAGCAGGAAACGCAGGGTCAATGGCTCAGCAATTGTAAGCTGGGCAATGCATCTAAGTTCCACTGAAAGCTTTCACATTCCACATAAGACTTATCAGAAGCACTGCAGGCCGCACTTACCCCGAAATGACTCCTCGCCTGGATGTCCATCAGTAAAAACCTGGCTGTGTTCCTGTTCCTGCAACGCACTGCTTGGGTTCACGCCGCTTGAACCTATAGCAATGCAGAGAAATCAACAGTACCACGCAAGCGGGGGGGGGGGGGAGGGAGGCAGAAGGCGGAGGAGTGTCGCGGGTATAATAAGTGCCAAACACCAACGTCTCCCTTCATCTAGGGGCGGTTTCATTAAGGTTTTCCCCATGGCTCCCTATCACCGGCCAACCACTTACGTTTTGTAGTTTCGTTGGTACGAAGTATCGCTATTGCGATAAAAGATAAAAGTCAAGCTTCTCTTAAACGGACCTGCTGTGCGGTGGCGGGAGTAAGATGCTCAATGGCGGCCAGCAATATCTGTCCCTTCTTCCTCCCAGTGTTCTGTTCGGCTCCTGCAAATTGTGACGACAGCTGCTTCTCGCCTCATGATTGGCCACTAGCATCGGCAGCATGATGTGGGCGATTCCCTGATTCTAGCTCCGCAGCTGCAATTCTCGCGAGACCCAACACCCTCAACTATAATGTATCGTCCGCAATTCTCGCGAGACCCTCGCCATAGCACCCATCAGAGTCTCGCAAACCTAACACCCTACCAATAATAATGCATATTATCAATAATCACGTATCCGCCGAAATGTGTTATTTGTAACGCAACTACGAAGTAACGAAACATCACTCGTAATGACCGGTTTAGTGAAGTAAGAAAAAAATAAAAAAACATTAATGCATCCACTGTTGAAATGGTGTAACAGCGGAGAGACAGCGCAACATTGCAAAAAAAAACTGCAAACGAGGCTATTCCGGGAGGGGTTGTTATTTCGTAATATCGCTATTACGCAAAACTGAGATGCTTTTTTTAAAAAAAAAATGGACGCGCCGGCACTTCGGGGAAGCGCCGCGAAAGGTTGATGATTGGCCAAGAGGGTGGATGGGGTGGGAGGACGGAAAAGGGGGAGGGTGACGCCCACAAAGCAGTCGATCCGGCGTGGATGGATTTCCCACAGCAAACTCCGCTGAGTGGATCCGGAGTGGATCCGGAGCTTTTCGGAAACTCCGGCAACATGCTGGAAAACATACTCCGGCGTAAAATCCCTGTAGCGCCGGAGCAAACCGCAGCGCCGGAGCAGCATGTGGGAAATCCAAGAGAAGATCCGGAGGTAAATGGGGCGCTACGACGGAGCAAACGCTAGTGGGAAAACGGCCTAAAATAAACTTAACAAACACTTTAAAAAACTCCATTAATTTTTGTTGAAAAATTCACTCATTAAAAAAAAAAAGTTGCTTCAGGGGCAGTGTTCCCTCTAAGCTGAGTTAGTGTGAGCTAGCTCAGTTTTTTTAGCCTCTGCCTGACATATTTTTGTCTTAGCTCAGGAAAAAATGACCCCGGAGCAAACTAATTTATTCAGTAGTTCACAACTTTAATGCCAGAAGCTCACAAAATAACATTTTTGCTCACAAAATTCCACAGTTTGGAGGAAGTATTGTTCAGGGACCCTCTGGGACTAGGGACCCTGTATTTTAAGCTTCATTAGTTTCACAGTAGATCTGCCTCTGTGGGTAGTATCATCACTGAACCAGATCCATTTGGGGCGGACTTGGCCTTCATACCCATTTCCTTTACTCTTAGGGATCCTCTGGATCTGCTGCTCTATGCTGTGCCAAGGCTCTGTCAGCTGTAACCAATCAAGCTGTGGCCATTTCAACTCCAATATTATGTTTGTTGTCTATTTTCCCTGCTCCTCCCTCTCCTCCTTTGGTGCTTGTCCACAGTTAAGGAACTGTACCACTCAGAAGCAGAACACATATAATTAGCATGATTTTCAAGGTTAGGACACTACATGCGAGGCCTGGGTGTTCTGTTTCAAAACTACTGTTCTCTATAGACCCTGGGCCGCACTGTAGCAAAAGAATTTGCAGCTATTGGCAGATGCAGCATGGCAGATGGCAGATACACCAATGGCAGATACACCCATTTCAGCATCCTTGGCAGGCTTTTTAGTTCCTGTTTCCTAGTTCATAGGTTCTCTAAAACCTAAAGTTTGTATAATCCAGTAGAAGGTGGACAGCAGTCCTTTCTGACCCTGGTAAAGTTCATGGTCACAGGATCCAAATGGACTAACAGCCTTGTGGTTTGGGAGTTTTCAGAGGGGAGGGGGAAGGGAACAACAAAGTTGCCCCCTCCTCTCTCTTCAGTCAGTGGAGCTGCACTGGTGGAAGAGACCAGAAAGTTAATTTGATCTCCTTCTCCACTACAGTCTCCCAACAATCCATGCAGGTCCTGTGTATCCAACAAGTACAATGTTTTTGAGGGTGGAAAGGATTCCTATAGGGAGAGGGATGCAGGAAAGATCCACAACTGTCAGTATCTTCTGCAAATAGATGACAAAATTCAACCCAGTGGAAGCAAAATTAGGCAATATTTTCTAATGGATGGAGGACAAGCATTCTCCTTAAGCTAAGTTCCATTAGAATGCCAGCTGTCTTCCAGTAAGCATTCTTCTCTTTGAATCTCTGTGTTTGGTATTTCCCCCAAACAGACAAAAGTTGCATATGACTGCCTTGGGCCACAGGCAACTTCCCCAAACAAAGGTTGTATAATACCTTTTATTAGCAAAACTGGTGCTTGTTTTATAGTTAGAGCTCTTTACATGTTAGTCTCATGGGCTAGTTCATGTTAGTCCCTTATTTGTATCTCATTTCTTTCTGCTTTGACCAGCCTCACATCTCTGCTCAGCTATGACCTTAGGCTGCTGCCTTGAACACAGTTACATTCCACTGAGGTCAGTCTGACCTAACAACTACATCTGGAATGAATATCTTCCAATATTTAAAATCAACTGAACTTTCCCATTTTTGCAATTCAATAAATTTTATCAAGTAAAGAGGGGGTGGGAAAGGGAAAGGGGGAAGGAAAAGGGAGAGGGACGGAGGAGACTTGTATTTTGCTCATTTATAACAGTGGCCCCCAACCTTTTTTGGCACCAGGGACCGGTTTCGTGGAAGACGATTCTTCCACGGACCAGTGGGGGTGATGGTGCTGGGGTTTCTGCCGCCCCAGGCTGCCCCCTACCCTGTCCCTAGAGGTATTTAAATGAGGGGTAGGTGAAGGTAGCTGCCCTGCTGCCCCTTCTGCCTACCTGGGACCCAGGCAGATGAAAGAGGTGGTGCTTCAGAGTGAACCTGGGCTGCCTTTTCCATCTGCCTGGGTCCCAGCCAGGTGGAAAGGGTGGTGGGGCTGCTCTGCGTCATTCCAAGGCTGCCTCCCATGAAAGGGGTGGTGCAGCTCCTCTTCCTCGCTCTGGAGCCTGGTTGCTAACAGGCCATGGACAGGTACCAGTCCATGGCCTGTGGGTTGGGGACCTCTGATTTATAACAGCAATTTGTCATCATTCTCTTTTAACCCATAAGTGATAAACTTTAAAATTACACATAAGAATACTTCAAAGCTTTTTAGCTTTCACTATTACTTAGAGCTGGCATCGATGTCTAATCAAAGTCTTAAGAAACTCCATAATCTTCTTTATCCATTTATTTAAAAAGTCCATCTCTCCAATGCTTCTTGTTTAGATTTTTCCTTTAAAAAGTCTATCTAAATGTCCGTTTCAGTTGTTTCAAATATCTTCTGAACAAGTTCTCACTTTTTCCAGTGCTTGTGTTATGTATGTGAAGGCATGCTGGGACACGATGGGCGTTGTGTCCTGAGCGTGAGGTGCAACACAATAAACTGAGAGGATCCAAAGACCTGCATCCTGATTGGCTGCATAATTCAAACTGGCCAATTAGGAGGCAGTATCAGAGGATCCTAGGTTCTGCCAATGAGTATGCATATTTTAATGAAGGATCCAAAAAAGCTACAATCACAAGATGTTTTCTGCTTCCTGGGGGTGTATTTCCCCAGACTGTGTGCTCTGAGTGCTTTCCAGTGGTCTGTAGTCACTTACTAAAGATGCTGTATCACTAATAAAGAGCTTGATCACTATGCAATGAGCCTCCTCATGCATCAAACCCAGTATTTAACATTTGGCAAAAACTATTCTAGCTGCAGTTACAATATGAATTATTAAATATCACAATTGCTATCAGTTATTTGTGGCATCATATTTAACAGAAATAATTCAGGTTTAAAACTTTTTGTACAAATTCATGCACTTTCACCCAATAAGTCTGCACAGATTTACATGTTCACCACATAAAAACTACCAACATGCTTTTTGCATTTCCAACATTCATTTGACATCTTAGAATGTATTTTTGCCACTTTTTCTGATGACATATCCAGGGGTGGCCAACGGTAGCTCTCCAGATGTTTTTTGCCTACAACTCCCATCAGCCCCAGCCATTGGCTATGCTGGCTGCAGCTGATGGGAGTTGTAGGCAAAAACATCTGGAGAGCTACCACTGACCACCCCTGAATATACCAATGATAAAACATTTTATACAGATTTTCTTTGAATGACACTGATTTTGTGATTTTAACATTTGTTTTTGACAATTGGAACCAATGATCTAATAAAATGTTATGACCTATGTTTTGTGCCCATTTAACCATAGATACTTTTATAATTTCTTCTTCCATTCTAACTTACTGTAGATATTTATATATATTTTTAAAAGGTAAAGGTAGTCCCCTGTGCAAGCACCAGTCGTTTCCAACTTTGGGGTGATGTCGCATCACTACGTTTTCACAGCAGACTTTTTCCGGGGTGGCTTGCCATTGCCTTCCCCAGTCATCTACATGTTTCCCCCAGCAACCTGGGTACTCATTTTACCGACCTCAGAAGGATGGAAGGCTGAGTCAACCTTGAGCCAGCTACCTGCACCCAGCTTCCACTGGGATCGAACTCAGGTCTTGAGCAGGGCTTAGTACTGCAGCTTTACCACTCTGCGCCACAGGGCTGCCTATTTATACATTTTTATATTTATATATTTTAGTAATTATACATTTTAGTAATTAGTTTCTCATTAGATTCTAATAACATTTTTGTCAAATGGACGTTTGTAAATAAAAACCTATTGTTTTGTCTTTTGCATATCTTGTTACACTTTACGTTTTATTCTAGGTTTTTTGCCTTGCCAGATAAATTGTGAAGTTAACCTGTTAAGAGAAATTTTAAAAGGGCTTTTTTACCGGTACTGGAATGGTCTGAAACAAAAAAACCATTAGTTTTGGTAAAATGGACATTTTTATTACAGCAATCCTTAAGGATAAGTGTAGGTTTTTTCAAGTACTCATTTCTTTCAGTCTCCTTTAGGACTTTCATATAATTGTCTTCAAATAAAGTGCTGTATCTGTTAGTGAGTTGGATGCCCAAATAGGTCACTTTCTTTTCAACTTGAAATCCAGATTTCTCCATTAATTCCAAACTTTGTGGTTTTGTCATATTTTTCACAATAAACTTTGTTTTCTGATAATTAATTTTCACACCAGCTACCTCTTCAAAATTCTCTAGCTCATCTTTCAGGGTTGCTATAGAATTCAGAAGGCAAATGATGAGGGGGATGGCGAAAGATGAGATGGCTGGACAGCATTACTGATGTAACAAACACAAATTTGAGCAGACTTCAGAGAATGGTGGAAGACAGGAAGGCCTGGCGTGACTTTGTCCATGGGGTCGCAAAGAGTCAAACTCAACTGTGTGACTGAGCAACAACAACAACAATAGAATTCAGTGGTTCTTCTATAATAAACACTAGGTCCTCTGCAAACACTTGTAATTTATATTCCTCCCCTTTTATTTTTAGACCTTGTATTTTATCATTTTCTCAAATAGCTGGATTTAAAGATTCCAGAGTAAGAATGAAGAGCAGCAGAGATAATGGGGTGAACTTTCCCATTTGATGCTCAGGTTTCAAATGAGAAATTTCAGATCCAAGAACTGACATCTGAAGGCTTGAAACTGGCTGGCATCTCTAGCATACTCTGGTTTTGGCAGACTTTCAGATCCCCACGCACACTGCTAACTGTCAGATACTAATTACGGCTTTCATGTTATCTATCAAGTATGATCAGATAAACTGTACAATTATAAATTAGATCAGATAAAATGTAAAATTATACAACTGACAAATACTGTAAAATATCACAAAGTACTGTCAGCCAGCCATTAAACATCATACATATTTTGTGACGAACTTGTTGGTTTTGCAATATATTTTGCTGCTTGACTTGTAACCAATAATTTTTAAACGGACTTCTGAGGAACCCCAATTTTGTTATATGCTTATAAGGTAAGTACAGCCTGCTGGATCCAGCATATGGTCAAACAACTAGTTCCCTATCTCACTTCCCAGGGCTTAGCTACAGTGATCCATACAATAGTCATTTCCAGACTGGATTATTATAACTTGCTCTACGTGGGGCTGCCTTGAATTTGACCTAGAAACTATAGCAGGCGCAGAGCATGGAGGCATGGGTGCCTACAGCAGCACCTGTGCAGGCTTGCATTCAGCCAATGCTCCACCAACTGCACCGGCTGCTTATAGAGAACCAGATCCAGTTCAAGGTGTGTTTCAAAACCCTGCCAGGGACCTGCATATTTGAGGGACTGTCACTCACAACACATGCCCCTTAGAGCCTTGTGCTCAATGGTCCAACCTGTTAGATTTTAGAACCTGTTCCCAGGAATGCAAGGCAGAAAATTTCTGCCTCACATTTATAAATATAGTCTGTTTATCCAGAGTTGTAAGGGCTCTTGTTTGGCAAATCCATCATGTTAAATGAGCTAAATATCAGATATGAAGCACAGAAAATCCCAGTGTACATGGTTCAGGACTGTGAATTGTGTATTTGCCTTCCTTTGCTAACAGTGTTTAAATTTTGCTATCCTTATCTAAATGATTTGTTTACATTTGCATCAAATTTAATTTGCAAAGTTTCCCATTTCCCTATGATTCCCACATTACAGCTTGCCCCAGCATCCATGCACTGCAAAAGAACTCCATGACACTGAGGTTTCTTGACAGATAAATCAATATGAAAAGAGCTTGGAAGGTAAAAAGTTTATAAATGATTGTGATTTAACCTTTCTCATTCGTTCCTAGTATAAGTACCATCTAATAGGAGAGCCATGACAGGAATGCCTTAACATTTAAAAAAAAACAATTACCAGGAGTCTGAATTGGATCAAAGCTGTGGGAGAAAGATTAACCCTTTATGTCCCACAAACTTTCCTCAATACATGTTGTCCCCTCCCACCAAGAAGTACTAGTAGGTACTATTGGGGTTAAAATACGGGACCCCATATTATACCTGTCTTCTCCCCACTCCTGCTATAGCTAGGGTGAGGTCAGACGTTCAGAAAACCCCGCTACGGGCATGAGTTGAGTCCGGAAGCATGTCGGATTTTAACTGGACGTTCACACGTCCGCATCTGTGAACCGTGTTTAGCCCGTGTGCGTCCCACGCTGATGCGCCTTGCTCGCGGATTAATTTGCTACCGCTTTAAATCCGGAACAGGACGCTTCCTAATAGGGAATCTAGAGATAATTCTATTGTGAAAATGTCACCATGGGGGGGGGGAGGGGGGGTTACCCAGTCTTCTTCACCAAAAGTCATGGGCCTGCTTAATGGGGAAATATCCCATGGTTCCTTTTCAATGTAGCATTGTTAGCTCTTCTGAATGGAAAGATGCCCCATCTTCTTCTGCATAACCACAAAAACCATTAGGCAATCTTTACACCAATGCTAGAAAAAAACCAACAAGGTACAGCTCTGCAGCTCAGAAGCAGCATGTGACCATCTGCTATTAGTTCAACCTGCACCCCTCACTACTGCACTCCCTCCCTGTATTGCACTGCATGAAATGAATAAAATAAGGAGAGTCTCATGCTGCTTCTGAGCTTGTCAGCCACTGCTTGGTCTTCCAAGGGCCTTTGTGATGATGAAAGGCTCTCTGAGGAATTTCTCCTTTCAGAACTGGGAGGGTTGGGGGGTTGTTAGGGTTGCCAAGTCCAATTCAAGAAATGTCTGGGGACTTTGGGGTGGAGCCAGGAGACATTGGGGGTGGAGCCAGGAGCAAGGTTGTGACAAGCATAATTGAACTCCAAAGGGAGTTCTGGCCATCACATTTAAAGGGACTGCAGACCTTTTAAATGTCTTCTCTCCATTGGATATAATGATAGGGGCACCTTTTGAAGCTTATAGAATTGCGCCCCCTGGTCCAATCCTTTTGAAACTTAGTGGACATTTTTGGGAGAGGCACTGGATGCTATGCTGCAAATATGGTGCCCCTACCTCAAAAAACAGGCCTCCCAGAGCCCCAGATACCTGCAGATCAATTCTCCATTATACCCTATGGGAATTGATCTCCATAGGGAATAATGGAGCACCCAGCAGACATTTCCCTACTCCCCCTGCTTTCTGATGACCTTGAAGCAGGGGAGGGCTTCCAAACCGGGGGATCCCCTGCCGTCACCTGGGGATTAGAAACTCACAAAATGCTGTGTATACTATATTTTCAGTAATTATATTATAATCACTCAATACCTCATAGTCATTCTTGTATTCATATAACTTTTCAGTCCAACTCATACTCCAAAATTCTTAAATAAACTCAAAAAGGAAATCCAGTCATGGATGCTCGAAGCCGAAAAGTACCGTCTCCTGCTGTATCCTCAACTTTCAGATGCAGGTGGTACTGTGAAAGACTTGTAATGTTTCTTTAAGGCAGCAGTGCACTGTCCAACCAGTGCAGCGATACAATTCCAGCTATTCTCGTGTTTCATTTGCCACTTCCACTGGTCGCAATAATTGCTAGGAACCCATGCTAAGGCATCCGCTCTCAAATGCTACAGCTCATCTGGGGTGTACCTGGAGATTGTTGTGTACAACTCACTTGGGGATTGGCAACCCTAGGAGTTGCCTAGATTGTTAGTTTAGAAAAGACAACTTGCATACATATGGTGCTGCTGCTGCTTTGCTCAGCAATAGCATGCATGCAAGGTGCCATAACTTCTCTGAGCTGGCAGGCACTGGGCTCTTGTGGAACCAGCTAGAAAGGCGGCAGATGAACCCGGTTCCATTAGTTGGCTATTCCTGGTTATAATCTTAATGACTCTGTCAGGCAAAGCACCTCCCCTGCGTCCCTCCCTCTTCTTCCCCTCAAAGGTTAATGTGACAGGTAAGGGGTCTGAACTGTCTTGCAGGCGTTGTTAATTAGTTTCTTGGCCTGCATCCCTCTTATTATCTTCAATGCCACAATGGGAGGGGGGCAGCGTTCCCTCTAAGGTGAGTTAGCATGAGCTAGCTCACGGATTGTCTTAGCTCAGGAAGGATGACCCCACAACACACTAATTTATGCAGCAGCAGGGGTCATTTTGTAGAAAAATAGGTGGTGGAGCTCATTGGCATAACTCATTAGCATATGCCACCACCACCCCAGCCAAAAGCAGCCCAATGCAAGAAAGGAGAGCCCTGGATGAGCAAGGCCTGCTTGGGCTGGCTAGAGATCCAGCCAGCCCAATTAGGCCTCACTCACCTGGGACTCTCCTTAGCATAGGGTTGCCAATCCCCAGGTGGGGCAGGGGATCCCCCGGTTTGGAGGCCCTCCCTCCGCTTCAGGGTCATCAGAAAGCAGGGTGGGGGGGATGTCTCCTGGACACTCCATTATTCTCTATGCAAACCGATTCCCATATAATGGAGAATTGATCCACAAGTATCTGGGGCTCTGGGGGGAGGCTGTTTTTTAAGGTAGAGGCACCAAATTTTCTGCATAGCATCCAGTGCCTCTCCCCAAAATACCCTCCAAGTTTCAAAAGTATTGGACCAGGAGGTCCAATTCTATGAGCCCCAAAAGAAGGTGCCCCTATCCATTATTTCCAAAGGAGAGAAGCCATTTAAAAGGTGTGCGGTCCCTCTAAATGTGATGGCTAGAACTCCCTTTGGAGTTCAATAATGCTTGTCACACCCTTTCTCCTGGCCCCACCCCCAAAGTCTCCAGATATTTCTTGAACTGGATTTGGCAACCTTACCTTGGCAACCCTCCCCCCCCAGTCAAAAGGCCAGCAAGCCCCTTGCTGCCCAAAATCACATAAGAAGTGGAGAAGGGGTGGTGCGGGCTTCTCCAGGGGTTAATGAGGGCTGTTGTGGGCGTGGCAAAGCCCCTGGTGGCTGGCCACTCTTTTAATCTAGGGATTGTTATGCAGCTGCACCTACTATTCAATGGACAAGTTAGATGAGGAGGAAGAGAGGGAACCCTCAGAACGGTTCAGGAGCTGCAGAATAAGAAGAATATGGGACAATGAGTCAACTTGTTGGCAGTAGTTCCTTTCTATTGATATTTCCCAAATACATTTATTATTTTATTAAACCATGGTCTGATTCTTGTGTGCACTTGCCCTAGGAACCCATGAAGTTTAGCCTCATGTTTCCTTGACAGACCCTTATTTATTTATTTATGTGGAATTCCTGACTCTTTTCAATAGTCTGACAGAATCTTATCTTATGTGCTTTGGGACTAGAAAAAAACAGGACCTCTATGTTCTTGCATTCAGTTTTTATGCTTGATACTTGTCCTTTTTTATGGGATGTTAACAGGAATGACAATAATGCATTTTTAGTAACTGCTACGTATGTTTTATGTTACTGAGTTTTCCACTCTATGGTTTTCTGTTTTAAATGTTTTAGACAATGTTATGGAAAGAACACTGCATGATGAAGTTCCCACATAGTTAACTTTTTCTCTTGTTATTGATAATTGACCTTGTAGCTTTTGGTCTCTTCGGTTTTTCAGCAGTTCTTTTGTGTCATCTTTTCTCTCTGTATCTTTCCTTCTCTTTCCGTTCCCCATTTTGTTTGCAACTTTGTGTTCCTCTCTGGCTCCCTAACAGGCAGTCTTTTGTCTGCTTCTTACATTTCCCAGGCTGCAGCTATAATGAGCCTAGCCTTTCCTCTAATTGGCTATTGAAATTGTCCTCAGAGTAAATATGGCAAATTCATTCCACTTCCCTCCAGTCATTTTTTTCTACTGAAATGAAAGTCTTCTTGCCAAATGGCACCAGCAAGATGGAGCTCTGAATACTGCTGCAGTGTTATCAGAAAACACTTAAAAAAAAAAAAACTTGTAGTGCCTTTATAAGCTGAGCCACATCTTCCCTCTGTTGGAGTACAAAAAAGGGCTACCAAGATGATAAACAGGTTTGAGCATCTTTTCAAGAGTCTGGAACGCCTTAAGTTTTCATCAGAAAAGAGATGACTAAAGAAGAACATGATAGAGTTGATAAAATTATACACAAGATAGAAAGATTGCACAAAGAGAACTCTTTCCCCAAATTCTAGAACTCAAGGGCATCTACATTAAGTGACACTATACCTCTGAACACCAGTTCTTGGAGACAACATCAGGGGAAAGCCTTGGCCTCTGTGCCCTGTTTCTGGCCCTCCAGAGTAACTAATTGGCTACTGTGTAAGATGAAGGATGGACCAAATTGATGACTGGTTTGATCCAGCAGGGCTCTTATATTTTTATGCTCATAAAACAGTGGGCTTGGAAGAGTATAATTTTGCTTAGGACAGCACTGCTGGTAATACAGAATGCTGGTTGCAGCATATTGGCCACCTCTGCAGTGTATTGGCCACTATTCTGTCCTGGCATTGTGGGCTTCAAGTCATTTAGATCACATTGCACATAACAAAGTTTGTATCAAGTATAGTTTGTATAGTTTGTATCAAGAGGCTACATTCCACAAGACTGAAATTTACCTGAAATTTCAAGACTGAAATTGAGACCCTGGAGAGCCGTTGCCAGTGTGAGTAGACAATACTGACTTTGATGGACAGAGGGTCTGATTCAGTATAAGGCAGTTTCATATGTTCATATATATGTTCATATACCTGAACTGAGCCAGTGTGTGCAGTATCTAAGTATGATCCCCAGCTACCCTCATGTCATACTAGGTGTTGTTATCTATTTGTAGTTTGCACGAGAAGGAGCTGAAAGAGTTTGATGCAACCTAACTGGTATCCTGGACATCAGGTCTGGCCAGTCTAGAATACACCGGATGGAAAGGTTCTTACTGTTGGTCTATAAGACTCTACTGATTCATATTGTTAAAGAAAACTTTAATCACTGTGTTCAGATTTGGCTGAATTTCTGGATTCTAAATTCAGTCAGAACTAAAATGATTTGGAACCCATTATTTTCTGGAATAAAGCCTAGCAGTATCTAAATCATAGAATCATTGGATCAAAAAAGGTTTTATAGATCATCTAGTTCAGGCCACTGCTCAGTATGAAAATCTAAAGGTAGAGTATTCTTGACATATGGCTGTTCAGTCCCTGCTTGAAACTCTCTACATATCTCTATATGTAGAGATAGATATGAGTACATCCCTATTGACAAGACAATCATACATACCCAGGAATGGAAGGACCAAAATCACAGGAGTAGGTTCCTCCCTTGACCTCCACATATTCAGCTGAAGGTGTTCATGTGCAAACATACATCCATGAGCAATCATCGGCTTTGCCTTTTACAGTGTCCCCAATTGTACCAACAGACATGTGCATGCATTGTAAGCATATATGGCTCTATGCACACCATCAACTGAACATGAGGAAGTCAGGTACAAACAGTGGGGATGATCCTGGCCCCATTGTCCATGTATTCACTTTTATCTTTTATTGGGACACTGACATTGATTAAAGAATATAGAAAGCTTTGAAGTTGCTTAGAATTTTTTATTAGGTAGAATGGGATTATGCTATCTTTTGAATACATAACAGTTAGGATTAATTGTTGTTGGGATGAATTCTAAGAACTCTTGTGTACTAGCACAGCATTTTATAGCATTTGACAGAACAGCTCTAGTACAAAGCTTCACTGAGAAAATTAATCTGCATTCCAGAAGGGGGCTAATTTAGTCTAGGATACTTTGCAAAAGTGATCAGATTAGAATCAACTAGAATTACTGCTGTAAAAACACTGTAGAATTACTGCTGTAATCTTTATTTGCATTGTTTCCTTCTTCCATCTGGCACTTGGAACACTTTTAATAACGCAATAAGATATAACTGGTACAATAAAAAAAATTGTTAGAATTACAAAAAATCCAATGTATATGATATTAATAGGAAAAGATGTTAGATACAGTAACAGATTCCTTACAAATATCTAGAGCAGTAAATGTCTTTTCCCATATTCACACAAACAGTAATTTCTGTTCAACAAATATAACATCCTTAACCCTCTTTAGCTCCCATACTTTTCACAGTAGATTCTAGTTCACATGTGCTGCAGCACTTCTGAGGAAAATGCTGAGTTTGTTCCTCCCCATCCCTGGGTTCATGAATGCCTGAAACAGCACTGAGGAAGTACAATATGAATTAGAAACATGAACATATGTTGCTAGGTACATGAAATTACAGAAGTTAATGTGGCAAGAGTATCATGATTGCAATAACCACTACAATCCCATGTACTGGTGTACACATATGCCTCCTGTTCAAAAAGCTTTGATTTTATACAGTTGTATTTATGTGGAAGGACACATACACCCTTACACAATCAAAGGCAACCCCCCCAAAAAAAACCTGCCACTGCTTAAGCAAACTGGCCCTGAGAGGAATAGTGCTAATATCAGATAATACCTAAATCCTTTAAATTTTGCTCGTGTGAGCGTTACACAAGGACTACTTTCCCCTTTCTCAGGGTGCTTATATTTATCCCAGAGCTTATGACTATTTGCGCTGTATGAACTAAGGAAGCAAAGCCAAGAGGATTTCTAGGATATCCCTGCATGACTTCATTAAACACCAGGCCTGAAGAGAAAGCAGTACTATGCACTCCTTTCTCTTAAAATGTATGTGAACAGCAAAGCCAGACACAAGATATGGGTCCCTGAGCACAGGGTGGCTATGAGCTGCTCCTCCCCCATTGTATCTACATTCCCCACCCCCACTGTGACCCCCACCATTGCATCCAACTCCCTTCTAATTACAAATCCTTTCTCTTCTCCCCTTAATTGCAGCTATGCTGAAGGGAACAGAGGGCAACTTTGTCAAAGTCCTTTTAACCTCACTGTTGCTGGCAGGTCTACAAGGTGCAAGAACGAATAACTAACATTGCAGAAAGTTCCCTGGACAGATTGGCAACACCGTGCCTGAAGGCAGCAGCAAGAGAGTGACTATCTTGAGCTCTGTTTTTCTTCTACTGCTTCCACCTGTAGTTGGGTTGGGGCACTCTGCCAGGCTGTGTGCCTCAACATGTGCTCAGCTCTTCTTACCACGAATGCCAGTTCTGGTGAGTGACAGGGCAATGGCCAGTCCTCCTGTTTAAACTTCAGACCCCTCAAAATACTTACATGGTTTGCTTATACAAGCGAGCACGTCTAAATTCTTTTTTGAGATTATGAGGAAGACAAAGGCAAATATTTGCTGAGAGCAAATTCCAGACAGAGGGAGTAGATCTGGCCCATCAAAACAAGGGGCCAAACATCCACTTACTTAACAAGTGAAGGCTGAATCACAAAATAACAGATGATATGTCTAAGCACATAAAACATTCATGCTTTTGATATAGGTTGAAAAACAGTTGGTAGTACAGTGACATTATTGTTCATTATGTGCCACCTCAAATGTACATTGAAGATTACATATTGTTCCATCCATGTGTGTGAAGGAAACAACCAAGGATGAAAACATCTATCATGAAGCAATAGGGTTGCCAATCCTCAGATGGGGGCAAGGAGTCCCCCAGTTTGGAAGCCCTCCCCCCCACTTCAAGGTCATCAGAAAGCGAGAGAGGGAATGTCTGCTGGGCACTCCATCCTTCATTATTTCCAGTGAAGGGAAGGCATTTAAAACGTGTGCAGTTCCTTTAAATGTAATGGCCAGAACTCCCTTTGGAGTTCAACTGTGCTTGTTACAACCTTGCTCCTGACTCCACCCCAAAGTCTCCTGGCTCCACCCCCAAAGTCCCCAGATATTTCTTGACTTGGACCTTTGGCAACCCTATGAAGCAATATGAGGTGGCCATTTCCATTTGTGGATTTGGGGTCCCACTGCAGATGTCAGAGTGGAGACAGACAGATATGACCCAGGAAATACTATCCATTGGGTGATTCACTTGCCCCAACCCCACATGAGCTGCAGAGAGTGCTACTGGGCACTTAGCTCCCATTCATTTCAATGAGGCTTATGTGGGAGAACTTGATAGGATTGCACCCTATGCTAATTAGCAGGAAGGAGCTCAAGTTGACTCAAACACTGGAATGCTCTGGAAAGAAGAGGTAATGAAGGGGAACCCCTGAATAATTAATGAACCCCCCTATAATAATGAATAAAAGCATACTTCTGCCTTTAAAATTAAGATGTCTGATGCAACCCTTCATTAGAAACACACAGCCTCAAGTGGGTGTGGATTCTAGGTTTTAAATTAGATTAGAGACAGTGACCTCATTGAGGCCTCTGGATGTGTATTAGATACCAAAGAGGCCTTAGAGAAGCTTCTTGCTGAAGCTGATAATGCATGGAGGCAGGAGGTATGGAAAAGTACCAGAAAGGGATACAAGGGGGTGGACTGGAGAATGTTAAATCAGATAACTTGTGAAGCCTGCCTGCTTGTTTTGGATGTGGATAAAACTGGCTGGATGGGGAATGATTTTAATTTAGTCATTTTGGGGGCTTATGGCCAGCTAAGTTCTGCTTTGGTGCTAAAGTAAAATTCGTTTCATACCAACAATGTGTGCGGACCTCGTTATTTCTCTCCTTCAGTAACAAATCCTAAGGATAAATACGTGATTTTATACTCTTAAGGCAATGTATGTATGGGGAAATCATAAATGTAGTCCATAGGGAGCAGGGGTCATTTTGTAGAAACGAAGGTGGTGGAGCTAATTAGCTTAACTTATTAGCCTATGCTGCCCCCACCAGCCAAAAGTAACCTGACACAAGAAAGGAGAGCTTCGGGCAAACAAGGCCTGCTTCGGCTGGCTAGAGATCCAGGCGGCCCAAGCAGGCCACACTCACATGGGGCTCTCCTTACCCCCGCCTCCACAGTCAAAAGACCAGCAAGCCACCCACTGCTCAAAATCACATAAGTGGAGAGGGGGGGGGCCTTCGCCAGATGTTAATCGGGGCTGCTGGGTGTGTGGCAAAGCTTCTGGTGACTGACTGACTGCCTGCTCTCCTAATCCAGGAATTGTTATGTAGCTGCTACGACTATTCAATTAACAAGGTAGGTAGGTGGGGAGGAGAAGGGGGAACCCTCAGAAAGTTTCAGGAGCTGCGCCCCAAGAGCTCCTGCTGAATCCAAGGCCTGATAGGGAGACACACAAACTGTACTGTTATATGAACTTCTCTCTCACCATAGGCAATTTGCAAAACTTATCTATTATACCATAAATGCAAAAAGGGACTGGGCATGTCACCTACAGTTCTTTCCCCCCCCCCTCTGCACTCCCTGCAATACTAATGTATGAAACTGCTTTGAGTCTTGGAGGCCAAAATAGACTGGTGCAATCCAAGTAGAGTTATACCATTCTAAGTCTACTGATTTAAATAGGCTTAGTAGAATGTAACTCTGCTTAGGACTGCATTATTAATGCCACAGCTCACATACACACAAAACAATATTACTCTCAAGTTCTTCTTTCCTCCATTTTCACACTCTGGAAAAAAAGTGACAACAATTTTAATTAATTAAAAGCAGATGAACTAGTCTGCAACTGGAGTTTTGGAAAACTGCCTATGATCAGGAAACAGAACTATCGTAAACACTTCCCATAGCACTTTAGCTGATGCAGAAAGTTATGCATTTATTTCAGAGCAGCAGTAGCAATGGTGATTGCTTGCATGCAAAACCTTATCAGGAGAGACCAGAGTCCACTGCTTGTCTTTTTGACCTTAATATTGAGCCTAATTGAATGATGCCATCAACAAAGACAACAATTTGGTCCCTAAAGTGTCACTGTGCCCAACAACAGCCTTAGTCAAAGTGTTTTCACTCCAGCATGGATAATTGTGATTGTGCAGAGCAGATCTTTCCTGATAAACAACAAGGAATGTCATACCTAGAGAGATAAGAAATTAAAGTCAATTGCACTTGGCTCTGCACATGTTTAATCAAGTTGTAAATCTATTAGGGATTGGGAAACCATTATACATTACATCATCAGTACCCAAAGATCAAAGAATGATTTTCCAGTGGCAGAGAACACAAGAGTCAGATTACATACCTTTTAGGAATATATATTCTAGGAAGTAAGTAATGTCTGAAAAGAAAATTTATCACTAATAAAAAAAAAATTGGGGATACTTATGCCTGTAAAAATTGCATGCAGAATATGACTGGTATGTGTATGGAGCATACAGAACATGCCAGAAAGTATAATCAAGCAATCAAATAGGCATTAAATGCTATCTTCATCTTACACAAATGAGAAATGTAAAAATAATGACCACAATACATAGGGTTGCCAAGTCCAATTCAAGAAATATCTGGGGACTTTGGGGGTGGACCCGGGAGACTTTGGGGGTGGAGCCAGGAGACATTAGGGGTGGAGCCAAGATCAAGGCTGTGACAAACATAATTGAACTCCAAAGGGAGTTCTGGCCATCACATTTAAAGGGACGGCATACCTTTTCAATTCCTTCCTTCCATAGGAAATAATGAAGGATAGGGGCACCTTCTTTTGGGGCTCATAGAATTGGACCCCCTGGTCCAATCTTTTTGAAACTTGGTAGGTATTTTGGGGAAAGGCACTAGATGCTATACTGAAAATTTGGTGCCTCTACCCCCCAAAACAGCCTCCCAGAGCCCCAGATACCCGCGGATCAATTCTCCATGATTTTCTATGAGAATAAATCTCCATAGGGAATAACAGAGTTCCCAGCAGACATTTCCCTCCCCTCCCCCCTCTTTCTGACGACCCTGAAGCGGGGGGAAGGCCTCCAAACCGGGGGATCCCCTGCCCCCACCTGGGGATTGGGAACCCTAACAATACAATATAGCAGTGGGATATGAGAGAAAAGCCACATGCTTCCCTGAAGGTAGAAAGGTTATTAAGAGGTGGAAGAAACAACAACTAAATGAAGTAGTTTTCTGATTTGTATCAGTTCATGGAATATTGAGTATGCACTGAAGTTGTGCACTTCAGACTTGACAGAACTGTGATACAGGCACCACAGCCCCGCAGTGCCTTTATCACAATTCTGTCAAGTCTGAGTTTTGGGGACATGGTTCCCAAAAGAACACCTTTTGAACTTTCTGTTAACCCTCCATGACATAAATTCTGTTTCAGAATTGCTTTTACATGTGGCTCAGCTGCAGTAGAAGAAGCTGTTTGGATCTAGAACAGAGCTGCTGGTAAGGTGAGTGAGACTTGATTTGCTTTTCTATAACTGCTGGGGAGCATTACCTGGGGTTGCTGTGGGAGGTAACTGTGGAGTGCTTGGTGCCTGCTGGAGAGGGGTTTCTAAATGCTTTTGTATGTCTTTTGTGTAGTTGTTGCTGAGTGAGGAGAGCTTGTTTGCCTGGGGGTAATTGCTGGCCCCACCCTCTGCTGTTGCTCTGGCTGTTGAGTCAGAGGTGGGTGGGGGCTTGAGCCTTTAAGTTGCAAGACGCATCCTTGCCAGAGGCTCTTGGCCTGTGACTCTTAGCCTAGGGGTCTAGCCTAGGGGTTCTGTAGAAAGGTGGGTAGTTACTCAAAAGTAGTTTCAAGTGGCAGTTGGTAGTGAGATTTAAAGAGAAGTGAAGATAAAGAAAATTTTGAAATGGATTGCAGTAGTATAGCTGGTGAGGGAGCAGAGGCAGTGACGTGTAAAGACTGTGGGATGTTTGTATTTCTACCTGAGAGTAGCACGAATTACGCTTGCAGCAAGTGTAAATTAGTGGCCCTGCCGGAGGAAAAGATACAGGGTCTGGAGGCACGATTGTCCACACCGCAGTGTATAAAGGACGATGAGGATTTTCTTGACAAAACGTATGAGGCGCTCTTGAAAGGACAAGAGGAGGGAGAGGAAACGGTATCTCAGCAATTAAAGAGGACCCAACACAGGAGGAAGGTTCCTGGAAAAATGTAACCCAAAGGAGAAAGAAAATCAGGAGATGTTCTGAGTCCCTGCTGCTCAGCAATAGGTTCCAGGGTCTCCCCACAGTAACTGATTCTGAGCCATTGGAACAAGGGCTACTTCCCCAGCCTCCATGAAGCTTGAAGAAAGTTTCTCAGGATCCTGTAGATAAAAAGCCTGGAGCTTCTGCTCCCCAATATAGGAAGAGGAAGGTGGTGGTGATTGGAGACTCCTTACTCAGAGGGGTGGAGCCCAAAGTGGGCCAACCAGACTTGTCATCCCGAGAGGTCTGCTGTCTGCCGGGTGCATGCATCCAGCATGTGACAGAAAGGATTGGAAGACTTATCAATAGGGTTGCCAAGTCCAATTCAAGAAATATCTGGGGACTTTGGGGGTGGAGCCAGGAGACTTTGGGGGTGGAGCCAGGAGCAAGGGTGCGACGAGCATAATTGAACTCCAAAGGGAATTCTGGCCATCACATATAAAAGGGACTGCACACCTTTTAAATGCCTTCCTTCCATTGGAAATAATGAAGGATAGGAGCACCTTCTTTTGGGGCTCATAGAATTGGACCCCCTGGTCCAATCTTTTTGAAACTTGGGGGGGGGGTATTTTGGGGAGAGGCACTGGATGCTATGCTGCTATTTTGGCGCCTCTACCGCAAAATACAGCCCCTTCAGAGCCCCAGATACCCACAGATCAATTCTCCATTATTCCCTATGGTAATAAGTCTCCATAGGGGCTAACAAAGTTCCCAGCAGACATTTCCCTCCCCTCCCCCCGCTTTCTGATGACCCTGAAGCGGGGGGAGAGCCTCCAATCCGGGAGATCCCCTGCCCCCACCTGGGGATTGGCAACCCTACTTATCAAGCCCATGGATTTCATGCTGATCCACATGGGAACAACGATACTGCCCGTCATAGCCCTGAACGTATTAGAAAAGACTATGTGGCTCTTGGTCAGAAGGTCAAGGAGTTGGGTGCACAGGTTGTGTTCTTGTCAGTGCTTCCTGTTGAAGGCCGTGGCTTAGGACGAGAAAGAAGAATACTTCAAATAAACAACTGGCTACATCGATGGTGTCGTCAGGAAAGATTCGGATTTCTGGACCATGACTTACGCTTTCGAGATGGCGGTCTTCTATCAGGAGATGGTTTGCACCTTACGGAATAGGGGAAAGGGTGTTTGGTAACAGCCTTGCTAACCTAATAAGGAGGGCCGTATTTTTCGCTCCATAAGACGCACCTGAGCATAAGACGCACCTAGTTTTTAGAGCTGTTTGTGTGAATTTAGAGGCATTTGTGTGAATTTTTTGCAGTATTCGCTCCTTAAGACACACACACTTTTCCCTCCACTTTTTTGGGGGGGAAAGTGAGTCTTATGGTGCAAAAAATACGGTAAATTGTATGGGGGAGCAAGACAATAATTCAAAGCCTCGCATGATGCCAGAAACTGGGGATAAGAACATTAAAGATTTGCAAAAAGTGGTGCATACACTAAGTAATGTTAACTTGCAGGATTGTATGGAAACTAAACTAAACTAAATGCTGCAGACGTTGTTTATCTTTGTTTATCTTGATTTCCGTAAGGCTTTTGATAAAGTTCCACATACTATCCTTGTTGACAAGTTGGTAAAATGTGGTTTGGATCCTGTTACCCTTAGGTGGATCTGTAACTGGTTGAGAGATCACACCCAAAGATTGTTTGTGAATGGTTCCTCATCCTCTTGGAAAGGAGTGACAAGTGGAGTGGCTCAAGGATCTGTCCTGGGACCTGTATTGTTCAACTTCTTTATAAATGATTTGGATGAAGGAATAGAGGGAATGCTTATTAAATTTGCCAATGATACTAAATTGGGAGGGGTTGCAAACACAGAAGAAGACAGAAACAGGATACAGGATGGCTGTGACAGGCTGGAAAACTGGGCTAAAACCAATAAAATGAATTTTAACAGGGATAAATGTAAAGTTCTGCATTTAGGTAGGAAAAATCCAATGCATGGTTATAGGATGGGGGAGACTTGTCTTAGCAGTAGTATGTGCGAAAAGGATCTAGGGGTCTTAGTGGATCATATGCTGAACATGAGTCAACAGTGTGATGCCATGGCTAAAAAGGCAAATGCAATTTTGGGCTGTATCAACAGAAGTATAGTGTCCAGATCACGTGATGTTATGGTATCGCTTTATTCTGCTCTGGTAAGACCTCACCTGGAGTATTGTGTTCAGTTTGGGCACCACATTTTAAGAAGGATATAGACAAACTGGAACGGGTCCAGAGGAGGGTGACGAAGATGGTGAGGGATCTGGAGACCAAGTCCTATGAGGAAAGGTTGAAGGAGCTGGGGATGTTTAGCCTGGAGAAGAGGCAGCTGAGAGGTGATATGATCACCATCTCCAAGTACTTGAAGGACTGTCATATAGAGGATGGTGTGGAATTGTTTTCTGTGACCCCAGAAGGTAGGACCAGAACCAATGGGTTGAAATCAAAAGAATTTCCGGCTCAACATTAGGAAAAACTTCCTGACTGTTAGAGCGATTCCTCAGTGGAACCGGCTTCCTTGGGAGGTGGTGGGCTGTCCTTCCTTGGAGGTTTTTAAACAGAGGCTAGATGGCCATCTGACAGCAATAAAGATCCTGTGAATTTAGGGGGAAGTGTTTGTGAGTTTCCTGCATTGTGCAGGGGGTTGACCCTAGAGGTCCCTTCCAACTCTATGATTCTATGTAATAAGAAGTGTGGCCACTGGCAGCAGTTATATGAATAGAAAAACTCTTCACTAATTCCAATAGGAAAATGCCCAAGTAGTCTCCTGTGGGGGCATATCCACAGTAAGGCTTCCTATGAGGTACTGAAGCATTGTGACAGCCACCCTGGTACTCACCAGCTAAAATGTTATTTTGACAATGTTTATATGCTTCTGTTTTTCCTTTAGACCAGTCTGCTTAGTTATCAGTGACGTTTCTTTTATATCAGCATGATTCCGCTTGTCTGTTTCAACAGTCAGGTAAGTCTTGATGTTCATATCTCTAAAGAATGATTTCCAACTTGACTTTACCGGAGACATTTTAAGGACACATGACCATAAGAGAGATAATATGATCACCACACCATCTTCAAGTACTTGAAGGGCTGTCAAATAGAGGATGGTGCAGAGTTGTTTTCTGTTGCCCCAGAAGGTTGGACCAGAACCAGTGGGTTAAAATTAAATCAAAAAAGTTTTCGGTTAAAAATCAGGAAGAACTTCATGACAGTTAGAGTGGTTCCTCAGTGAAACAGACTTCCTCAGGAGGTGGCGGGCTTGCCTTCTTTGGCACAGCTGCAGTACTGCAGTCCTAAGCTCTGATCATGACCTGAGTTCTATCCCGGTGGAAGCTGGGTTCAGGTAGCAGGCTCGAGGTTGACTCAGCCTTCCATCCTTCCGAGGTTGGTAAAATGAGTACCCAGCTTGCTGGTGGGAAAGTGTAGATGACTGGAGAAGGCCTGTAAAAAGTCTGCCGTGAAAACGTTGTGAAAACAAAGTCACCCCAGAGTCGGAAAAGACTGGTGCTTGCACAGGGGACTACCTTTACCTTTTCAGATGGCCATCTGACAGATGGCTGATTCTGTGAATTACAATATACACAACTTAATCGTTATAATGACAAATTACTATGTAATAAAGTGCATATACAAAATACAAAACATAATTCATGAAATTTCTCCCACAAGGAGTCCCGATGTGCAGGCTGTCAACTTTAAAAAGTCCTGCTTCAATCGTCACTCTTTCAGCAAAGGGTGCTCCGTAAATTTTCAAAAAAAGACGTCCCCATTCAACGCCGCTCACTGTTGATCTTTCCAGTGCGTTGCTTACGGCTAAATGTTTTTTAAGATAGTGTGGGAATGCAACTTCTCCAGGAGGATTCCAAATTGGCATCATGCTCTAAGGCGGTTCAGCCTCAGAGCGACTCAGCCTTAGAGGCTCCTTGTGGGAGAAATTTCATGAATTATGTTTTGTATTTTGTACATGCACTTTATTACGTAGTAATTTGTCACTATAACGATTGAGTTGTGCATATTGTTGTTCCTGTAGTGACTTCTCTTCTGTTGTCACAGATTCTGTGAATTAGGCCGATCATGAGAGGGAGGACAGGAAAGGTTGCGTCAGAAAGCAATTTTTCTCCAGGCCAGTTTGTCAAGAAATCCTGGAGGATTTTTGCCATCTTCTGGGAAAGGAGCAGGTGTCACTAGCGGTATGGGGAGAAGGTATTTATGCATTCCCTGCACTGTGCAGGGGGTGGACTAGATGTCCCTGAAGATCCCTTCCAACTTTATGATTCTGTGATATAAGAATGGTGGAGACGTGTGAGTAAATACATGTTACTGCCCTCCCATCTCAAATAGTTTGGCCCTGAAACAGCACATCCACAGAGCAATCCTAAACACCCTTACACTAATCTATTGAAGACAATGTGCCTAGAGAAGTATAAATCTGTTTAGGATTGTACTGCCAGTCCTCCAGATAATTACGTATCGCTAAGGAATGGTGGCTAGAAAGATAATCTTGATGGCCCCTCCCACATGCTGCTAATATCTTGTGATGTCATGATGGACTAGATACTGTCAAGCTAACTAGGTACTTCATACAAATAATAAAATTTGTACAGCCCTTCAGAGTGTTTGAAATAACGCACACTATTTCAGTATTGGAAGGGCAGTCAATATCATTATCCCCATACTGTAGACACCATTGGGTAGGCTGAGACTGTCTTGACTTAAGTAATGAGTTCATGACACAGATGAGATTTAATCCTGGTTTTGCCCTACACAGTGTTACATCCTTAGAAGTCCACAAATCAGAAATCAGGCATAACTCTGTTTAGGATTGCAATTTGTGTCACTCTGTTATTCTAGCTGTCCTAGCTCTCAATACAAGTATAGCTGCTGGGATTTATTCAGTCAAGTTCAGGAAACAGCCATTATATAAATTTGGGGCAGCCTACTGACAGGCCCTTAGCTACAGGGAGACCGGGGGGAAGATCTCTCCATTCACCCCCCCCCCTTCTATATGTATGGCCCCTCCGTTGGAGGGTCTTCCTGCCTTCCCAGGCTGTGGTGCTTTCCAGGCCCAGAGTGCCTCCTCCTCCTTCCACCTGAGCCACCTAGGTGGGTGGGTTGTGCGGCCCGGTTCTACTTCTGCAGGTGTGGCCAGGATGGCCCCCTCATCAGCCCTGACGCTGCACCTAATATGCCCTGCCTTGCCCACCAACAACAGCAGCGCCACAGCTGTGCCGGGCCCCTTCTGGGGCTGACACAAGGCTGGGCATTCCCCATTGATTGGTTGCTGGCTGCTGGCCAAAGCTGTGTAGGTGGGCAGGCTTAAGAGGGCCTTGGAGTGCCTGGAGGAGTCGCTAGTCTCTGCATGAAGATGTGCAGCCCATGATCCCAGTGGCAGGCCAGGCCACAGGGAGGAAGGGAGGCCAGCCTGCTGGTCAGCCCACTGCTGATCCTCCTCTCCCCATGCAGCCCCTGCTCCCTTCTGACCCTCCAGAAGCCTACTGGCACAGCCTGCAAGGAGGGAACAACAGCAGGGCATTTCAGATCTCTTTGTGATGTTATTTTGTGCCCCCTGCACACACACCCTAAAATTTCATCCCTTCCCCCCCCCATATAAAATTTTCTGGTTATGGGCCAGCCTACTTATAAACAATTGGGCAGAAAGGGTCTACTTAGATTGATCCAGAAATCTTTACTGGATTATCTAGACCAGGGGTGGGGAACAGTGGTCCTCCAGATGTTTTTTGCCTACAACTCCCATCAGCCTCAGCCATCGGCCATGCTGGTTGGGGCCGATGGAGTTGTAGGCAAAAAAACATCTGGAGAGCCACTGTTCCCCACCCCTGATCTAGACGAATTTGCAAGGAAAAATCAGCATATAAATTAATTTGCATACATCTCCTTCAATATCTAAAAAATGCAAGAATGCTGAGGCTTTTTTGATTCTATGCACCCATCTCAATTGACTTACAGATCAAAGCAGAGCCAACTTGCCTCTGTTGAGGTGACCTGGAATGATAACCCCAGACAATAGATTTAGGTGGAAGCACCCTGCCATCCTGCATACCATCAATCAGCCAGTTTTCCACCCATTGTCTCCTCAACTTCTACCCCCCACCCCCAACCTGGGATTCACAACGCTGATAGTTGTAGTTATAATGAGATCAAAATACTAAGTACAAATTTAACCCAGTGTATTTAGTAGTAGCAGAAGAATGGTGAATTTCCCATCTAAATATCCAACAAAAAGTCTGATTTTTAGCCTCTTGGATCTCATAGTTACTCGTATGCTTTGGAGTTCAAAGGAATGTACATTCATTATGAGAGAAGAGAATCCAGAAATCAGATTCTTTTCAGCTAAAGTGCTCCTCTAACAGACATTATTAAAGCTCTTTTATGAATTATGATGAAGAAGGTAAAGGATTGACAATCATTTTAAATGGAGTCTTCCACAATACAGAGAGGTTGCTGAGTTAGCTTGTTGCAGAAAAATGCACAGGAGTCTAGTGGCATTTCAGAAACTTAACAAAACTTTATTTCAGCATAGGCTTTTGTGGATTAGAGTGCACTATGTGAGACACAAGGCAGGACATTCTCTCTAGGCAGGTATTTATACATGAGGTTTTGAAAAAAAATTAAATAGCAGAGTCATAAATGATTACATTTGCATTTTACATAATTACAGGTCACTCTGTACTTCTTCAATTCCATGGCTCCTTGATCCTGCTGTCCCCCCCCCCCCCCGTCAATAACCTCATACAGGGCTTTCTTTGTGATGGTATTCAAGGGTACTTTTTCCTACATTTCTCCCAGCTTGCACCAGCCTGCCCAAATCAGCCCAAGAAGAGAGTAGACCCTCAGGAATAGCCTAGTGGGAATCTGCAGAGGGAGAGGGGATTCAGTAGGAATCAGTGCAACCCTTATATATGAAACCTGGCACACACCTCATTTAGAAATGTCTGCCAGTTGAGAACCCAGTATATTGCATCTGATGGAGCAAGCTCTAGCCCAACAACGCTTATGCTAAAATAAAAGTTTATTCATTTTAAGGTCCTCTAGACTCCTCCTGGAGGATAAAATGGAAGAGATTATAACCATATATGCTACACTGAGCTCCTCACAGAAAAGGCAGAAAAACTTTATTCCCAAACAGGAACAAAACAGTGAAATTCCACTAACATCCTTTCTCTGGGACTCTCCAGGACAGTTTATGAGGCCTGGGGTAAGTATGATTTTGAGAGCCCTCCATTAACTCCTACAAGCACCCTTATGTATATGTACACAAATGAAGCAATGTGGTAGGCTGGAGCCAGTGGAATACAGAGGAGTTAAAACAGGGATTCCTTTCCTTTTGGTGAGGTCTAGGACATTGCTTTCTGCATAGAGATTAAAACTCAGCCTATTGGTACTTTCGGCAGGGCTGGATCTAGGGGCGGCAGAGGGGGGTGCTTGCCCTGGGTGCCGATGGAGGGGGGGCGCCAAATTGGATATGGAGCCCACTGTATTCGATGGGACCATAAGATAGAATGGCTCATAAGGGGGCATCATTTCTTAATCCCCCCCCCCTCAAAAAACATGTAGATCCGGTCCTGACTTTTGGGGCTATATTGTTATCAACAAAACTGTTTTAAAGAAGAGCAATATGTCTCCATTTCTAAACTGTAGGGGCTATGTTTGGCCTCCTTTTAGTGAAAAATTAAGGCATTGTACCATCATAGAAAAATAAAATGAACAGAGCAGGAATCCTCTTAAGTGGTGGTCAACTGTAACCCCTGTAATCTGGAAATAAACTCAAACCGACTGCAATCCTATAGATTACAGCTTTATTAATACAATGTAGGGCAAAAGGAGACAATGACTGAGTTTTAATTTCTGATGTCCAAGATACAGACAGAACATGAGGAGAAAATTTGTACTGCATTTCCACAACTGATAGTCAGGTTTTTTTAAAAAAACGTCTACTCCCTTAAAGGATGGTGCTTTCTTTCCAAGCCAACCAGAAATTTTAAGAAAGGATACCCACAACGAAGGCCAATATCGATGTCATGATGGCGAGAACTGCCCCTCAGGCTCCCTAAAAATTGCATCTGTTACTAAAGCTAATTTACCATCGAAGCATACCGGTGGGCTCTACCACCATCTCAGAGCTTCTTCAAGTTTACGCTGGAAGTCAGCTGGCCTTCACCTTCGAAAGATCAGCGCCGACCAATGGCAGGGCAGGATTTTGTCGGGGGACGGCGGGGATTGGCGGAGGAGCTCTGCTGATTACTGTGGAAACCTCATCGGTGATTCATGGAGTGGGATGCTAAGAACAGAAAGGAGGGAGGGAAGAGAGCCTGAGGTCCCCCTAGCTGGCGTAGGGATTACATGAGAGGGAAAAGTCCGTCGCTGGAGCCGGTGGGGGGGAGGAGGGGAGCACCTCAGAGTAGGCAGGAGAGCCGGGGGAATTGCACAAACTCTGGCAGCCAAGAGAGGGCAAGACAAAGAGACGGCGTGTGTGAGTGTGCTTCTGATGAATTAAAGCCGGCAGGAGACGCGCTCTCCTTGCAGCCAGCCCCCTGCAGGATCTGGGGAAAGCCCGACGTGTGAAGCGATCCGACAAGGCGGACAAAGAAACGCGAGTCGTTCATGGGGAAAGGCGGGGAGCAAGGCGAGGAGAGCGGCGAGCGGGAGACGCAGATGCCCTCTTACACTTGGGAAGAGATCCAGAAGCACAACCTGCGGGCAGACAAGTGGCTGGTGATCGAGCGGAAGGTGTACAATATCACCAAGTGGGTCAAGCGGCATCCGGGGGGACATCGTGTGATTAGCCACTATGCCGGCGAAGACGCCACGGTAAGGCAGCCAAAGTGCTTCCTCCTAGTGACAGATGGCTGCCGTTCCCGCCAGGGCGCTGCGTGGCGCCCGTTATTTCGATCACCTGCTTTTGAAAAGAAAGGGAGAAAAGGCTCTTTAGGGTTGGGCAAGTACCGTTCTGCTGGTATTAACTGAGCCATGAGGTCGGGGAAATTGCACTGAATTGCACAGTGCAGGGAACGCCGCTCTTGTGGCTTTTGCTCGGTATTCTCTATTTATGGTCTGCAAGGAAGACTTAATTCAAAGGACGCTGCTTGGGGTCTAGATTAGGTGACTATTGCAAGAGGGGAGATTGCAAGAAAAAGTGTGGAGAGGCTGTGGTTGTGAACAGCTGCGTTTGTTTCCGCTCTCCCTCCCCGGTAGGATATTCTCAGAAGCGCCGGTTTGATGGAAAGGAGGCGGTCGGATTTCTTCTCACCCGTGCAGCTGCTGCTGCTTCTGCAGCGAATGTCCCCCCCCCCCCTTTCCCAACACACACTAAACTCCTGTTTCAGTTCTGGTAAAAGAATTTTTAAAAAGCTGCAGCCGATAGGAGCAAATCCGAGGTTCCGCTGCAAAATTATTGTCTGCGGTTTTGCAAACCACAGCCTTCAGCAGAGCAGCCAAAGTACATGTTAACTGTCCCCGTATGCCACGAACTTTCATAACCAGGCAAAGGGACTCATCTATGCGGGATGAGGGAGGCCTTCTCACCCCAAATTGGGTTTTGTGTGTGGACGATGGCGACGATGAGAGTGCTCTGTGGTGAAGGGAAGACCTTCTACATGTGCTCAGAAGCACTCCCTCCTTTTTACTGCCTTTGTGTTTTGAGGCTGTGCCTTAACATTGAAAAACAGATCTAAGGGTCAAACCCTTGTGCAAAGCAAGCCTTGAGCATGCAGAATTGTTATTTACATGTGTGATCACTGGCTTCCATGCCTAGAGTTCCTATCACTATTACACACAGTCACCCTGGCCATTGTTGCTTATATGCTTGGTACTCACAATAGGCTTTTAGGACTGAGGGTGGATTCATGTTCTGTTTCAGATTCTATAATCTCGTTGTACACAGGGCTTTTTTTCTGGGGGAACCCAGCGAAACAAAGAGCTCCAGAACCTCTTAGTGGAAACAAAATTATTTTAAAATGTTTAAAAGTCCATGAGGGGCACCCCTGCATTTCTCCATTTCCCTCTTGAGAGCTCTGGCACCTCTTTTTCCAGAAAAAGAGTCCTAGTTATACATATGGTGGTGTTGCGTGCATATAGATGCACTCTGGTGAGATATGTTACCAGTGATATTGGGTTACATCTGTGGATACTATGTTAGCCAAAAGCAGGTGCAGACTAAAAAGAATAGGCAAATTCACCCTGAATCTTGGCATCGGGTGAAGCCTTGCAGGAACTCCCCCCCCCCCACCCCCTTGATAGAGAGATTGTCAATAAGACATGCTTCCCAGCAGTCTGCAGTTACGACCTGCCTGTTGGCTCTGGGGTTACTTCTAGCCATTATCCTTGAAATGCCTCTCACTGTATTGTTCATAAGGAGTATGTCTTCTCGAATCAGTCAGGAATCAGACTGGAGGTATTAAAGCAGTAGAAAGAAGCAACTTACAGTGAATTTTTAAAGGAAGATTGTGCAGATGATACGTTGAAATGTGCTGGCCCAAACGTCCCATCAGTGGACATCTGCAGATGTAAACAGCTATTCTGTATTCACCTTTGAACACAAAAGTGATTCTGTTTGTCTTTGTTCTGATGTCACTGCAAGGGTTGCTAAAGCAACATGTTGAAAGAAACTGAGAGGATAAACCCATTGAGGTGACACTTGTGAGGCAGCCATGCTTTAAAATCAAATTACATCCTTTACTAGAAAGTAAAACGAATCATGAATCAGGGCAAAAAAGAGCTGCATTTTAAAAGATAAGGTATCTGTAAAGTAAGGAACATTTGCTAATCCTATATTTCCCTAACTGTATAAGTTAGTAAAATAAATGGAGCCTGCTGCCTTCTGTCCCTCTTTGGTACTCTGTAAAGGCAGGCTTAAATGATACACTTACATTGACTATGTTTGTTTTGCTTCAATGAGAATTCTGCATTTCCCTCCCCCACTTCCTAATACCGCTCTGGTGCACAGGCTTCTGCTACTCAAGAAAAAAGTGAGGTGAGGAAGAGAACTTACTGCCAAGAAAGGCCCTGAGAACAGGCAGTGGCTCTTGGCAGCAGTGTGAAGGAATGCAGCAAGGTGCCCAGTGAGTTGAAAGGGGTGGGTGGGTTGGACAGCAGCTATAACTGTCTGTTGGCTTGGTGCAGCAAACCAGCATGACTCTAGGTGAGGGAACCACAAGAATATCTTTCCATGTCTCCCCCCTTCCCTTTAAGAGGCCTTATAGAGAGAAGGGAAGGGGTTTAATTCCTTTCACTCCCAGCCGGTGGCTGGGGCTGATGGGAGTTGTAGGCAAAAAACATCTGGAGAGCTACCGTTGGCCACCCCTGCTCTATCTCTTGGTCAGAGGTGTCAAATTCATTTGTTGTGATGGCCAGATTTGACATAAATGTCACTTTGTCAGGGCAGGCCATGTGCATCATAAAATGTAACACCAGGTACCAGAGATATAAAATTGATAAAGGACAGAGGCAAACCCAATTAACAATATTTTGTACTCAAAATACAAAAAAAACGCAATTGATTCCTAGTAGTGAAGGCAATTGATTTACTGAGCCTCAATAAATGTATTTAGTCACATGCAAGACTAGTTTTTTGCCAAGGAATACCATGAAAGGGGGAGTATCTTACATTTTCATACCTGTCAATTGCTTCAGCCCATGGACCCTATGCTTGACACTCCTGCTAGGTCTTTGAAGAGCCAACTATGTCATTCTCCAGTTACAGAAGCTTAAGTAGTTCCTGAGGGCTCCTACATATTCTGCCTTGAAGCCTACTGGATCTTCAAGGATAGGTCTTTTCTAGTCTGTACTACCTGTGGCAAAACAGGGCTCAGCAGGCATGTCATTCTATCATGGTGGATGCGGAATTTAACCAACTTGCCAACCGCCCCCCCCCCGCCCTGCCGGGGGACCTCTGGATTAGCAGCCTAATCCCCCGCTCCCTAAAAATCTGATAGCGGAGGTGCGGGGGGTGGAACGGCGTCGTGTCTCTTTCCTTGCCTGGCTTCAGGATTCTCCCTTCCTCCGAATTACAAAGACCCGCCCACCGCCGGCCTGCTATTCGCTCCAGTCTGGCCTCCCTTCGCGAGGTGCATGCTGGGACTTGTAGTCCTTGCATCCTCTCACGTCTGCTGAGCATTATTCTCTATGTGGAGATTGATTCTCATAGGGTATAATGGGGAAATGATCTGGAGGTTTCAGGGGTTCTGGGGGAGCTGTTTTTTGAGGTAGATGCACCAAATTTTCAGTATAGTATCTAGTGACTCCCCCCAAAGTATCTCCCAAGTTTCAAAACGATTGAACCAGGGGGTCCCATTCTATGAGCCCCAAAAGAAGGTGCCCCTATCCTTCATTATTTCCTATGGAAGAAAGACATTTAAAAAGGTGTGCGGTTCCTTTAAATGTGATGGCCAGAACTCCCTTGGAGTTCAATTATGCTTGTCACACCCTTGTTCCTGGCTCCACCCCCAAAGTCCCCAGATATTTCTTGAATTGGACTTGGCAACCCTATTCTAAACTACTAGATCTTCAGGGGCAGCCCTAGGACATCTGGTGCCCTAGATGCCCCCACCCCAACAGGCAAACTGCAGCGTAGAGAGGCCATATGTCGGCCGCTTGCTGTCACTCCACCTTCCAGAAGCAGAAGTGACATAACAGCAGCCGGGTGGCCTCTCTGCACCACTGCGCACATCCTTCCCATCCTACGACTTTGCCCACAGGCCACAGTGGTGGGGTGGGCGCCGTGGAGGAGGCCGTGTGACGTGCCGCCTTTTCCCGGCTCCCAGGGCCTCTTCTCTTACGTGATATCAATCTCTCTGGAGGCAGGGGGAAGGGCCCAATCCAGTGCCTCCCCAGGCCACACCCTAGGCAGTTGCCTAGTGAATGGGCCACCTCTGTAGATCTTAATGAGGAATTCACCTCTCTAACCTTATTCTATTTTCCTACGAGAATATTTTAGAGAAACTCCTGTATAGAAAATTTTTTTGTCTCTTGCAAAGATTCTTTGTCAAGAACCTCAGGCTTTTCCTGGCCACCTACTACAAATTACCTGGGATGTAGAAGAAGCCCTGGAAATCTCACCAGTTGGGAGTGGTTCTTTATATATCCAGTCAGTAATCTCCTGACCTTCTGTTTGTATCTCAATAAGCATAGATTTGTATGTGGGTGCAAACAGACCTCCATAACACCAATTCCATAAAAGTGTGTGTGTGGGGGGGGGGGTGGATCTGTCTTGTATTTGTATTTGCTTCTGATTTTTGAAAGTGAAAAGCACATGGCTGAGGGGAAACTGTGAGGATTAAATGCAATCTTCTTCTTGGTCTAAAATTTACCCCTTTATGATGTTTTGTTAAGCAGAATAATCTTAAAACTACACAACCTGTTTAATCTTTTTGTTATTCTAGGTCTTCTCATGAAGCTACTTGTTTTTTAATTAGAGGGGCCCTTTCTGCACACACAGCTTGCTTTTGATTTTCACTGAAGCCAAGTTGGTTGGAGTTTACTTCAAATGCTGTGCCTTTCCCACCCTCTCTCCGATTTCTATTGGGAATTGAGGAGTATATACCCTGCATACCAATGAGAAAACCCAGCTAGTGTTGCTGGGTTAGTCTCTCCTGATTGGTCAGTTTAGCAGTGGGTGTGTCTTTTGAAACAGGAGATTCTTCCAGCAGAATTTACTGTGGGGTAGCCACTAGTATGTCCCCCCCCCTTCCCTTATCAGTAGCCAAGGAACAAAGTAGAAGTCCAGTAGCACCTTTAAGACCAACAAAGTTTTATTCGGAATGTAAGCTTTTCTTCAGACAAGGCTGCTGCTGCCCCAGAGCATTCTCCCCAATGTTTGAAATGTTTGTGGTCAGTCAATTTAAAGAAAAAACATTTTTTTAAAAAAAATTGCAGAAACTGGGAATCAAGCCAACAACCTTGCAGTCAATAGCACTGCATCTTAAAAACTGAGCTGACTGCCCATTCCTGCAAACAAGTCAGACAAAGGCAATTATTTCCTAACTCCTATTTTAAAATACATGCCTAGCACAAAACTGACCAGTAAGGAGAGACCAGCTGGCCTCTGAGGGGATGAGGGAGGAAAAGTCCAAGGAAATGTGTATGTTTTTAAATTACCTTTGGCTTGGAAGTGAGCTAAGGGGATAAATAGTCACAAAAGGACTCTGAGAAGATGGGGGGGGGGAGCAGACTGAAAGTGGGCTCAGAGCTGAAGGCAGGGAAATCAGTGCAGAAAGAAAAAATGCAGTTGGTTTGTGGGGGGGGGGGGAGATGCAGAAGGGAGGGAACCAATGGTAATGCGCAGTGAAAATGAGAGAAATGAAGGTGCAGAAAGGGCCATGTCTTGGCCTTCTCTTTCTCGGTCAGTTCTGGCAATTCTCAAGTCTTTCTCCCTTATTCCTAAAGGCCAGTTTGGTGTAGTGGTTAAGTGTGCAGACTCTAACATGGGGGAACCAGGTTTGATTCCCCACTTCTCCACTGGCATGTATGACCTTGGGTCAGTCATAACTCTCTCAGAGCTGTTCCTCTCAAGAGCAGTTCTTGAAGAGCCCTCTCAACCCCACCTATCTCACAAGGTCTCGATTGTGGGGAGGGGAAGGGGAAGGAGACTGTAAGTCGCTCTGAGACTCCAAGTGAAGGGCAGGGTATGAATCCAATCTCTTCTTCTTCTCTTCTAAAGCCTTCCCAGTCCTAAACCAAGGCTTTTCCCCCCTTCCAGTTTCCCCACAAAACCCAGAATTCATCCTTAAAAATACCATCAGCCCCGCCCCCTTTCTTGATTGGAAATTACTAGCTTGCCTCTAGGACAGGGGTATCAAAAATTGTGGCATGCGGGCCAGAACCAGCCTGCTCAGGGCTTTAATCAGGCCTACAGCTCTCCCCCACCCCCCACCCCTGGTCCTCATTCTTTGAAACTCTGAAGCTGCTGAAGTTCCTACCTCCTTCTGCCTTGTCTTTGCACATTGCAGCAGGAAGCAATTCTTATCTTGCAAAGCTGCAAAGAAAATGCAGAATGGATTCCATGTTTCCCTTGCGACTTTGTGCTGCAATGTGTTTCAGTGGAGTGGACCTCAGTTTCACTTTCCAGCATTCCTATGGCCAGCTAACTATGCTGCTTCCTGGAGTTGTATCCTTGCAAATATAGGGTTGATGCTTTGAGCCAGCTTGTCTCTGCTGAATCCACTCAAGAACTGGTGCCTGGGAACCCACAACCAATGGGAGATATTACATCGGAGAGCCATTGCCAATCTGAGTAGACCCATGAAGAAGAAGAAGAAGATATTGGATTTATATCCCGCCCTCCACTCCGAAGAGTCTCAGAGCGGCTCACAATCTCCTTTACCTTCCTCCCCCACAACAGACACCCTGTAAGGTGGGTGGGGCTGGAGAGGGCTCTCACAGCAGCTGCCCTTTCAAGGACAACCTCTGCCAGAGCTATGGCTGACCCAAGGCCATTCCAGCAGGTGCAAGTGGAGGAGTGGGGAATCAAACCCGGTTCTCCCAGATAAGAGTCTGCACACTTAACCACTACACCAAACTGGCTCTCCATGGGCAGAGGGAGAAGCCCAGCCATTTCATGTTTTCTTAGGCTTGGAGCATTTTGTTTTTTTAGTTTTTGATGTGGTCCTTGTGCTTTTTCTTGATGTTTTATTTTTAAAATTGCATTGCCAAATCCCACTACTCCCCTACCTTTCCATTTTAAACAATATTTTAAACAAAATATTACAATAGTTTTAAGCATGTTTGTATTTTAAATTAAAAAAACTTTGTTTGTCTGTGTCCTTTATAAAGTTTATATCTCTGCTAACTGACATTACATTTTATGACATACATGGCCTGACCCCACAAAGTCCCATTTATGTCAGATCCAGCCCTCGTAATAAATTAGTTTAAAAGTTTTTATTGGTTTTAGACAAAAGCAGGGGGAACAGGGGAAGGTGGAAATAGAAGGTAATAGAAAAACATTAATACAGCTAAAATTACAGTTATAAACCATTCTGCATAACTATGTCAGTAATACAAAATATTTCTATCACCGTAACATAGATTGTAAGTCCTCATTTAAGCCATCTGTTTTCAAATTGTATTTCTATTTTGGATAGTATATATAACAAAAGTTAAAATAAGATAAACGTTCACATCAGTAAATCCTAAGTATATAACCACACATAAAGCTTCTCCCAATATTTTCTGGCTTCTTTAGATTTCCTAGCAAGGAGCTGGGATAAATAGTCCATCTCTACTGTCTCCAGTATTTTCTCGATCAAGTCCGCCCTCATAGGGTTTTCCTGGCATTTCCATTTTTGTGCGAGTAAAATCCTGGCTGCTGAAATAATATGTGATATTAGATGTCTTGTCTCTTTTGTGTAGTCACTGGGGTATATATTCAATAAAAATGTTTCTGGTTTAAATTGAATCTGTGTCTTCAAAATTTTCTGTAATAGTTCATGCACCATCTTCCAATACTCTTCCACCGTTTCACAAGTCCACCACATATGATAAAATGACTTCACTTGTTTTGTACACTTCCAACACTTATTAGACATATTAGGATACATTTTAGAAAGCTTCTGGGGAGTTAGATACCATCTGTAAAACATCTTATACAAATTTTCTTTAAAAACTGTTGACTTAATTTAATATTAGATTTTCACAGCCTCTCCCATTCATCTAACATAATATTACGACCTAAATTCTTAGCCCACTGGACCATGCAATCTTTTACAATCTCATTTTGCATCTTCATCTGCAATAGGAATGCGTATAATTTTGAAATCAATTTCTCTTTGGGTCCCAGAAAAATTTTGTCAAATGGATAGTGTTCTGTATTGAAACCTATTACTTTATCTTTAGCATATCTAGATTCTATTTGTGATCTCAACCACCAGTTCAATTTAATATCCATACTTTCAAGTTCTTCTTTAGATTTTAAATGGTTATCTTGTCCCAAAATTTCTCCATATACATAACTCTGATTTGGTTTTATAAGATTTGGTGGTGTAAACGCTTCAGCTGGTGAAACTCACCTTGGCATTTTTTGGTAAATCCTTGGTTTTAACCATGACCATGTATGATACAAGGATTTCCGGAACCAGTGATTCTTAAAGTAGGAATGTCCTTCTAGTCTTTGGTACCATAAATACACATGCCAACCCAACATAAGGTCATAGCCCTCTATTATTAATTGCCTCCTGTCCTTCAGTAGAACCCAATCTCTCACCCAAGACAGGACTGCGGCTCTATAATATAGTTGCCAATCTGTAAGACCCAGGCCCACTCTAGCTTTAGAGTCTTGTAACGTTTTAAATTTAATTCTTGGGGGTTTTTTTCCTACAAATATATGCCAAGATTATTTTGTTCAGTTCCTGAAAAAATACATTAGTTAAGAGAATTGGAATAGTTTGAAATAGAAATAGAAGTCTTGGCAAAATGTTCATTTTTATCGCAGCAATTCTTCCTATTAGAGATATGTTCAAATCCTGCCATTTCTGCAAGTCTTTTTTGATCTCTTTAAGTAATTTATCATAATTGTCTGACTTTAAATTGCTGCATTTATTGGAAATATAAATGCCCAAGTATTTCACCTTCTCATTAGAGAATCCTGACTTTTGTTGGAGAAGATAAGCTTGTTCCGGTGTCATATTTTTAGCCAAGAATTTCATTTTGGCGTAATTTATTTTCAGTCCAGTCCAATGGCCAAATTCATTAATCTTATTCGTCAGGTAGTCAGTCAAATCCAACAGTTGCTCTAGTACGAAAACCAAATCATCTGCAGAAGCTCTCAACTTATATTGCTCGCCCTTGATCACAGCCCCCTTAATATTTGAATCCTCTCTTATTTGAGTATTCAATATTTCCAAACTTAAAATAAAGAGAAGTGATGATAAAGGACATCCTTGTCTTGTTCCCTTCTGGATAGCAATCGGTTCTAATAGTTCGCCATTCACCACTACTTTTGCGTTTTGGGAGGAGTATATAACTTGAATCACTCTCAAAAAATTTTGGCCACATTCCATACCCTTCAATTGTTGTAGCATAAATTGCCAACGTACATTATCAAAGGCCTTCTCTGCATCCAAACCAATTAGAGCCAATTGTTTCTCTGGGTGAAGCTCATAATATTCCATTATATTACATATTGTTCAGACATTGTCTTTCAGGTACCTTCTGGGCAGAAATCCTGCTTGATCTTGATGTATAATAACAGATAACACTTTCTTTAGCTGTTGAGTCAGTACTGAAGCAAAAATTTTATAGTCCACATTCAAAAGATAAATTGGCCTAAAATTTTTTATATCTTTCGAGTATGCGTCTTCTTTTGGGATTAAGGATATTATAGCTTCTTGCCAAGAATTTGGTATCTCAGTTTCTTTTTGAATCATTTCTATAAGATTTTAAATGGTATCAATAAGCAATCCTTGAAGGCTTTATAAAATTCTGCAGGCAAACCATCTGGGCCAGGTGATTTGCCATTCTTTTGCGACGCTACTGCTCTCCCACTTCTCTTATCATTATTGGTTCATTCAGAATTTTCCATTGTTCCTCTGTAAATTTGATGAGATTATTGATGAGATTATTTGAGATATTCTTATAAATCTTTATTTGAGACTTGTTTGTCTTCATATAACTTTTTATAGAATTAGGGTTTGTAGAATCTTTCAGGATCAAGTGTCGTGTTCTACTGGAGAAAGTTTTCCTTCCAAACTTTCTCCAGTAGAACACGGCACTTGATCCCGAAAGATTCTACAGACCCTAATGATGTTACCAGCCGTGAAAACCTGAATTCTTTTATAGAATTGTTCCACAATTTGGCATATCTCCTTTCTTTTGAATTTCTCTTTGTTATTTTCATCCCTCAATACTTTTATTATTCTTTTGGCACTTTCTTTCTTAATCTGTATGCTAGCCATCTTCCGGGTTTATTGGCATGTTCAAAATAATTTTGTCTGGCAAACTTCAACTTTTTCTCCACCTCTTCCACAAGTAAAAGATTCAATTGATGTTGTATTTTTTAATTTTATTTTGAAATTCCTGTTTTGTAGGATGTGCTTTTAAATCCTTTTCATCTTTCTCTACTTGTCTCATTAATTTTTGAAATTTTTCAGCTCTTTCCTTCTTTTTCTTGGCATTATACCTGATTGCTAACCCCCTAAAATATGCTTTGGCTGTGTCCCAAACAACTTGCATCTTTACCTCATGAGTTATATTCTGTTTAAAAAAGGATTCCATTTCTACCTTCAACACTTGAAGGAAGTTTTTGTCTTTTAAAATTTGAGTATTTAACCTCCAGGCTCTTCTCATTTGGGCTCCTTTAATTTTCACAGTTATTGGATTGTGACCTGAAATCACTCTTGGTTGAATTTCAGTTTCTATTAGGTCTTTCATTAAATCTACAGAAAGCCAACACATATCAATTCTTGACCAAGATTGATGACTAGAGTAATAAATACAATCTCTTGTTGTTGGGTATCTTGTTCTCCAAGCGTCTACTAGATTCAATTCTTCTGCTAGTTTCAAAAAGCTTATTGGCAATTGCAATCTTTTAGTTTTGCTGTGTTTATCTGATTTTTTATCCAATTGTCTATCAAAAACTGCGTTGAAATCTCCTATTAAACAATATTCTGAGTACTCTAAATCTGCGAGCTTAAGATGTAACTCATTAAAAAATTTCTCTTGATGGTCATTTGGTGCATATATATTTTCCAATAGAATTTTCCTACTTTCCATAGTAATTTCTACTAATAAAATTCTTCCATCTTCTGAAGCAAACCATAGTTGTGGGTTGAATTATCCTTTATGTAAGTTGCCAAGCCCCTTTTCTTTCTATTGGAGTCCACTGCTACAAAAAGTTTGCCAAGTTTTTTATTATTCAGGAAATGTTGGTCCTTTGCCAAAATATGAGTTTCTTGCAAACAAATTATATCAGTATCCAATTTTGCTAGGTATTTAAAGGTCTTTCTCCTTTTTATGGGAGAATTAAGTCCATTCACATTAATGGAGACTATTGACGCCATTATGGATTCTTCTTATCACTATCTTTTTTTATCTGAAGCCGTGTTATTTCTTTGCTCCACTTGGATCTTCTTCATCTGATATTTCTTCTTCATCATCTTTTCTCCTTCCTTCCTTCCCAAATTTCTCCAAGAAGTTTTCAACTTTAAAAATAGAGTTAATCCTGTATCTTTTATCTTCATACGTGAAAAGCAGACCCTCTGTCATTAACCACGTATAAGGTATTTCTGTTTCTCTTTAAAAGTTTGTCAAATCTTGATATTCTCTTTTCTTCTATCTGACTGGCCACGGTACCTCTACAAAATTTTTACTGTATTTTCTGCTATCACCACCGGCTTATCTCTTGTTTGTCTCAAGATATTATCTCTAGTTCTTTTCTTTGTGAGCTTCAAGTGGATCTTGCTAGGTCATTCATTCCTCCTGGTGAAGCTTGATGGTCAAACTCTTCTTGTATTTTCCCCGGAGTCACCTGTAGAATTTCTGCAAGGGCCTCACTAAGAATTTTCTGTAAATCTTCAGATCTGTCCTCTGGTACATTTTGAAACCTCAACATATAAGCTGCTCGTATCAATTTCCAACTGGATGAGTCGGGCATCATATATCTTCTGCCATAGTCAAACAGAGACTACAAGACATTGAGAGACAGAATGATATTGCCAAGGTTCCAGATTATCTAGCTCCCCCTCGAAGGAGATATGTGTTAGCTCCAGCCCCCTGTCTCTCAACTCTAACAATACCATCCCACAGAAGGGCCTTTTCTATAGCCCATTGTAATATCTTTCCTTCAGCAGTCATTGAGGGCCGCTTTAGAAAGGTGTCTATGGCTGAGCGGGTTTGTCCTTGCGGTGCAGATAAAATTGAAACGATTGACCATGTTTTGTTTGGGTGTGGCCTATACCCTGGCATACGAGCCAGGTACATTTATTCTTTGTTGGAGGGATGTCTCGAGTTTTTTTATTTCAAAATCAGAAATACGCTGTTATCAGATTTTAACCCCCAATTCACAATTAATTGTGCCAAATTTATGGCAGCAGCTAGGAGAATTTGTGAGGATTATGTAAAGAAGGGGTCCTGAACTGACTGTTTTTTTAATATTTCCAAGCTTGTATTTTATCTTTTCTTAAATGCCTGAGTACTCTGTATACCATCACAAATGCTACTGAAACTGATATAAATTCAGAGACCATACATAAAGTTGCCAAATTTTGTTCCCATGCAATCAAATTGCATTCTATGGTTCTTACAAGTTAATGTCAAGGTAACAGATTGTAATTTTAACCAGTGTATTCTAGTTAATATTTCTTCTGGAGCTGTATAATTTTTAAATTTTAAATTTTAAATTTTTTATTATATGTACTATATTTATTAAGCTAGAGGATGCTTGACCACTACTGTATTATTTGTCATATCTCATTATTCATACTTATGTCCTATATTTTATTTTCACATTTATTTTTTAAATATCTTACGTTTTATTTATTTAGGTCCATCTTGATTTTTACAATTTTTATGTGGTTGTTGTTGGCCTGCATTGTGCAGTGTATTTGGTCATGGACCGTAATAAAGCAAACCGAAACTGAAACTATCTTCTGCTCCTTTTACAGCTGTTCCACCTTTTGTGTATTATCCACCACTTGTGCATCTAGAGCCTTCAGTGCTTTATTGGTTTCTGCTGTTTGTTTTCTATTCTCTTGAAGTTCTTGTTTAATTTCTGTCATTTGTTCTCCTATATTGTCTTCCTTGTCAGTCAGTTGTGCAATAGCTGTCAATAGGGCATTTTGCATTTCCTTCATGTCTCCTTGCACCGTTGCAGCAGTGAGCTTTGCTGGGCCAGGTGGGAGGCTTGGCGACGGGGTCAAGGCTCTGCCCTCTCTATTCTCTCTTTTTTGTGTGTGCCTCTTTGAGTCCAGCAGCTGTTTCTCTTGCTCTCTAGTTTTCTTGCTATAATATTTCCACTAGAATATTGTCAAATACCTATTTAGAAGCACCATAGATTTTTTGTAGCCACAGCCTGTTCTCTGTTCGCGAAAATCAATGTTTTGAAAATGTACTAGCTCAAATTAATTGTTTGGGAACACCACCTTCTAGTTTATATCAACAATCTAAGAGCAACCCCAAATAATGATAAACAGAAAGTGAAACAATATCTTCTATCAACAACAGACGATCAGCTATGAAAAGCAGCAAAGCAGAAGTCAAGTTCACAATGGCAGAACTTCATAAAGTTGCTCCAGAGTTCAATCCATTCTGCTCCATAAGGGCCTGTTCCAGCTAATCCAAGACCAAACTTTAAACGTTATTCAATTAGCAGATTCTCTTCTTCCAAACCACTGTAATCCACAAACCACTTCCAAACCACGGTAATCCACAAGCAGGAAAAATTTACAAAAATGAAAAAGAAAAAAAATAAAAATCAGAAAACCAAGGGGGGGGGGGGGGGGAGAAGAAAAACCAGATCCCAACACCAAGCTTGAAAAATTAACTTTATAATCCAGCAAAAGAGGCAAAAATAGGGAGAAGAGAAAAAAAAATATTAAACTCCTGCCAAGTGCTTAAAAGTCATCCAATTCTTTATATCCCATAGAGAGAGAAAGAAAAACCAAAAAACCATAGAGCCATATATTCCAACCAAGAAATTTTATAATCCAGCAAAATATATAGGGGAAACCAATTGAACCAGGGAAGCAATAGTTCTTTATTGCAGAAGGGGATGTAGCTCCTTCAACCACTGTCAAGTCACATTTCTCTCGGTATATAATTAAGAGCTACAAAGCTTCATTCAGAATACACAGAACTTTACATAATCCCAAATGTTACCTGAAGCACATGTTTTGATGGAGGCAGTTCATACATTTACTTGCCAGACTGCGAGCACTTACATGCCACCTCTCTGGAGACCAGCTCACGGAGCTCACAATGTAAGCACAGTACAATAACATAATTGAAACAATGCAATAAGAGTTATCAATAATACAAAAGATAATATAAATATATATATAATACATAATATATCAATAATACAAAAGATAATAGAGTTATCAATAATATAAAAGATAATATAAATACATAATATAAAAATAAGCTGGCTCTGGTGATATTTGGATCACTTATCATCCTACCCTTTCTTCAAGGAGCTCAAAGTAGTATGCATTGTTGTCCCTTCCCCATGTTATCCATGCAAAAACCTTTTAAAGTAGGTTAGGCTGAGAGATAATAACTGATCTAAGGTCACCCAGGGGGTTTTATGGCTGTGGGAATTTGAACCGCTGTGCCGCATGGCAGGGGTTCTCAATCTGCTTAATCCTCTAGGCACCTTTGGAGTTCTGACAGCATGCTGGATATTGCCACAAGAGGTGGAGCCAGTAATAAAATGGCTGTGGCAGTAGCTTACCTTCAGTTACACAGTGAATAACCTTGTGCTGTGGTGACAGTCGCTACCACAGCAATGTTTTTTAAAAGTCTGCACAGCCTATTAAATCTCTTTTGGCCAATCAGAAGTCTTGCTGGGCAAAAGCCCCACCTTACCTTGCCCAATTTCATAAACATTTGGAGGGAGCTGGGAAAAGTGTTGATGGGCACCATGGACACTTTGTGAAAAGCTTTAACTCTCACTTGCTGGAAATATATAAATGTGAAATTACTAAGTTACCTCAGAGTTCACATTTACCTCAGACGTATTACCCCTGACCTTTCCCCCTCTACATTGAATAAAATATTTGTTTATTTTTTAACTTTAAAAAGCTTCTTGCATGCCAGTTTCTGAAGTTTAAATTAAGAGGATGATCTTGCCTCTTTTCTCAAGTTCCAAGGCTGAGCCAGCATCAAAATACAATAAGTAACAGCCACAGATCTTCATAAAAGAAGCAAATAGATAAAGGAGCTGCTCTGCCATAAAGGAAGGAAAAAATGGAAAATCCTACATTTGAGTGAAGGAACAGGGGTATGCCTCTCTTTCTCACATATCAAGCTTTATGGCCTAAACTTTCCCCCCTTCCATAATTCACACATACAGATTTAAGCCACATCCACTGTTTTCTGTTGAGTCATGCAGGAGTGAACAATGTGTCTCAGTTTACAAAATATTTCATGTGTTTTAAGTAAATAAATCATAGATTAAGTGGAATGGCACAGAAGGAGGGAAATGATCATTAATTGTAAATAGAGGCACACAGTTTATGCATTTATGGCAGATTCATCTTAGAAAGCAAAGCTAACTGGTGGTCAAGACCTTGGTCTGTCTTCTCCACATCAGAAGTGTACACTAATCATTCAGAGTTGACACCAGGGGAGTTTCTTCCTATAAGAAAGGTAGAGATTGACTTCTTGTCTGCAACCTGTTTCATACAGTAGCCCACTAAGAAAAGGAATTCAAGACATTTTGACATTCCAGAATTTTTGTGACTCTATAGACAAAGAAAGTTTGAATCAGATTAGGAACAGATAAGTAATGGATATACAGCCTGATCATTTGATTACTCAGGTATACACATGTGGAGCTGTCTTGTACAGAATGAGATCATTGGCCCACCACAGTCAGTATTGTCTACTCAGACTGGCAGCAAACTCTCCAGGGTCTCAGGCAGAGATCTTTTATATCACCTACTAACTGCTCCTTTTTTTAGCTGGAGATGCTAGGAATTAGATCTGGGACTTTCTGCAAGCAAAGGCTGTTCCAGTGAGCCTCAAGAGTTCTTCTGTATTCAACAGGGCTTATTCCCACATAGACAGAACAGGAATTGTAGAGTAGGATTCCTCATTCTGCCTCCCACTCACTATTTGGCCATGATATGTTCAAGGTATGGCTGTGTTTGCACATCTTCAAATAATATTTCTGGAATTTGGGGACTTATATAATTAACACCTGTAAATGTTTTGGGGAATTATAAATGGACGGAGTATTGTTTGTTTCTTTCCTTCCCAGCATGGCACAGTAAACCTATTCATTTCAGGTGGGTAGCCAGATTGGTTTAGAGCAGTAGAACAAAGTTAGAATCCAGTGGCAGCTTTAAGACCATCATAGTTTTATTCATTTCATTACTCACTGACTGAAAGCTTTGGCTGCAGGTTGACTTTGTTAGGATTGGCTAAGTCAATGTGACATGAAGGACTTTTGCGTCTCCCAAACCAACAGAAATGTTATAGGTGCTAGATAGGTATTTATTTAGTGGCAGCATTTAAACCTGTGGGTAATGGACAACAATGCAGTTAGATTATTATATAGCATTGCATCATATACCTGATAATTCTGCATTTATTTAATGGTATAGTCGTGATGCAACATCACCCCAGAGTCAGAAACTGCTGCTGCTTGCACAGGGGACTGACTACCTTTACCTTTTTGAAACTATATATAGTTTCATATAGATATATCACATTGGTTGTTTTTGCAACTTAATCATTTTCCAAGAGGAACAACACATCCAGAATCAGTTTGGCAATAAAATATTCTCTGCACCTGTTGGTTTCCAGCTTTTGCATGATTATTGCTCTGTGCTATGGTTCTCAGTAATACAACAGCTCTCCCAGTTGTGCCAGAGTCTGGCCAGTCCCTGGTGTAGGTTCATGCTTACATGGGTTGAGAGCCACAGACATGGGATGTGAGCCATGTGACAAATGAAATATCAAAATGTGCCAATCCTGCTTGCAGTTCTGCACAAGTTGTGTTGTCCAGAGCGTTTTTTTAAAAAAATATGTGAAATTTGATATATGGGACACACCATCAAGATGTTAACTTTTGTTGAAATTATCAGATGAAGAATAAAACAATCTTTTGATTAGGTGATGGCATCACCAATATCAGGACATAATTGATCCAGTTTGATGTTAGATACAAGAAGTAGCAGCCTGCTGCATTCTGGATAAGAATAGGCAATGCAAACACGGGTACAAATTTGGCCATTATTATTCTGTTTGTTTAGATTCCTCATGGAGTACATTTCAGGATATCCTGATATCAGCACTAGCAGGAGCTGCTTACACTCCTGCAGAAAAAGCTTGCCTTTTTCTTAATTCTTTTTGGGAACTGGTTGTCCAAAAGCAGAGGCGTGCAACAAAAATCAGTTAAACCCCCAAATTGGCAGCTGACATTACCCCCCACCCTTTAAAGTGACAGCAGTTCACATGGCAGCAGAGCAGAGAATCAGAGGAGGAGAATGTGAGAAATTTCAAAGAGCAAGTGCATGCTCTCTGGGTAATGGTGATGTTCTGTTTCTCCATTCTAGGATGCATTCAAAGCCTTTCACCCTGACCTCAACTTTGTGCAGAAATTTCTTAAACCACTGCTGATTGGAGAACTTGCCTCAGGAGAACCCAGTCAAGACCGAGACAAGAATGTGAGTAGCAGCTACTTTCCCTGTGAATGACTTGTTAGGCTGCCTGCTGCAGTCTTTCATGAATATGTACCCATATAATAACATAAGCCATTGTCTGTGGAAGTAATCTTTGAACATACTGGGAAATGTTAACAAAGACATATGGACCCTGATTGATGTGATTCTCAGTTGCTGGTGTAAAATTCCAAGAATGGCTCATACACAGAAAGCTAATAGCATCTTTCCATTTCAAGTGAGCCATTCATTGGTACCCAGCTCATGCCAACCAATGAATAAGCAGAAGCTTATTCAGTTGAATCCTCGTCTGTAATAACTAGATGGGTCAATAGCAAGCAGAGTTTTCTAGGTGAGAAGAAAGTAGAATACTAGCTACAGAATTAGGACAAAGGTAAATGTGGCAGCAGCATATCCATATGGCTAAACAAATCTAATCATAAATGAAGGGTTTCTCTATGGATGCTGCTTTGTCACAGAGATATGAATGAAATATCATAACAAAATGCAGAATATGTGGATTTGTTGAAAAACAGCAGGGATTATATTTCTTCAAAGAAGCCATGCACACTGAAAAAGGATGAATTGTGGCTAGCTAATACCAGCTAGCTAATACCTGATAGTCTTGCATGCTCTCCTTCACTGTTAATTGAGTTGCTGTAACAGAAGCCTGGAAGGGGAATTGGAGAGATGTGAGGCACAATGGGGGAGGGATCTAATGAGGACCTGAAGAAAGTAGACTCTAAAAAATCACAGAGAAAGAGAGAGAATTAATGGGCTAGGAAAGGAGAGGTGGAAGCAAAATACGAAGGGAGGGTGAATGGAAATGACAGGGTTCTTAGGGGTCAGCAGAAGAGACAGGAAGCTTACTGGAAATATGTCTGTGAGCCCCTTTCCTCAGACATACTAGCTGTTCTGCTACTGTGTTATGGAAGAGTCTGAAAGGAACCCTCCTAGTGGGCTTAGGGACAGAAAGGGCTGTGTGCAGCTGGAGGGACAGAGTGAGGAGAGAGGAGTCATGCTGCATGTTGATTAACAAACTAGAATGAACCTTTCAGCAAATTATCATGAATTTCTGTTCCACCTGTAAGGATCGTATTCCCAACTTGCTGACACTTGGCTGTGTACCAACCTCATTGTCTCCCCCCTCCCAACTAGAAACTAGATCTCATTTCTTTGTACTGCTAGAATATGATACATGACTATTTGCTGATTTATTGAGATTCCACAGTCAGCCCTTTAGTCTAGCTTCTGGACTGGGTGCAGCTTTACTGCATTTTCCCCTTCTACCTCACATCAACATGCTCCTCAGGACCCCTGAATCCCAGATGTTCAAGGGATCAATTATTCAGGCACTCTGTACTGCTTGGCTGACCCTTTCTGCTCCCTGTTGTTTGTGGATGCCTGAACATATGACAGCTAGCCAGTGCCTAACCTGATCTTACTCTGTAGAGCATAGAATTTTGCATCCCAAAGGGAACACTTGTCAGATGAGAGGCTAATGCTTAAGTGGCTTTAATTGTCTCCTGTAGCCCTCATGAGGCCAATTAGGGAGGAACACGGAGAAGCACAAGAGATCTCTGATGAATTGAGAAACACTTGGCTATATCTTAAGTTGCTAGCATAAACTGCCACATCTGTATTGATTTCAGTGGAGCCTCCATGAGACTTAACTTGGGCACTATCATGAAAGAGATTTGTTTTATTGTGTAATAAATGTGGGGAATCCAATATTTTATCACCGAGATCATGAGATTTAAAACAAAACTATAACTGTGCAAAACTCTGTTGAGAATTTTGGTAACGGTACCAAAAATTTTTTACCTTCCTTCAAAATTCCTGCAGTTGTTTTACTTGAATTTTACTTCAGATTTCATTTTACATGAGAATTCTATGGCAACTTTAGATTTCTTCCACACTAGGCTAATGTGTTTTGTGTGTGATTCTTTTTGATATTATTGATGATAAGTAACCTTGCCCTTTTCTTTCCTCCTGACATGTGATGCCATTTTATTAACTATTAAAAGGATTTTAAAAATAATTTCTTATCTTTTTATTTGACCTGAGATTGATCTATCCATTTATCAGAGCAAGTAAGGGCTTGCTTAGTTTTATGTGGGCAAAACAGCAGTATCTTCTTGGGATCTATGGTATCATTGCATAAATGCAGAATCTGGTATCCTGAGAATATCTGTTTGTTTTTTTTAAAAGAGAGAGACAGACAGATATTCCTAAATCATGAGTTTGTTGTAAAACACAGATGTTGTAAAACATGGAAATAAGAAGGCTGAGACATTACAACTAACACCAGAAAGGCTTCAGTTAGTCAGACTAAGGAGCAGTAATGTCTTCTGTTTCATTCATTTATTAAATTTAAATAAATGTGCATATTACCAAGATATCAATATAGTCCCCTTCTTGTGGTTTCTCCTGCCTAAATGTGATTGATCATTTTCCTTCATCTTCCATCGTCTTCTTGCACTGCTACCACAGGGACGGTGGCTCAGTGGTAGAGCATCTTCTTGGGAAGCAGAAGGTCCCAGGTTCAATCCCTGGCATCTCCAAAAAAGGGTCCAGGCAAATAGGTGTGAAAAACCTCAGCTTGAGACCCTGGAGAGCCGCTGCCGGTCTGAGAAGACAATACTGACTTTGATGGACCAAAGGTCTGATTCAGTATAAGGCAGCTTCATATGTTCATATGTACCATTTTTGCAATCCAGCATTTGCCCCAAATACTTTCAAGTTATTTGAAACGCCGAGTCTGGGGATATACACAAACATTATTTTGTCTTCCTGAATTTATGCTCAAGAATTGAAGCTCTCTTTGGTTAGCATTTAGTCTTTTCTGGAGTAGAATACCTGCTACCGTATTTATAAATGGGGAAGAATAATGGAGAGGCTGAGTACTTATGCAGACACAGATGCCATCTAGAGAAAGTTAAAGTGCAGTCCTAAGAGTACTTTCCTAGGAAGAAACCTACTCAGAATTGATGTGGAAGTGTGCTTAAAAGGACTTCATGTCAATTTCTTGTATTTTCACTTTGCAGCCCCAATTGGTGGAAGATTTCCGTGCCCTAAGAAAGACAGCAGAGGATATGAACTTATTCGAAGCCAGTCCAGTGTTTTTCTCCCTTTATCTGGGTCATATTCTTTTGATGGAAGCTCTGGGATGGCTAATGGTTTTCTACTGTGGTACTAACTGGATCACTACCTTCCTTCTTTCTGTCATCCTTGCAGTCTCTCAGGTGAGGAGACATTGAATGAATAATTGTTTGTCTTCTCATTCCTATAGTTATTCATTCCATGTAAATGAGTATGTATATCACCACAACCTCAATCTAAGTGTTCCTTTTTCAAGGTACTGAACAGTGAGATGAAATACAGTTTTATAACTAAAAAGTTCCAGTTCTTGCTAGCCTGTCTTTTTAATATTCTATGCTTCATTCCCTGTAACAATAGCAGATCCAAACCAAAATACAATTAAAGAATACTGTATTGGATTCTTAGTCTCAATGATGAAATTTAGTCCCTGTGAATTAATCAACACACAGTGCAATCTAAAGCAGAGCTACACCCTTCTAAATCCATTTATGCCAATGGGCTTAGAAGAGTGTAATTCCACCTAGGATGGTGCTAACAATCCTACTTTCTCTATAACTACATCAACTCCTGTGGCTGCACACAGCACTGTAACCAACCCTGTATCTGGCAACACAAAGACCTTTGTTAGACAAAGTGGCCTTGCACACACTTGCTATACCTGGGAGGAACTGTCTGCTTGGACTTCCTCTTTCTCAGTGACAAAGAGTGGAGGCTAAGAAACATACTGACAAATAAGACAGGAACCAAGAGAATAAAATAGGCAGGCTGGGTTCTTCCCCATCTCCTCTCCTTTTTCTACCTTCTAACAGTATAAGGAAGAGGAGGGGACATAGAGTAGTGGGGCAGGCCAGTCATTCTCCCAATAGGTTGCTCAGATCCTTTGTGGCCCTACTCTCTATGTGGAGAGAGCAGGTGTTTTTAAAATATATTTCAATGTAATAATTATATACAAATACAAATGTACAAAAGAAGGAAACTGAAAATGTAAATAGCAAACACCACAAGGACATAAGAACATGTTTATTAAACTAAGCAATAAAATTAAACCATGTTGCATATACACTTCTATAAATGTTTTACTGCTAAGTACGAATATATAGTTAAGAATTTATTCTCTGACATTTTCATTAGACTTAATTCTATTCCAGTATATTATGAAAAGTTGCCCGTTGTTGATCAGTTTTTCTTCAGCCATCACTTTACCTTCCGACATGTCATTATATGCCTTGATTTTCTCCATAAGCATAATGTGCCAAATTTTGCCAGGTTTTCACCCTACAACTTTACTTAAATAATTTGGAAGAAGAGATTTCAATGATGAGGGTCTCATCTACTTATTTATTCCTTGGCCTTCTCCCTAATGGGATCCAAAGTGACCTACATCATTCTCCTCTCTTCCATTTTATCCTCACAGCAACCATATGGGTTAGGTTAGGCTGAGAGAGTGCAACTGTCCCAAAGTCATCCAGCAAACTTCCTTGGCAGAGTAGGGTTTCGAACCTGGGTCTCCCAGATCCTAATCCAGTAGTCTAAGCACAAAGGCCTAATCACCTTCTAACTTAATAAGGCACAGTGCTGGGATCTCCCGCACTAGGTAACATCTGAGCACAGGCTGTCATCAGAGCAAATTCCCAGCAGCAGAAATCAAATGAAAAGGTGGAATAGAAACAGTTTAGAAAACCTAGCTTCTTAAATAGTTTTCACACAATTTATCCCTGTAAAGAAAAATCTATGTATAGGAGAAAGATCAATTGACTGCCACCTTTGGTTGTGTTCCTTTGTAATGCACTTTACAGAAGTTTCTAGGTCTCCATGTGTTAGCTTGGCTTTGAATGTGGACATCTGGAATGTCTTCTGCTTTAGTTTCAGGTGTCTTTGACATCAATGTAAAGAAAACCAAATCTGTTCACAGGAGAAAAGCTTTATAGCAAGGCAGATTTTGAGGTAGTTTCATACTTGTTGTAGTGTGCTTTTTCATTCTTATGATCATTCTCTTTCCTCCCAAGGCCCAGGCTGGCTGGCTACAGCACGACTTTGGACACCTCTCTGTATTTAAGAAGTCTATGTGGAACCATTTAGTCCATAAGTTTGTGATTGGTCACTTGAAGGTAAGACTCATTCCCATTAAGCATAAAGGAAATAGCTGCCGCAAGAGAAGATGAAACTAGCTTATCATCTTTCCCCTGGCAAAGATCCTGCATCATTCATAAGGTTAGGTTAGGCAGAAATTCAAGAGGTAATGCATTCCTCATCAAAAGGTACAAAACTACCTTGCCTGGAGCCCTGCTTGGTCTTACTTTATTCTATAAATATAAAAATAGTAAATTCTAGCTTCCAAGTCTGAATCCTTACAATCAGAGGAAGAACAAACAGAAATCAAGGACACAGTTGCAGTGTTATAAGGGCTTGTCTACAGAGGAATATTGATTGTGATGCGCTATTACTGTACCAAGAAATACTAAATTAGTGAAAAATCCTCCATATGCAACAGCAGGACTGTTCCAGTTCAGGACAGGAAGGTAGATTCACAAGCCACTGATACCATTAATGATTCTGACCTAAGACACAATACCGGAACAGAGTAAATAACTTGACAACAGGCCTGGAAAAAAAGTTGTATACCTTTAGCAGATACTGTATGTATGGAAATGGGAAACCGAAGCTTTTATGGCCTGGGGAAGAAGAAGATGAAGATGATATTGGATTTATATCCCGCCCTCCACTCCGAAGAGTCTCAGAGCAGCTCACAATCTCCTTTACCTTCCTCCCCCATAACAGACACCCTGTGAGGTGGGTGGGGCTGGAGAGGGCTCTCACAGCAGCTGCCCTTTCAAGGACAACCTCTGCCAGAGCTATGGCTGACCCAAGGCCATGCTAGCAGGTGCAAGTGGAGGAGTGGGGAATCAAACCCGGTTCTCCCAGATAAGAGTCTGCACACTTAACCACTACACCAAACCAGTTCTCCAGCATGACATTAAGCCTCTGTTAAAAGGACAGGACATTGTTTCTCCCAGTACTTGGCAGGCCTGTCAATTACAGTTATTACCATTTTATACAACTGAGACTGCCTTGTAGGCAAAAATTCAACAGATGCCAAGAGCTGGCTTTGAACAGTCACTGCTAAAAACATTGATTGAGGATATTCTAATCAAATTAGTGGGTCATCTCTTGGGAAGGACAGGTCCTATCCCGCCTCAACGCTTACACCTGTGCCTTCAACAAAAGCTTAACACAAACATTAAGCAGATGAAGCTCTTCCTGGCATGGAAATGAAGTAGCAGGAAATGATCTCTCGACTTAATTATGGCACATCAGGGTGCTATTTTAGGCATAGGGTGTCATGGGTGCTGGGGACCCTGCAGAGGAAGTTGAGCCTGCAGAAGAAACTGTGCCCCTGCCACCTGCACCAGTGCCCCTGCCTCCTGCTGGAGAAGATCCCAGCCCCCCTGCCTCGCCCTCTCGGGTGGCGCGTGTGCGTGACCGCCTCCGTCAGGACCTCAGGGATTGGAGGAGGGCGGCACGCTCACAAGCAAGACGCTCCCTGAGCCCTGAGTTTTGAGAGGATTCTGGCCCTTCTAAGAGCAAGGATGCGTGAGTTGCAACAGGATCCTGGCTGCCTCTCTGAGCCAGCAATTAGCCCAAATGGGCAACAGCCAGCAGAGGGTTATATAGCTGTAGGCTTTGGGAGGAGCCTTTGCGGAAGCAACTAGTCATCTCCCTGACGTTCTAGCATCCACTCCGGCTTGACTTTGGTTTCTGGACTCCCTGGCTTTGGCTTGTGACTTCTGGACTCCCTGACCTCGGCTTCTGGACCTCGGACCTGCGATACTTGTACAGTGATTCGGATTTGGTGCCTCGGACCCTCCTGCTTACTGGCTACAGACCTCAGACTGCCCCTGGACTTTGCCTGACCCGGCCCCAGCCGTGACATAGGGAGCAGAATCTATCATTTAAATAACATCGGCTTCATCTGACAAAATTAATTTGATGGGTAGTCATGGATCATTTACCTACTTGCATCATTTAAGTGACCCACTCTCAGTGATAGTTTGAAAGGGTACTGACCAGGCAGTGCCAGGGAAATCTTAAGCAATGTTACCTTTGCCATATTAAAACAGAAGCCTCACACATGTGAGGTTTGCTATGCTCATATATGCCAGTTTCTTAACAATTATCGTATTGTTTGCTTCGAGCGGAAGCCTTTCCCCACTTCAGTCTTGGAATAATCAGTGTCCAGCAATATGTGAGTAGGGTGTTGTAACTTCTTCTGAAAAACACAGATTTGACTGAAGGCTTCTTTGTGAGAGTAGCCTTTCTGCCTGCCTGGACTTCTTGGAAGAGATCTGCAACAGCACAGACAGACAGCTATGCTTATGATAAGCAACAAGTTGGTCTTCTGCCCTGGCCGGATACTTTTGTTTCAGAGCAGAATCTGGTTCTCAAATCTTGTGGGAAAGGAGGAAGAGCAGGGCTATAGGGAGATAACTGAACATTGTACTTAATTTAGCCCCACACTTCTTTGACTATTTTTAATCTCCATTAAGATATCTCTTTAGGGCCGATGCAAATATTCAGCACCAAATTCCACTTCTCTCTTCTTTTTTAGGGGGACAATAAGCAGAGGGCAGCTAGCATGCAGATCCTTAATATCCTCCTGAGACATCATGCAGCTACTGCTTTTCCCTTGCAGCCCAGTTACTTTTGCTCACCTAATACAGCTGGAACTGCCCCCCTTACAGAAGCTTCCCACCAAACACTTAAATCATCTCTTGGGAAAAAAATATATTTTCTTCCCATTTTCCCCCTTCACTCACAGAGATAGATGGAGGTTTCTTTTTCTTTTACTGTACTTCTTCCAGGGTATAGGTCAACATACCTGTCTCTTCTCTGCTTTTCTTCTCACACCTGACTGCTTGACTAAGACATTAGATAATACCATTGGAGTTTTGGGGGTAAAGATTGATCTTGTCTAATGAGCTTTCAACACATTTTACCACAGTGGACGTATGTTACTGGTATATTGAATTGCTTTGTTGTGGGCATGAGTGGCTTCTACAACATGGAGGTGATACACAGACAGAAGTCAGTGTTGGCTGTGGACTGCCCATGTTTTCCTTCTTCATCAGGGTGCCTCAGCAAACTGGTGGAATCACCGGCATTTCCAGCACCATGCCAAGCCAAACATCTTCAAAAAAGATCCGGATGTGAACATGCTGCATCTCTTTGTCCTGGGAGATACACAGCCAGTTGAGGTAAGATTAAGGGGATATGATGTTGAGCTGAGTTTATTTATGTATTTACTTAGAGAATTAATATTCCGTCTTTCTGCGTAACATAGTGAGTTGGATCCCACTGAGGAATTCTGAGGACAAGTATGATTTTCCCCTTCATGCTCTTCTTAATTTTCCATCTCTGAGTGTAAAGTTGTATCTCCTTTTGTCCATTCTGAATATAACAATTGCTTGGAAGAAAGGGTCATTCTTTTATTGTTTTCAGATAATGTGCCCATATCATAGAAGTGCCATCCTAGAAATGGCATTCCCTCATGAAAGTGAGGAGAGCTGCCTCTTCTAAGAAGATGCCTGCCATCCATGAGTTTTGTAAATATTTAACAGTTAAAAAAACCCTGTCTGATTAATTAGAGATAATCTTTTAATACATGAAAAGATTTTGAAACAGATCATCAAACTGATTAATGAAGTGCTGCAGTGTTACATCTTTCATAGTAAATAGCTGGAGTCCATATTGTATAGCAGTTGCCAGGCAGAATTCTACAAATTGTGGCTTTCATATTGATGGGATGTGTCACTTAATTGCTAATGGTGGATTCAGATGACACTAAATCACATAAAAACACATTTAGAATATCACTTTGGACCTGGTTGCTTTCATAGATGGTAATTTGTAACAGCTGCCAAATGGTGAAGCCAGTCTTCTTTTAGTTTTGCTAGCTCCTTATTTCCAGATGACAACAAATCTGGCTGTACAGCACAGCCAGTTGCTACCATTTTGAGTTAAGTACGTACTTAAGGCATTCTAAACAGGCTTCTTGTGCCTCCTGGTGCTACACATGGTGGACAGCCAACATTTATCCCTGCACTTCATCCATTTCCCCCAAAACCAAAAGGTGCTAAAACCTTCTAAATCAGGGGTGTCAAACTTACAGTCTGTGGGTCAAGACCACCCCCATTCCCTGCCCAGAGTTTTAATCAGGTCCATGACTGTTTTCTCCTGTCCTCATCCTTTGAAGCTCCCAGGCTGCTGAAGTTCTCAGCTCTTTATGTCTTTGCCTGCATCAGCAGGAAGCTCTTCTGACGAATGGATTTTCCATTAAGGTCTTTGGGCCCAGATAGGCTGCTCCCAGAGTAGTCTATCTGGGCACAGAGACATTAATGGAAAATCTATTCTGCAACTTTGTCTGTGCTGCCATGTATTTCAATGGAATGGAGCTCAAGTAGTTTCACTTTCCAGCTTTGTATGGCCAGTTGAAGCTGTTGCTTCCAGGAGCTGTGTCTTTGCAAATAAAGAATTGATGATTTGAGCCAGCTTGTTTCTGCTGAATGGTCCTGAGAACTGGTGCCTAGTGAGTACTCTAACCTGGAACACACAACCAAAGGGGGATATTACACTGGATAGCCAATGCCCAGCCATTTCATGTTTTCCTAGACTCAGACCATTTTATGTTTTTTATTTCATATCTTTTGTTTGTGCTGTGATCCTTATGCTTTTTCTTGATGTTTTATTTTTAAAATTGCATTGCCAAATCCCACTATTTCCTGACTTTTCCATTTTAAACAAAATATTGCAAGAGTTTTAAGCAGGGGTCATTTAGCAGAAAAATAGGTGGTGGAGCTCATCCAGGGATTGTTATGCAGCTGCACGTACTATTCAATAGACAAGGAGGTGGAACTCTCAGAAGGAGGAGGAGGAACTCTCAGAAAGGTTCAGGAGCTGTGCTCCTGTGAGTTCCTACTGAATCAGAGGCCTGGTTTTAAGTATGTTTGTATTTTATGTTAAAATATTTAATTATCCTTTATAAAGTTTATATCTCCACTACTTGGCATTACATTTTATGACATGCATGGCCCAGCCTCCCAAAATCCCATTAATGTCAGATCTGGCCCTCAAAACAAATGAGTTCAACACCCCTGTTCTAAATCATGGTAGACTGCCACTGATATTTTTTGGCCACTGTGTGACACACAGTGTTGGACTGGATGGACCATTGGCCTGATCCAACCTGGCTTCTCTTATGTTCTTATGACTCCTGTTTGTATGTGGTAGGCCCCTTCCTTAGCTCTGAAAGTTTCTCCATCAGCCAGTGAAGACTGAAAATCAGCAATTCTTGGGGACAACAGGCAACTAAAGTTTTCAGAATTCATGCAGACGGAGATGCTAAGCAATTTCATCATCCTGAATAATGTGGTATCTTCTGTGGATCTGGCCCCTATATGCTTGCCCTACAAGTTTAGATCATTTATGAAACAAATGAGTAAAGCAATAGCACTAGTGTCAGTACTCATTATTGAGGGATCTCACTGCTTACTGCCGTCCATTGCAAGATTGTCCAAAGGTTCCTGCTCACCAACATATGCAACATATGCATTGTGAGTTCTTTGGACCTTAGGAGTATGATGCTACTCATGTTAGTTGATCATACTATAACAGCTTGAGAACTAAGGTGTTGTATTGACTTAGATGATCAATGAGAGCCCTGGTTTGAGAGTCACTCCTTCCACAGACTCATCAGGCGAAGTTAGGCAAATCATGCGCTTGTACATTTAAAATGATAGTAAGTGGTGACACAACAAATGTTGCCTTTTGTAGCTAGATTTAAGAATAAGTTAAAATTTAATATATAATTCCAAGAAGCCTGGCTTGTTCTTTTGGATGCCAGAATACTGTGGCAGCATGTTACTCCGATGATAAGAAAGTGTGTTCTTTAGTCAGAAAAGAAAGCTCTACCCCCACCCCACCCCCAAAAGAATGATCTTTATCTGATGAAAAGCAATGCAGTACACACAATTGCATTCCCTGTAGTGGGTTTATACCAGCTGGAAACCTGTGACGTGGTTGCCACAGCAACTAATAGGCTGAAATGCTCTACATATCATTACAGTGCATATTAAAATACTGTAATTAAATCCAGCACCTCAAGACAAGAAGTGGAGGTAGGGTTGATAATAGGGCTGCTGTTAATAGAGGCGTAATGTGTGGAAACGGGCAGATGAAGCTCTTTATGCCATGGAGGCAAATATCATCCCATTAAGATTCTATTTAAGGGCAGGATTTTTCCTCCAGGCAGTTGGCAACCCTTTATGGAGGGGGAGAGGCAGTGTCCCTAGATATAAATAAATATGAAATATAAAAAAAAGACACAAAATGGGATGAAGAGAAGCAAAGGAAAACAACACAGTGCTAAAAATGTCTCAACCTGCTTTCCTTTCACAGAAAAGCTAATTCCAGTCTTATCCTGGAGGTCCTGCCTAAAATATGCCACATTGGCATAAGCAAACCAGATTGTGTGCTTCGTTGAGTTCTTTCTTCAGATCATAATTTTACTTATGAGACTGGAATCTGGGTTTTGTTTCATGTATTCAGTGTATCCACCTTGTTGAGTTGACTGTTTTATTATTTATTTGTTTTAAATATTTATAACCTTTTCCAGCAGTGTACGTCAAATTATAGTATAAACTAGAGAGAGAGAGAGAGGAGAAAATATCAGTTTGGTGTAGTGGTTAAGTGTGCGGACTCTTATCTGGGAGAACCGGGTTTGATTCCCCACTCCTCCACTTGCACCTGCTGGAATGGCCTTGGGTCAGCCATAGCCCTGGCAGAGGTTGTCCTTGAAAGGGCAGCTGCTGTGAGAGCCCTCTTAGCCCCACCCACCTCACAGGGTGTCTGTTGTGGGGGAGGAAGGTAAAGGAGGTTGTGAGCCGCTCTGAGACTCTTCGGAGTGGAGGGCGGGATATAAATCCAATATCTTCTTCTTCTTCTTCTTCTTCAAACAGAATAAATCTCCCCTCCCCACAAAAAAAGATTAGTAAAACTCAGAGCAGTTTTTAAAAAGTCTAAAAACAGCCGCAAAACACTTTTAAAACCATTCTTTAAAAATATTTATTTGGAAATTTCTATGCTGGCTCACCAGAAAATAAAATAATATGATAAAATAATAACAATTATTAACAAAAAGTTTTAAAATCCAGCCCTTAAAAACCTGGCTAGACCATAAAAGTGGCATAAAACATTTGACAGAATAAAACAGTTTTCATAAAATAGCCTTCCAGCTAGAAGCAAACTGAAAAACAATTTGAAAAGATCATCCTTAATTAAAAGCTTGAGTAGAAAGAAGTGTGTAGGCCTGTCACCTAAAAGAAAGTAGGGCAGATATCAGGTGAGCCTCAAGGGGAAAGCCCTTCCATAAGCAAAGTGCCACCGACCTCATCTCTGGATCCTGCCTAGTGGGCTGGTCAGTATGTGAGGAGATGGATATCCTGGCTCCAAGCCACTCAGGGCCTTATATGTAAGAACAAGCACTTTGAATGGTGCACCAATAGAATCAGTGCAGATAGTTGAGCTTGTGGGTGATATAGTCCTTGTATTCCTCCATTCCCAGCAATATCCTGGCAGCCACATTTTGCATCAGCTGAAGTTTCCATTTTGCATGGTGAGTTATATCAAAGTAATCTAACCTGGATGTGATCAGAGCATGGATCACTGTGGCCAGATCACTGTTCAAAAACATTTGTAGCTGGCATATCAGACAACACTGATAAAAAGGATCTATGTGTCACAAAGAGATGTCTGAACTTCTAACTATAGGCCAGCATCCAGCGGTAACCCCAAGCTATAAACATGCTCATTCAGTAGGAGTGCAACCCCCTCCTTTTATACATTTAGAGTGATTCCTAAATTTAGAGAATCAGTGTGGTGTAGTGCCTAGAGCGTCAGACTAGGATTTGGGAGACCCAGGTTGGAATCTCCACTCTGCCACGGAAGCTTGCTTGGTAACCTTGAACCAGTCACACATTCTCAGCTTAACGTAGGGGTTGTTGTGAAGATGAAATGGAGGAGAGAAGAATGATGCAAGTCGCATGGTTGAGAAAGGCAGGGTATAAATTAAGTAGATAAATCCTGGTGCATCTTTGTCATTGAACAACGCCTCAGTCTTATCCTGACTGAATTTCAGTTTGTTAGCCCTCATCCCATCCCATCACCTTCTCCTGGCATTTTTTCAGGACTTCTACAGATCCACCTGACTCACCTTTTAAGGAGAAATACAGTGGGCTGACATCCACATATTGGTGATACCTTTCTCCAGATCTCTTGACAAACTCCTCGAGAAGTTTCATGTAGATGCTATTCATCACAGGGGATAAAATGTATTTCTGCAAGACCTCATAGCATAAATGCTAGCAGTCTGAGCAGCAGTCCCCAGCACCAGCTTCTGGAATTATTCAACCAAGTAAAAGCAGAACCACCAAATGTTGCCCCTACTCCCAATCGGGCCATCTTCTCCAACAAGATACCATGACTGGTGGTATCCAAAGTCACCAAAAGGCCCAGGAGAATCAACAAGGATATTCTACCCTATCACTGTCCTGGTGAAGAGCATTAGTCAGGGCAACCATTTCCATGTCACGCTCAGACTTGAATCCTGCTTAAAATAGGTCTAGATCAGGAATGTCAAACATGCCATTTGGGAGCCGAATCAGGCCCCAGGAGGGTTCCTATCAGGCCTGCAAGCAATTGACTGTCCTCTGCTTCCTTCTCCCTCTCTCTTGCTTCCTTCTACGTAACAGCTTGCTTTGTAAGGCTTGCTCAATTGCACAGGAGCCGCAGAGCAAAACCTCTATTTTCTCCATCGGCTGAGGCTCCTCCCTTGGAGAAGAAGGGAGGAGGAATAGCCAAGCTCTCTCAATTGCACAGCAGAGCTACTGAGCCAAGCCTCTCTTCCTTCTCTTGGCTGAGGCTCCTCCCCATCCTACTCCCCTGAGGAAGGAAGGAAAGAGCCAGAGCTTCCTTTGCCCAAATACAAAGAAAGCATCTTTAAAACCAATGAGTGTTTTAAGTTTTTTTTAAGGTATATATTTGTGTTTGTCTGTGTTCTTTATAAAACTTATATCTCTGCTACCTAATCTTATAAAGGTACATACATGGCCTGGCCCGGCATGGCCCGGCTCAACAAAGTCTCATTTATGTCAGATCCAGCCGTCATAACAAATGAGTTTGACACCCCTGCTCCAGATAATCCGTCTCCTCCAAACTGCCTGACGTTCTGTAGGGACTACCAGTTCAAGCACTTGTCACACACCCCCCCCCCCCAAAAAAAAGGAATATTGGTCACCAAGCAGTAGTTCATCTTTGTGGCCTCTGTGTAGTCCTACCATGGAAATCTCTTTTTAAAAACTATTTAGAACATTTAAAGCACTCAGCCTCCTCCCTGCATGGCCCAGCTGTTTCCTGCCCAGTGGACATGTGACAGGGCAGGGCGAACTCTCCTCCCCTCAGTCCTTTCTTTGCTGCCATGGAGATCAAATGTCTTCACTCTCTTCTGATCCTCCCAAGTTTTTCTCTAGTGATTCCCCCCCCCCCCCCATTCACTCTTCTTCCCTTCATTTCTTCACCCGGCTTCTTACAAAAATGGGAATTGGAAAGAGGACTTTATTATTAAGCTATAGCTCTCTTTAAAAAGTGCATCAAATGTGGTATAAAAATGGCTCAGTCAGATGACCATGGTATCCTATGCCTGGGTGAGGCCCACAACATCTCTGCCTGCTCTATTTGCAAGAAGTTCACTCCAAGGCTGGCATAAACTGAGCTCCCAGGGTGAAAGTCACCCTTTGGAAGAAAGCTTTAGCAGCCCTTGGAGAAGATCAGATGTCTTCCAAGGAGTCAGAACTGGACTGTTGGGCTCATACCCTCCCTTCAGGGTCAGCACTCTTGGGATCTGTATCAGAACCAGGCCCACAGTCAGCTCCAAAGTAGTCCTCAGCAGCACGTAGTGCCTTGGAACCATTGCTGCAAAAGAAAAAATAGATGTCGAAGCATAAAACTTCCCATCCCTCCGCCACCCAACCAGGAACAGATCTGTCCCCCACCCAGTGACCTCAGACCCCTTCTCCAATTCATAGATGGTCACCATCTCTTTCTTTTTACAATTACATTATTGAGGTTGCTCCCCAGTCTTCCTCTGAAGCTGAAGTTTCCTCAGTTAAACAATGTCTCTCAACTCACAGCAGCCAAGAAGGTCAGAGCGCCTGCTCCGGCTGCAACGCCACTGAGGATGTTCTCCGCAGCTGAGAACAAAACGTCTGGAAGGAAAACTTTCTCCAGTAGAACACGGCACTTGAGCCCGAAAGATTCTACAAACCCTAATGTTGTAGATCTTTGGGAGACTCTCAAGCTGCTCAGTATTTGTGACTACAACCTCCACAATGGTTCCAGTATGCCCCACCACCCATGTACTGGCCTATGCAGTGAGAACAGCAGCCACCACCTTCCATGAAACCGAGCTCCTGGCCGTGTTGTGCTCCCCCATCAACCCCATTTGCTATGGATTCAGGTCCCTTGGAATCAGACAAGAAAAAACTTCTGCCTTTAGGCAGTTCCAGTGCCCCCTCAGAACCATCACCTAACAAATGTATCTCAAACCCATCACCTGTTTTCCCAATGGAAGATCTCTGTCTCTATTCCTAACAACTGATCCAAATGGCTAAGTCTCTTAATATTGAAGTGATCTGCTCAGAACCAATTATGTCTAACCCCATTTTGAAGGCTCTTTACCCACCCAAAAAAGGTAAAGGTAGTCCCCTGTGCAAGCACCAGTAGTTTCCAACTGTAGGGTGACATCACATCACGATGTTTTCACGACAGACTTTTTAATGGGATGGTTTGCCATTGCCTTCACCAGTCATCTACACTCCACCCCCCACCCAGCAAGCTGGGTACTTATTTTACTGACCTTGGAAGGATGGAAGGCTGAGTCAATCTTGAGCCGGCTCCCTGAACCCAGCTCCCGCCAGGATCGAACTCAGGTCATGAGCAAAGAGCTTGAATTGCAGTACTGCAGCTTTACCACTCTGTGCCACGGTGCTTAATTGCTTTCCCCATGCTACAGGGATTGCTGGACATATCCAAATCTATCTATCAGTCCCCCTTGCTGCCAAGAAAACTGGCCACATGTGCAAAGTTTTAGGAGAGGACTATGATTTCCTTTCTGCTCGCCCTACTTCTGACTTCATCGTGACGGAAGTCATATCAGCTAAGCAGTGCTCCAGGCTTCATTCTTTACGATTTGACCAAGAGGGACATAAGCTTGATGGCTTTTGTTGCAAGATCATTGGCCCTAACTCTGCTCATGGCAAACTTTTAATGCCATTATGAGGTTCTACCAAATGTTCTGTGGGAAAGAATGACTACATTCATTGATTCACTAATAGAAGAATACAAAGCTTTGGCCAAAGTCCTACAAGTAGAGGGCTTCAAGCTTGGAAAGCAGTGACTAAATCTTGCATGACATATCACAGACTCATGCACTAGATCCATGGTTTCCACCATAATCCTATGGCCCCACTGCACCACCATCCCAATGATACTAAGATGAGAATTGAGGGAAGGAATCTCTTCAGCTGCCCCAGGCAGGTTCCTGCTTTGTCTCAGAAGGCTTCTGGCAAAGATAGGCCTCAATTCTGACTGTCCGCTCAGTCTCTACTTGTTTTACCCTGTTTATCATGCTATGTCCCTGTTTGGGAGTCAGTTACCTCTGATACTTGGGTTGTTAGCATCATTCAACAAGGATATTTCCTTCAGTTTTGTGTTTCACCAGTTGGTTGCCTTTCTGATTCCTCTCCATCCATGGCACCTCCAGAGCAGCAACAGGAGGTGTTCCAACTTTTGAATAAAGGTGCTATTGAGCCTGTTCCATTGCATGAGATCAAATCTGGTTTTTATTCTCGTTATTTCCTAGTTGATAAGAAAGTCTGTGGTAAAGTATCAGACCTTTTTGTTGTTCAGTTGCACAGTTGAGACTTGACTCTGCGACCCCATAGACGAAGTCACGCCAGACCTTCCTGTCTGTATTGGACCTAAGGACCCTTAATAAGTTCCTCATGGCACCTAAGTTTTGTATGGCCATGTTACAGGAGGTCATAGGCTTGATTCGCTCCCATGACTGGTTTGACTAAATGCACTGAAGTCGGTAGACTAGAAGGGTGTAACTCTGCTTAGAATGGCACTGTTGTGTACCCAATTGTGGACTAAGAAAATAGACACAACTGGTTTTTAAAGATGCTTCAGCTCAGTTTTCTGTTAACTTTTGCCTATCCTCCACTTGCACCTGCTAGCATGGCCTTGGGTCAGCCATAGCTCTGGCAGAGGTTGTCCTTGAAAGGGCAGCTGCTGTGAGAGCCCTCTCCAGCCCGACCCACCTCACAGGGTGTCTGTTGTGGGGGAGGAAGGTAAAGGAGATTGTGAGCCGCTCTGAGACTCTTCGGAGTGGAGGGCGGGATATAAATCCAATATCTTCTTCTTCTATCAGCTCTGAAGGAGCCTTTTAATAAGAATGTGTTACATAACCAAATTGTGCAACATGGGATCTCTGAGCCAAAACCATGCTTTGGAATTTTCCTTGAACAATTCATTCAGTAATGTTCACGCATACAATTCAGCATGAACTGAGTTGTCACCCATATGGTGAGAAACCTACTGATATCTAGTACAGCCAGAAAATATACCGGGGGGGGGGGGGAGATGAGAGGAATAAAAGCATTTTAATTATGGGGGGGGTTAAGTAGTTGGGGCCTCTTTCACCCAGTTGATGTGATAAAGATGTTGTAAAGACAGAGCAATCACTCTGTTAAAATACTAAAGCCTATAGGATGTCTGGTGAAACTCACTGGCAATATTACTAGTATTATTATAATTAATTCAGGGTTCTGGATAATGTACAGAAGCATTAAAACATTTGCTAAATAAAACAACAATATAGAAATACATTATAAAAATAGATGGCAGATATTAATGCAATTATCATCCAGATCTGCAGACTGCTAGCCACTCTGCGGGCAGAGGGGAGGGTGGCAAAGCAAGCATGAAGAACAGAGGAGGGTGCCAGCCAAGATGGTCCCACATGCTGCTATGATGGAGGTATTGGCTTCCAAATGGGTACTTAATGCTGGCACAAAGGAGATGCTCACTGCTTTAGTGCAGTAAAAAAAAATCCAGAAATGAAGCAAGTGGGTGCCAGGGAACAAATCTGTGGCCACCACCCCAAGGATCACTGAAACTGCAGCTATCAAGACAACCTATCATTAAATGTCGGTGTTCTGAAATATTATAGCAAATGTATTTTATTGTGTACAGCCCTTCCTTCAGGGAGCTCAAGAAAGTGTACTTAAATTTGCCCCAACCCTTTTATTCTTTAAAATGCCCTGTGAGGTTGGTAACACAGAGAGGTGCCAATGTTCCTCCTAAACTATATCATCTTGTGAGCAGAACACTTCCTCATGAGGCAAAACAGGCCTACATTTTTGTATATATTTTGAAACATTTTAGTTCACAAACATACAAAACATGCAAACGTGAAATATAGACTGCAATTTGTATGACAGATCAAATATGGAACTTATCATGGGAGGGAGGGAGGGAAATGGAAAGAAAGCAAATAGATGGAGTAAGAGGAATGAAAGAAAGGGAGGGGCACCCCAAAAGCTTGCTGGGGGCGGGGAAGGGACATGTGGCCTGGGCCCCTTCCTACAGTCCGTGTGACTACACAAGGAATTTGAAGAGCTTTCCTGCCTGTTCTAAGTCAGGAGCAGCCAACTTGAGTCTCTCACCGGCCGACCAGCACAGGCGGGAGGGTTCTTCAAAATTCTCGTGGAGTCATGCCAACTGTAAGAAGGGGCCCAGGCCATCCACCTCCCCTCCCACAATGGTCTTCTGCTGGGAATGCAACCATCCTACGGTCATGCCAGCCATAGGAAGGGCCATGTTCCCAGCAAAACCCAATTGTAGGGGAAAGGTGAACACTTGGGCAAGGGGGGTGACTCACCTGATGTGGTGGGGCACAGCAGCACAGGGAGGATAGTCAGGGCTTGTGTCCCAGTTGCCAGGCAGGTAAAGGTGTGCCTTCATCTGCCAGGCAGAGTGTTGGGCTGGGTCGGGGGAAGTGCCAGCTAGCTCCCTCTCACCCATGTGCCTTTGCAGAGCAGTTTTAGGGCAGGGGCCCGGGGCCTAGCAGTCCCCTCCCTTGGGCCTGATGCACTCTGTCCTTCTTTCCTCTCAGCCTTTGGGATGCCAGACTGGTGGACCCTGTGATGCAGCCAAAACTTCTGCCAAACACTCCAGCACCACATCCACATGGCAACCTGCGCTTTTTTTTTCTGACATGCAGGGGGTGGGTGGTGTTCAGGAGGAGCCACCCTGCTGGCTAGCCGCCTTGTCTGCCAAGAGGAAAACTGGCTGATGCCCAGGGCCATGTGAGACAGTCAGCCAGGCCACACAAGGTCAGGAGCTGGGTCAGCCATTCTTGTGCTGAGGCCTAAAAATTAGTTCATCAATCACACCTTAGTGGGAACCCTAGTAGTGGCTATTCTAGAATTACCCAGAGAGCATCATGGATGAGGATTTGAACCCAGGTCTTCCTAATCAACATCAAATGTATTTTTCTTTAGTAAAACAATAATAAGGTAGCAAAATCATGAAGTAGTAGAACGAACTGCAGATTGTGGATTACAGTTTTGAATGACCTTTAATACAAAATAGGAATACAGGATAGGAAAAAATAGCAAGATTCTACTCACTCTCTTTGCTTGGTGTGCCTGTTTTCTATTTTCAGGGAATATTTAACTTAGGCCGTTTTCGAACTAGCGTTTACTCCAGCGTAGCACCACATTTACCTCCGGATCTTTTCCTGGTTTTTGCACCTGTTGCTCCGGCGCTGCGTCTTGCTCCGGTGCTGCAGGGGTTTCACGCCGGAGTATCTAGATCCACCTCCTTCCGGATGCCAGTGCGAAAACGATTTGAGCCGGGGCTTCAGGGGACGCGACTCCGCAAAAGAGTCACTAGTGCGAAAACAAGGAAAATGAGCCGGACATAATTGCGCCGCGGAATAAGGGGAGCAAACGCTAAGTGCGAAAACGGCCATAGAGAAGTATTCCAGAATGAGATCCTTCATGGTACTCAACCTGCAGACCGTAGTTTGTTCTGGCATCTCATCCCCCCATGTGTCTGAACCAAACCTCATTTTTTTCACTTCCTTGATTTTAAACAGGTATTTGCATCATAGAGAAAGGTGCTGTTTGAACTGTGTGGCCTGTTTTTGTCAATCCTTTCAGTCCTCCCAGCAATCAAAAAGGTCACCCTTTTTCATCCTGATGTTCCATCATATCCAGATAGGTCACCATAGAATGAAAAAATCCTGGCAAACTTTTCTGTGCTGTGTCCACCTATCATTCACAAAAGGAATATTAATGTTGATTGACCTCAGACAGAGCCATAGAAATTACTATCTTGCCAAAATCCTGACTAGCCTGCATGCCCACACATACTTTTTACTGCCTGTGGGCGGAGAAACCCTCTTTAGTAAACTGTTCCACCTGGTTGCCTGAAGGCAGTTCTTCCTTGCCAAAGTAAATACACATTTACAAGCCTGGTTTTAAATATTAAATGGAACTGGTGAGATAATTAAAAAAAAGATAACATAAGAACAAATCTTAAATTATGAAATTGTTCCCATCCATGAGTGTAAAGTTAAGAGCCTTTCTCTGCTCCCTACCCCTGCTTTCTTTTTCAGTATGGAGAAAAGAAACTGAAGTATTTTCCTTATAACCATCAACACCAATACTTCTTTTTCGGTGTGTATCTTCATTTCATTCTATTTCCATATATTCCCAGAAGGCAGGAAAGAAGATAATATTTATAGCTCTTCTGCTTAAACACAGCTATTATCTATGCCCAGGAGTGCTGAGAGGAGACCAGCAGTACAAAATAGGGGAGCTCAAAGTAATGATTTGTGGAGCTGAGCCAGGTGATGTTGTGGAATATATTTGAACATATAAAACTGTCTTATACTGAATCAGACTCTCAGTCCATCAAAGTCACTATTGTCTAATCAGACTGGCAGCAGCTCTCCAGGGTCTCAAGCTGAGGTTTTTCACGTCTATTTGCCTGGAGCCTTTTTAGTTGGAGATGCCAGGGATTGAACCTGGGACCTTCTGCTTACCAAGCAGATGCTCTACCATTGAGCCACCGTCCCTCCCCTATTTAGTATAGAATAGTAGTAGTCTACCTATTCTACTGAAATATCATGTGTATGTTCTGAATCTGAGGAATGGTAGGGGAGTGCATTGTCTGGGAGTTTTGTGGTGGATCTCGGTATCCCTGTTTATATCCTATTCTGTCCTTCCATGTGTAAGTATATTGTGCCATAATTCATATATATATATATATATATATATATATATATATATATATATATATATAAACAAAGAATCCACAGTTGTAAAGAGACAATACAATGAAGAAATGCCAACTGTGTAGCGCTACAATAAAATACTTTCATCACTTTCATGTACAATATTTCTGTGTCATTATTCACATCATAATCACTAAAAAGACAAGCATCAGTCATTTCCAACTCTGGGGTGACATTGCTTTCACAGCATTTTCACGGCAGACTTTTTACAGGGTGGTTTGCCATTTCCTTCCCCAGCCATCTACATTTCCCCCCTCAGCAAGCTGGGTAGTCATTTTACTGACCTCAGAAGGATGGAAAGCTGTGCCAACCTGGAGCCAGCTACCTTAACCCAGCTTCTGCCAGGATCGAACTCAGGTCGTGAGCAGAGCTTAGGACTGCAGCTTTACGACTCTGCACCACGGGGCTCTACTACAGGGAACAATAACATGATAATTAACACGGAGAGTAAATGTTGAGCTTGTACATCCATGTGTAAGTAGTCAGATCCCTTCCACATATCTGAAGTTAGGGGACAGGGTAATGTCTCTTTCAATAAGCTGTAAACTGTCTCATAGCTGCCACTGTATTCCATTTTGAGAAATTTCCAGATTCTGTTCAGAACCACACCCTCTATTATTTTTACTGCTTGTGTTTTATTAGCTTTAAGTCATAAATGGTGCAAGAAATTAGTATCAAGGTGGACAATGGCAGCTTCAAAAAAGATGGATTTTTCATAGGATTTTTTTGTTGTTCTTGAGATGTAAACAATTACATCTCAATTTGTTGTTACTGAGATGTAATTAAACTGGGTAGAAAAAATGCCGTCAAAGGCTAACAAAAACAGGGCAAGTGAATGTCCCTTAACAGTCAATCCAAGCCTTTACAGCAAGCATGTTAACGTGTCCTCTTGATAATATTGCACTTCAGGTGTGGGGATGTCATGTTTAAATATTCCCCCATGTCAAAAAATTCCCTTCACATATTTCAGAGAGAAAGCTGTGCTACAGCTTTTCTCATTGACACCAGTGGGAGTAGTGCTTGGCCTCTTAAGACTATTTTTTAAAAGCAGGCATTTTAATTTGTGACACTTTCCACTTAAAAATTAGAGCTGCTTCTTCCACTAGGAACATTTGTTTTAAAAAAAAAGCAGCTGATTGTCACACATGCTGAGAATTTGTAGCACTCTACACTCCAGTCCCCTGATTTATCCAGCTCTGCTCACTGAGGAGTCTCCCAGATGCTTTTTCCAAGATCATTATTGCCCTTATAATGCTTATAAATAATTCTGACAATATTCATTTAGCTATTATGACATTGTACTGGCAGGTTGCTTAAAGAGCCTGAGGAGTAATGGGATAATGATATTATTATTTAAGAAAACTTCGTTATACAGGGGCAAAAACTTCTGAATCAACTGATGGTTTTCAGCTTATACATTTCTGACTACAACAATTCATATATACTAAAGAAGTCAGAGCCATGAGGTAGTTATAGGGTTATAGAGGTTCCTAAAGATAATGAGGAAATGATTATTTTCCCATTCCCTTATTTGAAAGCCTCACCTAGAAATGTGGCAGATCCAGCTGGCAGACAAGGCTGTTTGCATCCCTGCCTAGCTTTCTACACAAGGAGAGCATTTGTCATGAAGGCATATTCAAATGCAGCATTGCCTTCTAGTATTGTGAAGCAGTTCAGCCACTGAAAGACATACGTTATTTTTCAGAACGTTCAAATTGGTTCAAAAGAGAAACCCATAGACTTTTCTGGAAGGGATCATCTTGAGATAATTGCAGTAAATACACAGCAAAGCTTGCTTTCTTCTTCCTGAGAGAAAACACTTCATTCCAGTCCTAATTTTTCCAATTATGCTTAAATAGTTATCCAGCCCTAAGGCACCGCTTCATTTTATGCTTTATGCTTTGCCTCTTCTAATGGATTTTGTTTTCCTTTCAGTTTTCCCACCTCTCCTCATTCCAGTTTATTTCCAAATGCAAATCTTCATGACCATGTTCAGATACAAATTCTGGGCGGTAAGTGAAAGATTCTCTGAGTCCTACTATGCTTTCATTAAGCAGCGTTCTATTGCAGTTGGGTACACTCAGCTACACCAGAGGGATTGTGGGAAGTAGAGGCATTTCTGAACACTATATGGGAGTGAGCAGTAACATACGGAAGGGAGGTTCTCTTGAGATAATTCCTTTCTTCTCTCCCTAGGACTTGGCCTGGGCCTTCAGTTATTACTTACGCTACTTTCTCACATATACCCCATTCTATGGAGTTCTGGGATCCTTGTTTCTCCTTACCTTTGTCAGGTAAGACAAAGAAAGCCAGTGTGGTATTGTGGCCAGAATGTCACACTAGGACTGGGGAGACCCAGTGTCAAATTAATCTTAAGCCATGAAACCAAGGATGACCTTGGTCCATTCACTTTCTTGAAGCCCAGTTTTCCTCACAGGGTTGTTGTGAGGAAAAGGGGGGAGGGAAGTAATGTGTTCTGCAGTTATCATGCAGTGATGAAATCTGTGAACCATTTCAATATTTCTTATTGCCTTAATTAGTATTGCTATCGTTATCACCCCTGGAGTAAAGGGAGAAGGAAACAGTACACTCTGCAAAAGATCCAAGCCACCTTCTTTACCACTGTTGTTGCCACAAGAAAATATCATAAATGCAGTGCACTATAAAGCTGGGGTGTATTTTTTGTTAAAGTGTTTCATAGCTTGTGTGAGAAAACCTGTGTGGTATAGTCACTAGAGAGAGACAGGTAGAAATCCCTACCAGCCATGAAGTTCACAGCGCCATTCTGAGCCAATGACACTCTCTGCCTAATCTATCTCACAGAATGTTATTAATATAAAGAGATGTGGTGAAACCATGTACACCACCCTAAATTTCTTGGAGGAAAGGAGTAGAAATTTATTATGCATGCAGTTGGTCCTAGGTTCAGTCCCCAGCATCTCCAGTTGAAAGGATCAGGTAGCAGATAATACGAAAGATCTCTTCCTGGAGCTCTGGGGGAACTGCTTTCAGTCTGAGTAAACAATATGACCCTGGTAGACCAATGGACCTGACTCAATATAAGGCAGCTTCTTGTAACATGATCAAGAAATAATGATAGCTGTGGTGTTTCTTTACTGAGCTAAGTTTCATATTCTGGTTAAAACAGAGAACTGGCCATTCTGTAGCCATACACTATTATTTTTCTAGGACTCCCTAGAGGGGGGTTTTTGAAACTCATTTACACAATCAGCAGTTGTGAGATAACGAAGTGATAATTATCTGTCTTATTTCTCTTTTATGATCATGGGAGTAAACACAGGCTGTAACTGAGAGAAAGGGTCCCTGGCTCATTAAGGGCTGTACTTGGCTCTGTTTCATTTCATGATCTTTGACCATAAACAATATCAGAGTCACTGTTTTTGATAGAGGCAAGTGGATTGTGCAGTTAACGAAAAGAATTCAGTGACATGAAAGCAGCATTTGCAGTTAATAAAATTGGTTAGAAAAACTGGAATCTGTTAAGAACCCAAGCCTGGGTCTCTCTCTGGGTCACCAGTTCTTTGGCAAGTGAATAGTGGGTCCTTGAGATTAAATGCACACAAATCATTTGTAATAATGTATAAAGGTTTATTGAGTAGACTTTTGAAAAAGACAAATATTACTGTACAGCACAGTCTCCACCACTTCTCAACAAAGAAAACAACAAAGCTAACTTTCTAATATACATTCAGTATCTGGTATTAGATGGCTCGCCTTCTTAGAATACAAAAGTCCAAGCTAGTGGCTTAAGCGTTCTCTATGTAGCTTTCCATCATGACGCAGCATAACATAACAAAAGCATGGCAAAATGATAAAGTTGATATGGCTTCCCTCTGGCCTAATAATAATCTTTTGTCATATGGCACCAGGTGGCCTCCCAAACCCAACAGGAAGCTTGCTTGATGGAACTCTCCAGAAGATGTTGACAATCCACACCTTCTTCCTTCCTCCCATCCAGTTACACAGCTGAACACGAGTTCTTACAGTTAACCAATTATCACATTCTTAAATCCAACCTTGAAAGAGATAAGGATAATGTCAGCAGGAAGGCCCAATCACAGGATACCTGCAAGCCAGAGCAACAAGCCTGCTAATAATCACTTTAACCCTTGAGGTGCTTTGCCTCATAGAATCATATATAAATGAAAAGGATGACTCTTTCAGAAGAAGAATGCTGAATTCATAGGCTCTGAAAGTGCTTCACATATTTCAGACAAACCCTGTTTTCTGAAGGAACTGTAATGAGGGATAGTCCACAATGCCTATAGCTTACTCCAAATCTCACTTTGTATATGTGTGTGTCGGTGAAAGATTTTTTGCAAGAAAAACAGACACACAAACTATAAAGTGGTTCTCATTTCTATAGCTCTTTCAAAGAGTCCTACTATTATTTCTGATTTTATCCCCTCTGGATAGCTGCCTCATCTGTATTCATTACACAACTGTGTAAATTAGATGATTAAAACAGGGTGATAGGCGTTTTCTCTGTACCTGTAATGTGCCACACCAGGTTCCTCCTGAAGAAGAGACCCAGAGGTATGCCTGATCTGAGGGGAGGCTGTGCTGCCCCGTAGCAGAGAACATGCAGAAAATGGAGACTATAGATTTCATTTATTCATTTAAAACATTTATATGCCACCTTTCCACCCAAATATGATCCTCAGGGTAGTAGATGACCTGCATTACATTGGTAAACATCTACACAACTTCCTTGGCCATTGCTTTGCCTAACACTGTCCCAGAGGGATCTGTTCACATCATCAAAACTAAAACCATTTGTTTTTCTTGAAGGTTTATGGAAAGCCATTGGTTTGTTTGGGTCACACAGATGAATCATATTCCAATGGAAATTGACAGTGAGAAGCACAGAGACTGGCTTAGTGCTCAGGTAAATTTCCAGTCTTAATAAGGTTGCACATTTATGCACAGTTCCTTGGGAGTAAATCCCACTAAAGAAATGTCATGCTGTTCTGTACTAAAATTTTAGGACAAAATCACTTAAATGAAGTAGTTGTGAATTACTGGTATCCTTAGTTTCTCCCAGCAGAAGATATGTTTAGTGTTTATACAGAACAACAGATAGGTTATCTGACCTTGAAATGCCTGTATTGAACTAAGGAGCTAGGAAGCATGATTACTGACATAATTGCTACAATTATATTTCCGTAGATAACAAGCTGGTTCATAAACCCATGGAAAAATTTCAGTATCTTTGATGCAGTAAAAAAAGACTCTTATTGGCAGTGGTAGAATCAGACAACCACATGTACAAGGGCTTCTTTGGCTTGTATCCTTAGAATAATAGATTGAAGAGCATGGTGAAAGATCAGTAAATCTTACCAGAAAAGCAAAGTTTAATTCCATTTTACCTGTTTCCAAGACTGGTCACCATCAAAAGCCACCACTGTCTCCTTGTTTTTTGCAGTTGGCAGCTACCTGCAACATTGAACAATCCTTTTTCAATGATTGGTTCAGTGGACATCTGAACTTTCAAATTGAGCACCAGTAAGTATACAGTGTTTGGATCAAAAACAAATTTGCCTCTGCAGATGAGAGAGTAACTCTCTGGGGAAATCCCAGGGATACATGGAAGGGGAGGAGTAAGAAGACAGCGTAGTCCTCCAATGCTCCCTCTAAGCTGTGGAGTCTTAGGAGCAAAAGTTCTGCTTCATGAGCTTCTGGCATTAAAGTTGTGAGTGAGCGATTTGGCTACTGCATAAATTAGTTTGCTTTGGAGCCATCCTTCCTGAGCTAAGACAAAAATGTGTGAGCTGGAGGCTAAAAAACTGTGAGCTAGTTCACACTAACTCAGAGGGAACACTTGCCATAATTTGGGACATTATGGTTTTTGATAACACAGTGTTGGCAGCCCTGCACTGATAATGAGAGCCAGCTTGATGTAGTAGTTCAGAGCAATGGACTCTAATCTGGAGAACCAAGTTTCTTTCCCTACTCTGCATTAAGCCACCAGTGACCTTAGGTCAGTCAGTTCTTTCAGAACTCTCTCAGCCCCACCTACCTCACAGGGTGTCTGCTGTGGGGAGAGGAAGAGAAGGGAATTGTAAGCTGCTCTGAGTCTCCTTCAGGTAGTGAAGAGCGGTGTATTAAAAAGTGGCACACAAGGGAGATTCTAGCTCAGCTTATCACTTGCTGTGCTGATTTTCTACCATCAAGAAGTGTTTGTTTGTTTTTAAAAAAAAAATTAAGTGATCACCCATTTGCAATCTGAAACCGCACAGTATTGCACCACCTTTGGACACTGTTTCCTTAGTTTGCTATATATGCAGATCAAACTTTGTTCCTCTAAAGAGAAGTTCTAAGGAATGTGTTTTCCATGAAGAATGCTGCTACTATAGTTCCCTTATGTTTTCTGCTTGATTTAAGTTTGTTCCCTACAATGCCACGCCATAACTACTACAAGATTGCACCACTAGTGAAGTCACTGTGTGCGAAGTATGGAGTTGCTTATGAAGAAAAGCCTCTTCTGAGAGCATTTGCAGATATTGTTGGGTAAGAGATTTAACAAAGATCGACAGTCTGTTCACTCGTTCTAGGAAAGCTAGAGGAGATGGCAAGCATCCATAAGGCCTGCAGGCCATGTCAGACCCATTAACAACTGTCACACACAGTAGCTGCATGGACAGATGACTTTACTGACCTGAGCCTCCTTTGCATGTGATTGGGGTAGCATGCCTGCCTCCCACTATACTGCACTAGAATACAGCATGGGCAATGTGCAAACACATCCATATCCTGAAATGGAATCGTGGGGTATTTTGGGAGGGCACATGATACAGAAAGCTTGCTGAATCTCAAGCAAGTCTAGCTCTAATCATTGCCTTGGTGAGAGACCTACATACACTTTGAGTTCCATAATGGCAGGAAGATGGGATGAAATGTAGTGTATAAGTAAGGATCTGTCCTTTCTAGCAAAGGAAAAATAACACGTTGTTGACATCTATGGAACCATATATTGCTTAGTTCTGTATTCATGTGATGGGAGGTGTTCACACAGCTCAAATGGCCCTAAGACAAAAACAAGTATGGCTTGTGAGTTGTTTGCTTCCTATCCCATTAAAGGATTATCACTATTCAGCTTGCTGCCGTGAATGCCAACCACATAGTGTATCCAGTGGAATGGCAGAAAAGAGAGGAGCAACTCCCACCAGTTTCCCCCCTCCAATCATAACTCTCCCTTTGACCATATGTTGTTTTGAAGGGGCTCAGTGGATTACAGCAGGAGGGGGAAATGGGAAGGTCTTGCTCTGAGAAGTCCAGAGATGATTGAACATACACCACTGTCTCTCACTCCAGTCTATCTCATTGTGTTGATGTGAAGAAAAAGAAAGAAAGAATGTGTGCTACATGCCAAAGTCCTTAGGGTAAGGCAGGATACAACCATGGCAAAATAAATAATGGAGGGACCCCATGCTGGACCCAGATATGCCTTACAGAATACCTTGGCTCCCAGAGGAGTTTAGTGCTGGATCTGAATGTAGGTGTTCTAGCATATAGATTATGTCGTAACTAACCTCATGCTTCTGTTCTTATTCTGTAGGTCCCTCAAGAAATCTGGAGCACTCTGGTTGGATGCCTACCTCCATAAATGAAGCTGGATTTCAGTGGGGGCTGGTGCTAGCAAAGGGGAGGGCTGGGGGTTCACATGTGTATTCTTAATGTCCAATGTCTGTGTGTACAGTTTGAAGGGGGATTTCCTGTCTTGTGAAAGTGATGCTGGGGTGGGTTCAGGGGACCTGTTTAAAACCAGAGAGGGTGTCAGGTATGTCTTTAGAGGATTAATTGAAAATTCTGATCTTAACATATGGAGGCTGAAAACTGTCCTAGTGGTATGGGGGTCATCTTCTGTTTTGTGGAGGGTGGATGAAGCAGTAGAAGAGCAGGAGGCCAGAGGGATTTTCCCATTCTTCTTAAGACTCATGGCAGTAGCCCCATCCCAGTCTCTAAGGCATTTGGTTCTCATGCACAGATATACAGGAACGGGCCCATTTCAGACAATGGCTACACAAGTTTGAACTAGAGAAGACATGAAGAACATCAGTCTCCTTAAAGCACATGCACACACTTAAATCAGCTCAGGCCCTCCTCTCTCCCTTAATAATGTTGGTACAAGAGGAGAAAGAGCAAGACAAAGTACATTTAATAATTATCATACAAATATTTCTTATTTCTGGAACAATTTTTTTTTTAAAAAAACATACTGTATAAAGCACATAAAGAACAGACTACATGCAGGATGCAGTTGAGAAAACACTCAGAATGCTGCCAAAGCTGTGTGCATGTGTGCGTGCATGCACTCTCTTTCCTTCCCCCTCTCTCAGCAAGGGGGCTGCACAAACTTGTGGTGCCCATTGACCCTGGATCAGTCACTCTAGGCCAGCTAGAGTCTAGACATGAGTGGAAGCAGGCTTTCATATTCATATCTCTAACTGGATGGTGGAGCTGTGCAGACAAAGGGCTGCTACATACATGAAATCACCAGCCAGGCAGTGCATATGCAGGGTCTTTATACAGTGTTGTTATTTACACGTGGCTGTTCAGGATCTGGAGCAGGGGACCAAATGTAGTTCTTCTCCACTCCCACTTGTCTGAGCAGTCGACTGACGCTTTATAGAATCCTTAATCGGGCCTATGTAGCTGTAGGTTCATATTGGGGACATGGGGGATAATTTGGGACCCCATGTCCCAAATTATAAAGGCCTAGAATGCATCAGAAAGTGATTGCTGGAGTGAGGGGCTTGCTTTAAAGATTGAGACTTGTTTCTGGAACCATTAACAGTGACGGGAACTTGAGTAAATCATGTACAGCATTCTCATAATGAGTTAAGATCAAACTACTGTAGGTGAGTAGCTCAAGGCTGCATAACTAATTGATACCCTCCTCTTTAAGAACTGTGCCTCATGTTCTGTTAAAATTATTTTGCAGGGATCATATGGACATATGAAGCTGCCTTATACTGAATCAGTCCCTGGGTCCATTAAAGTCAGTATTGTCTACTCAGACTGGCAGCGGCTCTCCAGGGTCTTAAGCTGAGGTTTTTCACACCTATTTGCCTGGACCCTTTTTTGGAGATGCCAGGGATTGAATCTGGGACTTTCTGCTTACCAAGCAGATGCTCTACCATTGAGCCACCATCCCTCCCCTAATTCAGTAATTGTATTTCCTTGACTATAAGCACTGCACAGGGTTTTCTCTGCAAAGCAATCACTCCCATGCCCAGCTCTACTACAGGTCTGTTACATAAGCAGCTGAGCACTAATGTTCTCTGAATTTATTCCTGCTGTGAAATCCCACAGATCTCTAAGAAATATTTTCAGTATCTTGTTCATTTGATACACTAATAATAAGCTCAAACAGTAGATAGTAGCTCTGTACATGTAACCCCTCTGCAGGTTGACTGAACAAGAGAAGGGGAGCAGGAGCACGTGCTTTGGCCCCGCCTCTGCTTGATTGCCAGCTTCTGAGCATGGCACCTGTGCTTGGAGGAGTATCTGCACATCTGCTCCCTCATGATCAGCAATGTTTGGAATGCAGATAACCCAGTGATTGTGCAGTGGTGGGGACAGCCAGCATGTCCATACTCGCTTTCCCTCTATGCGCATTGTCAGCATGCAGAGGGGTCATGTGTAGGCTTGTGATGAGTAGCATTCAGTTATTTGCAAGGTGTGCAGCTCACTTGACATAAAATTTGCCAAATCTGTGCAAAGATAGAAATGGCCATAGCAGGCTAGGCCATTTTTCCTATTTGGGTGGCATTCCATTACTTAGAATAATCAAAAGCCTAAAATTTCAAGGGAAGAGAAGCATTTAAGAATCCCACTTATGGACAAAAAAATAGATAAAATAAGCAACTGTCAGGAAGAGCTTGCCTTTCTTTGGTCACAACAGCAAAGTTTCTCTTTTTAGTCATTGTTTTCTTTGAATCTTGCTAAGATTTTTGATCTTAAACTGACAGTATCATTCTAAGCAGAGTTACCCCTTTCTAAGTCTATTGAAACGTGGGCTTATAAAAATGTAACACTGTTTAGGATTGTACTGTTAGAGTGTCTTTATACCTGAGGCTTAATAGCTTTTGAGTCTCTCTTGTACTGTTCATCTTAATATGAATGTGGAAGGAAAACTGGCGAAGTATTTGAAAACAGACAAATCTATTAACCAATATCGGTTTTGCATTCTCATTGTAGAATTAATTAAATCAAAAGATGGCCTTCATTTACCCAGCCCAGCTGTATGCCATTTGAAAAATTAATTCCTTGGGCCAATTTTAAATGAAAGCAGACCATGTGGTTTACCCAAAATATTCTTGAATAGCTCCTTTCAATCTGTCCAACAGTGACAAGGAGATCTAGATATTTAGGGTGTTTTTATCTTGCCTTTCTCCAAGAAGCACAGGGTGACATGCAGTTTGTCCTCATGTTACTGGTAGGGATTTGGCTGCAGCTCTCTCAGATCTTAGGTTGACACTCATAAATAAGAAAATAAGAGAAGCCATGTTGGATCAGGCCAATGGCCCATCCAGTCCAACACTCGGTGTCACACAGTGGCCAAAAAACTGGGCACCATCAGGAGGTCCACCAGTGGAACCAGGACACTAGAAGCTCTCCCACTGTGCCCCCCCCAAGCACCAAGAATACAGAGCATCACTGCCCCAGACAGAGAGTTCCATCAATATGCTGTGGCTAATAGCCACTGATGAACCTCTGCTGTTTATCCAATCCCCTCTTGAAGCTGGCTATGCTGGCAGCCATCACCACCTCCTGTGGCAGTAAATTCCATGTGTTAATCACCCTTTGGGTGAAGGAGTACTTCCTTTTATCAGTTCTAACCCGACTGCTCAGCAATTTCATTGAATGTCCACAAGTTCTCATATTGTGAGAAAGGGAGAAAAATACTTCTTTCTCTAACCTTCTCTATCCCATGCATAATTTTGTCAGCTTCTATCATGTCACCCTTCAGCCGACATTTCTCCAAGCTAAAGAGCCCCAAGCGTTTTAACCTTTCTTCCTAGGGAAAGTGTTCCAACCCTTTAATCATTCTAGCTGCCCTTTTCTGCATTTTTTCCAATGCTATAATATCTTTTTTGAGATACGGTGACCAGAATTGTACACAGTATCCCAAATGAGGCCACACCATCGATTTATACAGGGGCATTATGATACTGGCTGATTTGTTTTCAGTTCCCTTCCCAATAATTCCCATCATGGCACTGGCCTTTTTTATTGCAGTCGCACACTGTCTCGACATTTTCAGTGAGTTATCTACCACGACCCCAAGATCTCTCTCTTGGTCAATCTCTGCCAGTTCACACCCCATCAACTTGTATTTATAGTTAAATTTTTGGCCCCAATGTGCATTACTTTGCACTTGGTCATGTTGAATCTCATTTGCCACGTTGACACCCACTTGCCCAGCCTATACAAGATCTTCCCTTACAGAAACCATGCTGAGTTTTCCTCTATAACTTCTGTTCATCAATGTGCCTACTAATTCTCTCTTTGATAATAGTTTCCACCAACTTCCTCAGTATTGAAGTCAGACTGACTGGCCTGTAATTTCCTGGATCTCCTCTGGAACCCTTTTTAAAGATAGGGGTGACATTTTGCTACCTTTCAGTCTTCAGGAACAGAGGCAGATTTCAATGAAAGATTACATATTTTTGTCAGGAGATCCACAATTTCACCTTTAAGTTCTTTCAGAACTCTTGGATGTATGCCATCCGAGCCTGGTAACTTATCAGTTTTTAATTTGTCTGTCAGTCGTAGGACCTCCTCTCTCGTCACCTCAATCTGACTCAGTTCGTTCAACACCCCTCCCAAAATCAGCAGTTCTGGAGTAGGCAAACACTTCACATCTTCCACAGTGAAGACTGAGGCAAAAAATACATTCGGCTTCTCAGCCATTTCCCTATCCTCCTTCAGTAATCCTTTTACCCCTTGGTCATCCAAGGGCCCCACTGCCTCCCTGGCTGGTTTCCTGCTTCTAATGTATTTGAAGAAATTTTTATTGTTGGTCTTTATACCATAGTCCCTTTTTGCCTGCCTGATCACAGACTTGCGTTTGATTTGCCACAGCCTGTGTTCCCTTTTATTAACCTCACTTGGGCTAGTTTTCCACTGCTTAAAGGAATCCTTCTTACCTTTTACAGGTTCCATTACTTTGTTTGTTAGCCATGCAGGCTTTTTTTAAATACCTATTTGTGCTTTTCCTGACTTGTGGTATATATTTTATCTGAGCTTCTAGGATTGTAGTTTTAAATAGCCTCCAGTCTTCCCCAAGGGTTTTGACCCTATTTACCTTTCCTTTCAGTTTCCTCTTCACATGTCTCCTCATCTCAGAGAATTCACCTCTTTTAAAGTTAAAATTGGTTGTGTTGGTCTTTTGGGGCAATTCCCTATTTATACAAATGGTGAAATCAACAACATTATGGTCAGTGCTCCCAAGCGGTGCAATCACTTTTACATCTCTCACCAGGTCTTGGGCATTACTTACAACTAACTGCAGGATCACCCCACCCTTGGTAGGTTCTGTGACCATCTGCTCCATAGCACAGTCATTGAGAGTGTCTAGAAAATCAATCTCTTTATCCCGATTTTGACCCAGTCAATCAAACCAATCACATATTGACCCAATAAATCTTTGGGTAGTTAAAATCACCTATTATGACACAGTTTTTACGTTTAGCCACTATCTTTCTTTCATCATTTTATAATCATTCTCTATCTTTTGATCCAGTGGATGATAACAAACTCCCAGAGTTAAACTTCGACCAATTTCGCACTCACCTTACGCCGCTCTCACATTCGTCTTCTCAGCGTGGCTTCCTTCTGATTTCCCCCTATCTGCTCCGGGGCTGCAGCAAGGACTGGCATTTTGCTAAAAATCAGTTTCTGTTTGCTGCACGAAAATGCCAATTCTTGCTGCAGCCTCAGGGCAGATAGTGGGAAATCAGAAGGAAGTCATGTTGAGAAAACCAACGTGAAAGCGGCGTAAGGTGAGTGCAATATCGGTCTTCCTTTTGGGCCCACTATTTCAATCCAAAACATTTCTAGAAGGGAATCTAATTCTCTTACTTTCTCAATCTTACCGGACTATATACCAAAGATTTCAGGTTTTCACGGCTGGTAACATCATTAGGGTTTGTAGAATCTTTCGGGCTCAAGTGCCGTGTTCTACTGGAGAAAGTTTTCCTTCCAGACGTTTTGTTCTCAGCTGCAGAGAACATCCTCAGTGACGCCACTGAGGATGTTCTCCGCAGCTGAGAATGAAACGTCTGGAAGGAAAACTTTCTCCAGTAGAACACGGCACTTGAGCCCAAAAGATTCTACAAACCCTAAGGACTATATACCCTCTCTGACATGCAGAGCCACCCCACCTCCAACCCTTCCCACCCTCTCCTTCCGATATAATTTATATCCAGGAATCACCATGTCCCACTATTCTCATTCCACCAAATTTCTGAAATACACAAAATGTCTGTATTTCCCCCCAACACTAAGCATTCCAACTCCCCGGTTTTACCTTGGACACTTCTAGCATTTGTATATAAACATCTATAATTTCCCAGGCAAATTAGGCCTGCAACCTTCCTCCTGCTGCCTCAAGACTTTGGCAGGCAGTCCATACTGTTTGTCACCATCTCAGTGGACAGCTCCAATCCATTGCCCAGTAGAAAAGTAACAGCTAATTTGTCATCACTTTGAGATGAGTCATCCTGAACCAGAGACATTTCAGCTCCTGTTGGCTTTCCCCCAAGATTCAGTTTAAAAACTGCTCTGCCACCTTTTTTGATTTTAAGCACCAGCAGCCTGATTCCTTCTGGGGACAAGTGGAGGCTGTCTCTTTTGTACAGCTCCAGCTTGTTCCAGAAAGCATCCCAGTGCCTAAGAAATTTGAACCATTCCTTCCTTCACCATTGTCTCATCCACGATTTGAGACTCTTAATTTGTGCCTGTCTCTCTGGCCCTTTGCATGGAACAGGTAGCACTTCCGTGAAGGCTACCTTGGAGGTCCTGGCCTTGAGTCTCCTGCCTAGCAGCCTAAATTTTTCCTCCAGGAGCTCAGGACTGCATTTCTGCACATCGTTGGTGGCAACATATACCATGACCACTGGCTCTTCCCCAGCACTGTCTATCAGCCTATCAACAACACGCATAATGTCCACTACCTTCACACCTGGCAGGCAAGTCACCATGCAGTCAGTACACAGTTTTGCCACCCAGCTATCTACTTGTCTAAGGATCAACTCACCAACTACCCCCAGCCCCCACCCAGGGATGGTTCTTTGACATAAAAGGATACCCACTCACCAACTGAAGAAGAGGTCCCTTCTGAGGGTGCATTGCCCTTGTCTTCAGCATGGTGCCCTGTTCCCTCTTGACCCTCATGCTCCCTGGCAGCAGCGGGGCTGCCAAATTCGGAGTGGGGCACATCTAACAAGTCCCCCGAGAGTCTATATATACTGTACTACATTGACCAGGTTCACTGTTGCTGCTTCTGGTGCCATGTTTCCCTTTAAACAGTAAAGCTGTCCAAAAATGGCTGAGAATGTGCTTCTTCAGGCCACTTCACATAATATATTTTTGTACATATGAAGAATCCCAGCCTTTTAAAGTACAAACATGGACAAAATGTATGGTTTTGGCTATCACGAGTAGAGCTGGCAGCAGTTTCTGTTACTGCAGTGAGTGGGCAAACTACTAGACATGTGTGTAATTGCCCAGTTCAAGCATGATGGATGCTGAGCTTGAACTAGAGCAGACTTGGGTTCAAATCCTATTCAGCCATGCAATTTCTGGTTGATCTTGACCTAATTTACTTAGTATGGACGTTGATAGGGGGGAAAAAATCAAATTAACCCATGTGTGCTAACCTGAGCTCTTTAGAAAAAGGCAGGATACAAATGCAATAAATATGCCTATGAGAACCTGCTGGGACTGCTCATGGACAAAAAATATATTCTGCAAGGCAAACCTTTGGTATATAAGAGCAGCTGGACTATCATGGGAGACATGCAGTTTACAAGATCTCTGTGTGTCTTGTACTTTTGTCTGACTGAAGGCTATAAAACCCAACATACATCCATTTATACAAGTAAAATTACAACTCCCAGCAGGCTGTCAATGCAGTACAATTTTGGATTATTTACATCTAGGTGATAATAAATGAGATTACAATTGAATTTTCTACTAATGTCTATTCGGTACCTCTGAATATTTGACAAGTAATATAAATATTACTTGCCACTGGGTACCTTGATATCATAATGGTGACTTTTAATCACATTTTCCCCTCATGTTCCTATTGCAGCTTGTGTGTCTCTAGTTGCAGAATTAATAAGTTCCATAGTTGGTAACTATTTAAACAACACAGGAAATAACAAGTTAACATGACATTGTGGTTGACACAATTGCATATTGCCTTAATCTTTCTAGGCATGACCCAGCCAAAATTAAGTACTTTTAAATCCCACTGATTTAAATGCACAAAGTATATAGTGCAATCCTAAGCAGACTTGTACCCTTCACTGAAAGTTCAGAGGGCCTTTCTACTGGTGAAAGGCCATGTGGGATGAAGACTAGAATAATGAGGGGAGTTGGAAAAGATGTAGCAAAACAAAACCCAGGTGGGATCCAGCTCATAATTACCTATTTCATTGAAATCAATGGGACATATGAGTGCTTAATTTTGGCCAGGTCATGCCCTCAGTCTCTCTGGCTCTGTGAATGTATCTTAGTTTCTCTGCTCCAGCAGGGAAGGAGCACAAAAAAGTACTGTAACATCTCCTATGCAATCTTCCAAACAGGCAGTTCATAGTCTAAAGCCTTTTGATATTTCTCCCATTTCTTCTAAATGATGGTTCAGAAAAAAATTATTGTAGTTGCAGCTTTATACCAGGTCTTGACCCAACCCCAGCCATCTAATCTCCTTGCTGTCCAACTCACTGGGATTTTTAATATTTGCTTAGGTATGCCCCAAAGATCCCCAGAAAACTTGGGATTCAGACAGTCCTCCTGCAGTCAGTACAGTAGCCTTATTCTCATCAGTTCATGGAAGGTACCATTAAAAGTTTTTCATGTCCATAGGAGAATGTGCGCTACCACTGTATCTAGGAAGTGACAGTTGATCTGGTGGTAGCTGTAGAAACTCCAAGCATTACTATTTAACACAAACAACAATGTTGCTGGGACAATCCATAGAAGTAGGGGCCAGTATGTAGCTGTACTAAGCAATTCCTTTATTGAAAATGTTACAGTGTGTCCTAAAGGGAACAATATGGGGACAGGAAAGCGACTCAGAAAAAGCTCTTCCTCTACTGAGACAAATCCAATGGCTGTTTTCATTCAAATCACAGAGGTATTCTTGCTCTTTTGGGGGGTGGGAGTGGGGTGGATCTCAGTAATTGAAATAAATGTTAGTTTTTACATTTAGGAGATATTTGAGTGTTCTGTTTCTTTCCTTTCATCCCAGGACGCAAATCACTGAATCTGCAGTTATGGCCAAGTATTTTATCAGTAAACTCAAATGCACTTGGATTGGTTATACATTTTTACACCAGGTTTGCCTTTCAGATCCCTCCCAATGAAATTACGTGTTGAAAGCATAGAGTTCTTGTCCATTCTCATCTACAGCCAGCTTGAAGGAATTTTATTATTCCCAGTGGAATTCATATCTGTAATTGCACTCATTTCAGATCTGCCACTTGGACAAAATGTCATTCTGAGGAGCAGAAGTTGCTCCATAAGACGCACTTCCCCCCCCCTCAAAAAAAAAGTGGGGGGGGAGTGTGTGCATCTTAAGGAGCGAATATTACAAAAAATTCACACAAACGCCTCTAAATTCACACAAACGCCTCTAAAAACTAGGTGCGTCTTATGGTCAGGTGCATCTTATGGAGCAAAAAATTCTGCATTGAATTTGACATTCTAACTAGACTGCCTATGAGGTTTGCCAGCATTATTGGGCTAATACGATGATTGGCTCTAGTGCTGGACAATCGAGCTTCTTTTGGTCCAGGGATCTTAAGAAGATTTTGAGACCCTGAATGTAGTGCTCTCTGGGGTACATATGGGGAAAGGCGGTCCTGAAGGTAGACAGATCCCAGGCCATATAAGGCTTTAAAAGTTATAACCAGCACCTTGCAGCGAATCCAGAACACCATAGGCAACCAGTATAACGCTTTCAGCACAGGTTGAATGTGCTCCCGTACGGATTAGTAATTTGGCTGCTGCATTTTGCACCAGTTGTAGCCTCCAAAGTTGAGTCAAGGGCAGCCCCATGTAGAGGGTGTTACAGTAGTCTATTCTCGAGGTAACAGTCGCATGGATCACTGTTGCCAAGTCATTGTGTTCCAGGTACGGAACCAACTTCCTTATCTGCCTAAGATGATAAAATGCGGATTTGGCAGTGGCTGCTACCTAGGCCTCCATTGTCAGCGAAGGCTCCAGGAGCACCCCCAAGCTCTTGACCCTTGACACTAGTGCTAAGAGTGTCCCATCAAAGGCCGGCAAGGGGATATCCCCACTCAGGCCACCGTGACTCAGGCACAGGACCTCTGTCTTCACTGGATTCAATTTTAGTTGACTCTGCCTGAGCCATTTCACTATGGCTTGCAATGCCAGGTCCAGATCTTCCAGGGCGCAGCTGGACTGGCCTCCTAACAATAGATAGAGCTGGGTGTCATCTGCATACTGGTGACAACCCAGCCCATATCTCTGGGCAAGGGGGCACATGTAGATGTTAAACAACATCAGGGAGAGGACCGCCCCAAGGGACACCACATATAAGAGGTGGTGAGGCGGCGGGACAGAAGCTGGTGGCCGACTGTGTCAAATGCAGCCGACAGATCTAACAACAACAGCACTGCCGAGCTGCCCTGATCCAGATGTCTCAAGAGATCATTCATGAGGGCAACCAGTACCGTCTCCATCCCATGGCATGGCTGGAAGCCAGACTGAAATGGGTCTAAGACAGAAGCATCATCCAAGAATCCCTGTAATTGTACTGCCACTGCCCTCTCAATAACTTTACCCAGAAAGGGCAAGTTTAACTTTACCCAGAAAGGGCCGATAGTTTGCCAATATGGCCGGGTCCAAAGATGGGTTTTTTGAAGGAGAGGGCATAGCACTGCCTCCTTAAGGGGCGTGGGAAAGGTTCCTTCAATCAGGGACCTGTTTATAATCACCTGCAATGGGGCTCACAATTCTGTCCAGCAAGCATGTATCAACCAGGATGGACACAGGTCCAGATCGCAGATAGTGGGACAAACAGTACAAAGGACCTTGTCGACTTCCTTCAAGCTAAGTGGAGTGAAATGATCCAGGATCAAACCAGAAGATGCACTTAGGGCCTTGAGTTCCCTCACTGTGTCAAGGTTGGCAGGGAGATCATGGCAGAGCAGCAGGACCTTATCTGCGAAAGCCTGACAGCCAATTTCCTTATCTGTTCTGTGGCAAGTTTGTAAGCATCTGAATTGTGCTAAATAATTGGGCCAGGCGAGAATTCGCAGACGTAATCTGCGAAGTAAGTAATCTGCAAAGTAAGCCTTCTTCGCAGCCTTAACTGCCATCTCATAGGACTTCATAAACAGCCTATAACATGTTCTTGTTGCTTCGTCACGGGTGTACCGCCATCACCTATCTAGCTGTCTTAGTTGCCATTTCATCAGCCACAATTCTGGGGTATATCACGGTGCAAGCCGTGAATGGCAGCGAAGAAGATGCCAGGGAGTGATCTCGTTGATGGCTGTGGAGAGTTGTTGATGCCACGTCTCTGTTAGTTCATCCAGCAAGTCGCCAGGGGGCCAAGGATCCTGCAGAGCCATTTGAAGCTGCATAGGGTCCATCTGGCTTCACGGGCGAGTCGAAATATGCTTGCCACCTAAACAGGGTTGTGGCAGCACTACCATACAGGCCTTCAGGGCATACTGGTTCAACCATGGCACTGCCTAGGCAGCTATCTGGTCCACCATAACTCCTGCTGCAAAGATCAAATTCAGCGTGTGCCTGGCCTGATGGGTGGTAGTTACATGTTAGGAGAGTCCCATTGTCACCATGGATGACATCAGGTCCATAAAGAGTTCACATCATCAGCATGGATATTGAAGTCACCCAGGACTAAAAGCCACCGGTACTCCAATGCCCAGCCTGCTACAGCCTCCATCAGGGATGGTAAGGCACTGGCCAGTGCATTAGGTGGATGGTACACTAGCCAGATAGCCAACCTCTCCCCCACATCCCATAACAGGCCAGCACACTCTATGCTGGTAATCACTGGAGACAGGAGCACCCTGAAGGAGTAAGCCTCCTGTATAATTAGTGCCACCCTGTTGTAAGGAACCACACAAGACACGTGTCCTGGAAGAATTGCTCTGCACCACAGGGCTCTTTTTGAATCCAAATTAGCATTTTCTTTGGCCAATTGCATCATCAATTCTCCTGCTGCATCAGGATTATCAATCTGTCTGCTGATTGCTGCCTGAAGACAGTTGAGAAGGTTCAAATAGAGCTGTTGTGGCTTGTAACAAACCGTTGCAAAAATATGGGCTGGCTTCTCTTCTGTAGCTACCTTAGCAAAGTCCTGTAAAGCACATTTCACATTATGGCCATCAGAGAGTCCTTCTAAAAGATTTTGCACATTGGTTCCCTCTGTGGCAATATCTCTGACAGCCTTTTGAGTTTCACTCAAAACAGAGTGGGGCAACACAGTATAGTTAACAGCGTGTTGCCTATTTTCATTCTGTATAGATGTTACTGGGCATACTGATAAAGAGTCAGACAACTCTTCCCCTGTCAAATCTACAGGACAAACAGACAACATTTCTACCAATTCTGGGGCATTTTTCAATTTAGTCTGATCAAGTTCCTTCTCTAAAACTTCACAGACCATGTGTCCGGGGCGTTAGATAGTGAGCCCACGGATGGATCTGTTGGTGGAAAGCTGGCCTGCCTAGCCAAAAGTATGCCTCTGAAATAGACCTTTTCCCCTACATATGCATTTTCTGGATGAACAAAAGTTATATACTGCAATGTGCCAGTGTGAAAGCACCTGTCTCCTATTTCCCACTTATGACTTATCCAATACCCCATTTTTATCAATATATTTTTCTTATCTCATTTTTATGTTCCTTCATTCCTTCCTGGGGATGTCAAGCTCAAATTATTATTTCACTGCCCCTTGTATGCAGCCTTATAACAAACAAACAAAATAATAAAAAAGAATGGCATGTAGTACCATACAGCAGGAACATGGTCCCTTGACCCAGTGACACATAGCACTTACCCACCATGCAGCAGGGACTCGATATCTTGCCCCAGTTACATGGAACAGTTACATGACTTTTTGACCCAGTAACCACTAGACGAGTGGGAAGATCACGAGCCTAGCTACCCAGACTAAGGTCAACAGGGAATGTCCTAAATGTGGGGAAATAAAGATGTTCTCGGGTCGTCACGTAGAGACAAGTTATTTCTGGAGAAATGTACTAGGGTAAATTCCGGTAAATGCCTTGCATGTCTCATGGGAAGGTCTTGTGACTTCGGTGATGAAACCTAAGAACTGAACGCTATAAAATAAAGAGTGCTGGCTTGCAAGAAGAGCAATTGTTCCTGGACACGTGTCTTTTGTGGTTCCTTACAACAAGCATGTAGGAAGCAACCACTCTGGGGATACCATGAGCATCGTTGTCTAATTTCTTTAAGGAGATTCTGTAATTGATAGGAAGACACAGACCCGCTGGTCTTCTTCACTAAGAATCTCAGTTCCTCTACATGTTTCTGCTCAGCCTGTGATAAATTTGAACCCATTACTTACCAAGTGAAAGGGGTCGTTGAAAACGACGGTGAGTGCGCTGCTGGGGCCTGTCTTTCTAGGCGGTTGGTAAGTAGAGCTGAGCGGCTGCTGAAGCTTCCCTGCTATCGGAGCCGAAGGGCCCCACGTTGGGCGCCACTTGTTGTAAGGAACCACACAAGACACGTGTCTTGTGTGGTTGCTTCCTACACCACCCCTTTCCCCCGCCCGCTAGTCCGTGACTGGTGAAGGACCAAGTACCCAGGTGGAGCCATTTGAGAGAGAGCTACAGTGTCTCCGTCTCGCACCCAGGTCTTGGTTACACAAGCCAGGTCCATTGCCTGCTCCTGCAGGAAGTCTCATAGATGATAGAGTGTCCCCCATGTGATGTGCCCAGCATGATTACATCACCTCCAGGTGATGCTATCGCATTGGGCACAGCAGAGCTCTTCAGGATGGATTGTGCTGGTGGATTGGAGGGCCCAAAAGCAGGGGAACCCCGCCCCAGTTGGGGAAATGGGAACTCTAAAATGGTGAGTCCTGATTAATGCACAAACAGTAGTCGTATAGTACAACCCTATGCAGAGTTACTCTTGCCTAAGCATGTTGAAATCAATGGCACATGACTCTCCATTTTTGCATAATGTTAAAATGGGTTCAGAGTTATAGCAAAATAAAACAAAAATCCCGAAACACTAACTCAGAGCTCACTTCCTCAGATATGCAAATTTATATCCAGAAACAAACAGTTCAAATGCTAAACCTTGTTTTATAAACTTAAGTCACAATACATATATTTGCAGAGAATAAATTGTGTAATCATTTCATCAGTGACTGATCGATGCATGCATAATATTGATCGAAAATATGTTGCAAGGCTTCCACCTGAAATGTTGATCCTTGAAAAAACATCATACCCTGTCTTTCCTCCACAGACCAACAGTAAGCTACCTGATTCATGTATCCCTGCCAATTTCTCTAGGAGACGGTTTAGTAAAAGAGAGATACCCACTCAACAGGCAAGTATTTCTGGCTCAGTCATTCACAGTTTCTACATTTGTGCATCTACCAAGGGCTTCTTCTTCCTTTGCTGGTACTTTCTGGTGGCTGCTGCAAAGAGAGAAGATATGTCATAATTAACACATGACACTGCACACTGGGGGAGAGGCAGGCCCAAGAAATTACTCCTGCCTTTCCCACTGGCCTACCTCATAGGTTCTTTGTGGAAATCTATGGTACAGCTAGGTTGGGCAATGAACCATAAGCTACACTGATGCACTCATGTAGAACTGGTGTAAAATATTGGATTCTATTATGAGTTTCAAATAGGGTTGCCAATCCCCAGGTGGGGGCCTGGGATCCCCCGGTTTGGAAGCCCTCTCCCAACTTCAGGGTCATCAGAAAGCAGGGGTGGGGGGAATGTCTGCTGGACACTCCATGATTCCCTATGGAGACCGATTCCCATAGGCTATAATGGAGAATTGATTTGCAAGTATCTGGGGCTCGGGGAGGATTTGTTTGAATTAGAGACACCAAATTTTCAGCATAGCATCTGGTGCCTCTCCTCAAAACACCCTCCGTGTTTCAAAAGGATTGGACCTGCGGGTCCAATTCTATGAGCCCCCAAAGAAGGTGCCCCTATCCTTCATTATTTCCAATGGAGGGAAGGCATTTAAAAGGCACGCGGTCCCTTTAAATGTGATGGCCAGAACTCCCTTTGGAGTTCAATTATGTTTGTCACAACCTTGCTCCTGGCTCCACCCCCAAAATCCCCAGATATTTCTTGAATTGGACATGGGAGCCCTAGTTTCAAATTCTGTCATAGTTAAGGAGTGTTTTATCACTTATGTCAACAACAGCAGCTAAAGTTAAAATTTAAATTGTATCTGTGCCAGAAATGCATCCAGTTATTGCAATGTACATATACATAATTTATTTTGCTTTACTGTTCAAGTGGTTAGTCCTTTGCCTTGGTCCCCGTCAGGAACACTGGATGTACTTGTCTTGCTGACGGAGTGCGGTGGGGGGTTGGCAAAATCCTAACTGACATTTCCATTGAAAAGGAATCTCAAGGTTAGCATGATAATATGATTAAGGCAGAAAGATTATCTCTCTGTGAAGAAGGGAATTTAAAGACAAAGAAGGCTGCTCCTAAGCTACATTATCACTGGCCTTTCAGGAAGGAGGTTTATAGCTGTAAGTGGCTTGAAGGCATATGAGAGCTACAGGAAATGCAAACCCAGAATTAGGCATATACTCTGCAAATGTTTTTTAGAGCATAATAATAATTATGATCTGTCTATTTCCAATGCTACAAAGTCTGTAAGGGACTGCAAAAACAGGGGATATGGCTTTGATCACAAGCCCTTAAATAAAGATTTCTTGAGGGCCCCACATATTTATTTATTTGCTTGTTTCCTTACTCTTCTATACCTATCTCTCTGACACTCAAGGCAGAGTTCAACTAAAACAATGGCGTCAACCATACAGAATATACTACCAACAAAATTAGAAAACAGTTTACTAAATATCACAGAATAAATATAGGCAATAAAAAAGGAGTAAAAGATTGGAGAACAATGCAATAAATAATGAAATAAAGAGGGATTACAAAAATAGATAATGCAATAAATTCCACATCACATATAGACTGAAGACTACTTGAAATTCCACAGACATTACCTACAACTTCATTAATTTGACAAAAGCACTCTCTTGAAAACTGCCATTTTACACTTTCTGTGGAACAATAGGAGAGTGGAACAAAGCAGTTGACAAGGAGCACCTTTAAGACCAACCACGTTTTATTCAGAAGGCAAGCTATTGTATGCTCTTAAACAGACTTCATCAGACAAAACCTGGAATCAGACAAAAATTCCAGTTTTGTCTGATGAAGTCTGCTTAAGAGCATACAAAAGCTTACATTCTGAATAAAACTTAGTTGGTCTTAAAGGTGAAACTTGTGTACTGCTTTGTTCTATTGCTTCAGATCAACACGGCTGCCCACTTGGATCTATCTAATAGGAGAGTGGGGGAGGCTTCTGAACCTCACCAGGCAGGCCCTGATTTCTTGTCTTGCTTATTTTGGAGTTCCCTAATCCTGCTCCCCCACCACTACTATACAGTGCTAGATCTTATCTGTGAAGTTTTTTTGAAAGGAAACAGTAACCTCAAATTCATTAACAAATTCAGAACAATGTACCTCCAGGGCTTAACAGGGACGTTTATTTATTAATTTATTTAGTGAATTTTTATACTACCCTACTCCGCAAATGGGCTCAGGGTGGATCACAACAAGTTCGTGGTACAATAGTTAAAATCAATAATTAAAACCATCTAATTTCAGAGCAGGAAACATAAATTAAATTACGTATAGTTTCAAAGCTGGAGCCGATGGATTGGCAAGATGTAATCAAAATCTAATCAAGTCACCTGAAAATGGAGTACTTCAGCAAGCGAGGCCAATTTAATTTGGACCCCCACTGTCTCATTCGAAGGCCTGGTGGAACAGCTCTTTTTTGTAGGCCCTGTGCAATAGTAGCAGATCCAGCAAGGCCCTGATGTCTAATGGGAGCATGTTCCACCAGGCTGGGGCCAGCGCAGAGAAAGTCCTGGCCCTAGTCAAGACTAGGTGGACTTCCCTGAGGCCAGGGACAACCAGCAAAAGTTGATTTACTGACTGTAAACCTCTTTGGGGCACATATGGAGACAGGTGATCCCTCAGATATGTCAGTCCCAGGCCACACACGGCTTTAATACCAAAGTCTTGAAGTGAATCCAGTACTCAATAGGTAACCCCTGCAATTGGCGTAGCACAAGCCAAATGGTCGCCCACAAAGGCAATGCAGTCAGCAGGCATGCCACCACATTTTGCACCAGCTGGCGTTTCTGGTTTAGCCCCAAGGGCAAGCCAATGTAGAGCAAGTTACAGTAATCCAGCCTGGAAGTGACCATTGCATGGGTCACTATAGCTAAGTTCTGAGGGGAGAAGTAGGGTGTCAGTTGCCTGATCTGCCGATGATAGCAAAAAGCTGACCTGGAACCTGTGGTGACCTGGGCCTCCATAGAGAGTGAGGCATTCAGGATCACTTCCAGGCTCTTCACCTTCTGGGCCGGCACAAGTGGTGTGCTGTCCAGGACTGGGAGCCTGATACTGATTCCACCACCCTGGCTCAGGTATAGGACCTCCATCTTCACTGGTTTAAGCTTCAGTTGGCTCTGCTGCAGCCACCCAGGCTTGGCTCTCAATGCCGCAGCCAGATGTTCCAGGGTGGAGTCTGGGAGGGCATTGCTAACTCACCATAACTGCTAATGTCTCCCATCTCCCACCCTTACACGTAGTAATTTGTTCCACTACTGTTGTTCTATTGGCTGTACTGTTTTTTTTCCCTTTTGTGAATGCAATCTGCTTTGATCTCTCATCTGAGAAAAGAACAGAAGTTACACGGAAAGAGCAAGTAAACACAATTGCCAGTCCCAAATTCCCCAATTCTTGAGAAACAGCTGTAACTAGGTGGGTTATTTGCAGTAATGTAAAGATTATCTTGATGTGATGGTTAATATGGTTCAAGGTCCCCCCCCCCCACCTCCCCAGGATGCTGTTGGCTGGTTTTGGTGGAGTGACTACACATTTACATAAATCCCTGTTCAACTTTAACCATTGACGTTGGCCTTTTAGAGAAGTTATGTGACAGTCCAAAGTCCAGCTGCTCGGATAGATAGAGTGACCTCTCTATTTCAGTGGTGTTTTATCAGTCTTTTATCAGCTAGATAAATAATTCAATAGCTCTTGTTTAAACACCTAACAACTCAAAACATGTCTAATCACAAACAGGGGAAACTGATCTCTTGCTCCAGCAGATGATAGCACAAGGGACAATACCACCAGAACACCTTTGCAGTGGCCTAGACTTGTACCTTCCTGGCTTTCAAACTCACAGACATTTAAAGGCATAATAAGGGGGGACATTTAAAGGGATAATTAAGAGGATCCTTTCCCTTCCATCCACCCCAGATTTGTCTCCCTCCAACCAGCCCCAGGATTGGAGCTATGAAAGCAAGGCAGGATGTTTCAAACTGTTTGAGAGGATCCTTCCAATGGGAGATGAGTCCCAGCAGAGGAACCTGGCAATGCAGAGCAGCAAGGCAAAGCATCCTTGGCAGCAGCCCCTGTGCCCTCCTCTCCCTGCCACCTGCCACTCACCACATCTGCTCCATGGCCAGGAGGCAGCCCTGGCAATCTAGGAGATGGAAGGTGAGTGAGTGGCTGTACCACAGAGTCTGGAGGCCTCTGGGGCTGGGGCTGGATCTCACTCCCCTCCCCAGCTATGTGCAGAGAGGAGGGGGAGAAAAGGAGGGGCGTTAATTAAATTACCTTAAATTAGATTAGCCAGTGGCCCCCTAGAGATATAAATGCCCCCAAAGCAAAAAAATTCTAGCTACAGGCCTGCTTAACAGGTCAATTGGAGAGAGCCCTCAAAAGCTGCAGCATGTTTGGAGGGTGGTGTTCCTAATCCAGGAAGATGCCTGGAGATCTTCAACAATTACTGCTGATTTCCAGAAGACTGAGAGCAGTTCCCCTGGAGAAAAATGGCAGTTTTGGATGGTGGACTACATGGTTTTGCATCTCTGCTGAGTTCCCTCCCTTCCCCAAACTCCACACCCAAATTTCCAGGAATTTCTCAACCCAGAGATGACATTCATTCAGAGGGGTTCAGAATATGAGTCCAGGGCAATGCTGGCCCTAGCGTGCATGACACCCTAGGCAGGCTTCCTGCTTGCAGCCCCCCCTCCCCGCTGCTGCCCCCACTGCTGCCGCCTCCGCCTTCCGCCCTCCCTCTGCAGTGCTGTGTTCCATTGCCCCTCCCCCCCATCAATCAGACGAGCGTGTGCCACAATGAGGCTGGGCCCTACTGGCTTTGAGGTGGCCAGCATCTGAGCGTTCTTTAAAGACAGCACTGGGGAAAGCTTCTCCCCCCCCCTCCTTTCTGGAACCGGAAGTGAAGGAAGGAGCAAAGCCTCCTCCAGCTCTGTCTTCAAAGAACACTCAGATGCCGACTGCCTCGAAGCCGGTAGGGCTGATCCTCATTGCAGCGTGCTCCTCTGATCGTGCAGGGGGCTTCAGGCAGAGTGCGGCACGGTGGGATGGAAGGGAGGGGGCTGGCGATGGCAGCGGTGGTGGGGGGAAAGAGGCAAATTTAGGCATTTGTCTTAGGCACTGCCCCCCTCCTGGCACGCTAGTTCGCCTAGTGGGCGAGCCGACCCTGGTTCAGGGGGAAAGTAGAGCTGTATCCCAGTGCAAGAGACTTTACAAAGACTGTTAGGAAAATTTCTCCTGAACATGAAGGGAACAGAAACCACCTGGATGCTTCCTTCAAGCATAGTCCCTATTTCTTTGCCTGGTGAAGAGCAGGGCTTTTTCTGTAGCAGGAACTCAGTTGCATATTAGGCCACACACCCCTGATGTAGCTACATAACACCCCTGATGTTGGCTACATAAAAGGGGTGTGGCTTAATATGCAAAGGGTTCCTGTTACAAAAAAGTCCTGGTGAAGAGGAATCACAGTTTAGTCTTAAAGGTACCAATGAACTCAAATTTTGTTCTGTTGTTTCAGACCAACACAGCTACCCACTAGAATCTTAGTTTATATGGTCACCATTTTTTGGATTTAATTCCAGGTGAGGTTGGGGAACATATATATAAATAAATATATCAAAATTGGAAAGTGATGTTTAAATATACCCTTAATTGTGGGATACTGACAGTAATTAACTGAGACCCTGTTGTTATGTTTCATCTGTCTTGAAAGAATGTTCAGTTATCAGGTCAGACTCTTCGGTATTATGTTCACACAAAACTAAATAATCATTTGTCCTGGAATTAAAACTGGATCATCCATGATCTGGAATAACACGCTGGACTTGCATAATTTCTATTAATAAATAGATTTTTTATCTACATATAAAACCTGCTGTGCTCAGTTTTGAACTAAAACAGACAGTATACCTTTTTACATAAAGATCACCTGTCGATCACCCAAGGGCAGGATCTCTAGTTTATCTTGGTCTAGTGACTCTATCAGATTTGATCCTAGACATATTAAAATTTTTGCCTGTGATCTCACTCAAAGAAAAAAAGTTTTTAAAACTTCATTC